>NC_134650.1:34539784-34839784 GCF_030463565.1 Pelecanus crispus
CTGCACATAGCTGGGAGACCGAGGATGCAAAGTATTGATGTGGAAATAGAAAAGCTAATCATATAAAAGACTTGGCTAAAACCTATTTCTGGATACTATAGAGAGACCAAGTTGAAATGCACTGTGCTGCACTCTTCCTGTCTGCCAGCTCATTTTAATTTCTCTCCAAGACCTGATCTCTTTGAATTACTATTACAGATGTAAGGTTAGGTTCTTCTTTTGTTTGTTTGTTTTATTCTTGTGGGTTCTTCAATAGCAGAGAACCATTCCAAAATGCAATGTCTAGGATTGATGCTTAAAGTATTTAGGTTTTGGTTTTGCATGTTTTCCAGTCTTTATCTTTTTCTTATTTGGTGTTTGCCTTACAGGCATCCTTAGAAACCTACTGCAGTTTCCATAATCAACTGGGTTATTGCATTGAAGATGATTTCTGGCAGTGTTTAATTGTTGCAGAATCTTGGGAAGGTTTTCTGATTGAACTCTCATCATCCTTTATATCAGAGCTTCCTGCATGTCTTCTTTGTCAGGTCTGAGTAGGCTCATCTTAGCTTCTCTGGCAACAGGCAAATGAACAGAGAAATGAGGCTTAAGACGGAAATCTGGAGCAAATTGCACCATGGCAGCCATGCCACCTATGAACTTGGGTTCAGCTGAGGGCATAATTTCCCAGTAATCATGTAATACAAGGTTGGAAGAGGCCTGAAGTGCTTATCTTGCCTGACATCAGGAGCAGGAACTTGGTATCATCTTTACCAGGTGCTTACCTAATGTCTTCTTAAAAACTTCTAACCTTGAAACCTCCCAACCCATCTATTCCATTGCTTTGCTGTCCTTCCAGCTTCCTGATGTAGAACGTAAGCTGTCTTTGCACTGGTTTAATGTTCTCCTTCCAGCAGTGGTCTTAGAAAACAGTTCTCTTCTCTGCAGCAATCCTTTATGTATTTGAAGCATAATACTCATCTCTGTTTGCTCCTCTCTGTGTTCTGCTCTTTCATTTTTTCCTTGTGATTCATGTTTTCAGCCTGCTCATCTTATTGCTCTCTTCTGGATTCTTTTCTAGTTGGCTCCTGTCTTTTTAGCCTTTTTCCAGAAACTGAACTTTGAGCTGACTGGCTCCTCCTTTTGTTGAAGATCCCTTCTACAGGTAGTGGGAACAACAGAACCGACTACAGGACAGGGATGTTTCTGACCCATTGAGTTACTTGTGTTATGAACATTCTTAATGTGGGCGCAAGGGGATTAATTTGTTACTAATTTGAAATTCCTCAAGTTTTCACCAGTTTGGTTTGGTTTGGGGGTTTTTTTTAATAATAAAATCATCTGTATATATGTGTGTCAAATGCAAAATAGTGCAAAACCAAGAGGTAAAATTTGATATGCTTGTTGCTAATAAGATAACCCTTTTGCAAATTATTTATCTTTTATATCACAGTGGGAGATCTTATGATAAAAATTCCACCAAGAAACTTCATGATGTGAAAGTCCAATTATTTTGAAGTTGTAACTAAAAATTGCTTCCTTAAATGCTCAGAATGTCGCTTTTGTTACAGTGCCAAAAAACTAATAGAGACACAAAACAAAACAGTGGAAAAACTTCTCAGATACTCACTCATAGGTCTAATGAGCTCAGAACATCGTGTACAGGCAAAGCCAAATTCTGTTTTCGGTGCAGGCTGCAGCTGAAATTTATGGGTGCGTTATGCAGAACTTAGCGATAGAAATGTAGGAAATTACCTCTTTCCGTTAACAACATTGCATCATTGCATTTACTCAGTGCCGTTAAATTGGTACTTTTCCTTTTGAATAATGCTCGGAAGAACTCTATCTGCCTCTGCTTCTTCTTGGAGAGTTTCTGTGGGAAGAAACTCACTGTGGGTTAGTTGTATTACAAAGAGAAATATGTTGGCTGATGTCATTCATGTGCACCAATACTTTCTGGAAACCAAAGAGTGTACAAATGTTCCTTGAAATGGTACACAGCAAAGAGACAGTCTTTTGGCAGAGATACAATGAGATATTAAAAGGAATTATTGTACCTGAGTTCTGGGAATTTATGGCATCCCTTTGTACAGGCAATCTAAATGTTAATTGGTAACTATAACAGTTTCCATTTTTAATATCTTCAAGCTTAGCATTAGCTATTTCTTTCTTTACTTGCTTTGCAGTTTTAGTTACTTTGGTTTATGATGAAATATCTGGAATGTGAAGTTCCGTAGTATCTTAGTCTCTTAAAGCACAAAAACAATAAACTTGTCAAACTATCCACTAAACCCAGTACAAACACACAGCATAACATTATCCATCATTTCTAATACCTGGAAATAGCCATTTGTCCAAAGTTCCCAGGTGTACTTGCTAATTTTAAGACCCAAACTAAATGCCGCAAGTCTGGAGCCTTTTGGATTTTTTTTTTTTTCCTTCACACCCACATCTCTTAATTGCTTTTAGTTTCTTTCAAATTACCTCTGCAGGACATAGTTACAGCCCCACAAGTGTGATACAGCCTCTGGGCCTCTCATGTTCAAGAGGCGGTGACTGTCCCCAGACCAGCAGTTAGAGCCAGTCTGCGTGACATTGCAGTCCAGTTACAGAGACAGCCCGAGAGGCCTTAGGGTGATGCAGCACTGTATTTCAAGGGAAGGCAGGAGAATTCATTAATCGTCAGATTGCGTTTCTCAGGGAGTAGGATGCTGCAGTATTTGAGATATGAAATGAGACCATCACAAGCATTTTGCTAGCAAGGAAAGAAGAGAGAGACTCTCTCAGAGGTGTTGTTACAGAAGAGAAGTTAGACATAGTGGAGATGTGAGGGGTCTGGAAAGTTGCTTGTGTCAGAGGCTGGAACGTCAGACAGATGGTGATGATCTTGGGAAGCCAGAGAATAATTTGGTGAATGAGAAAGATAGTAGAGATACAGTAACCATGTTTAGGCTTAGTAACAGCTTATACTGAGTGAAGAGGAAGATGTACTACTTAAATTTGGGATGAGAAGGGTTGGAGATTGGGAGGGACTGTAGGAGGAGGTGTAGAGGCCAATTCTGGAAAGTTCCTTTAGGAAGGAATTGGAGGTAAGGTCAAAAAGTGCCTAAAATCTAAATGAAGAGTTCAACTTCTTTATCCCTATTCTTTTAGTGATAGGGGAATCTTTCATTAACTGCAGAACTATTTCCAACCCTTGTGTGTCATTCCAGAGCTGATAATCAGCGGCACAGCAGTGACCAGTGAATTGACAGACCTGCTCTGCCTTTGCTGGTTTTCTTTTTGGTTTTAGGATGTTGTTTTGTCGGGAGCCTATTGATTTCTTATCATGACCGTATTCAACCTCTCACTGTTAGAGAAAACTGAAACTGATTGTGTCACTCTACGCACTTCTCTGCTTCAACTCCATTCTGGCGAGTGCTCTTTCTCTCTCAGGGATGTGTTCTCACACAAATGGTGCTGTGTACCGGCAGCAGTTACTGTCCCCAGGACCAGGTCCAGGTGTGTGCTGTGCTGCAGCATGGGTATCTCCATGCCTGGAAGTAATCAGATTTCACTGGCTGAGTTGTCAGCACCTGGAGAAGATTCTGAAAACTCTGGATCCCCAGGCTCACGCTGCTGCTGCTTGGTGTTAAAACATAAGGAAGTGGTTTATTGCCTATCTAGCTCCTAGACAGGAGCAAAGTGCCAGCCTAATGTTCATAGAGGTTTTCCTGTGTGGAACCTCTCTATCTTTTCTGTTTTCAGTAAGAGGAGGGAGCTAATTCTGCCTATGTGCACATCACCTTATATTTTTCTTTCCCCCTGTCTTTCAGTGTCTTCTGTTAGCCTGTAAGCTGCACAGACTCCCTGGCCTTCATAAGCTGTGGCAAAATGGTATATAAAGGGCTAGAAATGGCAACAGGTAATCTGAAAAAA
This sequence comes from Pelecanus crispus, assembly GCF_030463565.1. NCBI lineage: Eukaryota > Metazoa > Chordata > Aves > Pelecaniformes > Pelecanidae > Pelecanus > Pelecanus crispus. Next base: position 34,543,682 of record NC_134650.1, read on the forward strand.
AGTGGAATCTTAAAATTAACTGAATGTATGTATTTCTTATTAAAATAGCATGTCTGATAACAAAACCAGTATGTCTTAGCATTGACTTATGTTTGCAATGTGCTAGGAATGTTGATTGAGTTGAATATTTTTTGGCTGAGGAGAAGCAGCACCAGCAAGATGTTAGGATGTGTTTACATTTTGCAGCCTGTTTTCCTTTTCATTTGAAGTTATCTGTCCTGGCATTTCTTTTCATTTTCAGAAAAGAGAAAAAGGCAGACCTGGGGACAATTTATTAACTCAATTTTGTCCTTTTTAAAAATGTAAGCCATTGAGCTAAAGAAAACTGCCTACTGGGGGAAGCCTCTCTCTAACAACACAACAGGGCTGGGTTTGGTCTTCCAGCTCCCATCACATTATTGCCTGAGTGCTGTCCCTGCTGACACGAGGAATGCAATGAGACCTCTGCATCAGAGAGCCAATGTGAGAAACTGGCAGTGCCTTCTGCAGGAAAACTCAAGTTTCAGGTTTCTGTTTGTACGTACTGAAAAATGCCCTCTTGCATGGGAGTTGCCCAGGGTTTTTGAAGAGGAGCGCTGTGCAGTGGGTGCCATCTCCCAAGGAGAAGCCTGTTTTACAGACACAGCAAAATTCAATCAATCTCAAGCAACAAAAGCATAGGAGCATCAGTATGCCAGCTTTCATGACTCCTGTTTTTAAACAATGCACTGACAAGTTATAGGCATGTGTTCCCTAGTAATACTGAAATTTAAAAGTTTCCTTTTTTTTTTCCATCGAGTTTAAGCCCTGCAAAGCTCTGTGTGAGCAAGGTACGTGGCTGCACGCAGTTTGAGGGTAACTGTGTTTCCTGGAGTGGCTATTTCAGTAACCACTTCTGTATATGGGATGTCTAAACAGACAGAGAAGGCAGGTGGTTGACTAGAATTAATTCCTTGAGGACTTAGAATCTGTCATGTTTAAGTTCATGTCACTGAAACAAAGAGAGACATAAACCAGAGCCTGAAGTAGTATTATTTGTGTCAAATTTCTTCCTGAATCTGGGCTTGGAACAAAAGCTGTTACAGCTGCCTCCCTGCTTCCAACAGGAGGGCTACAAAGTCTTATTTGGTTTATCAGTTACTAGGATCCTTGAAACTTGTCATTAGAAATTTTTTTTTTTTTTTCAGAAGTATCATCTCTTTCCAGTTTATATCATGTGAAAACCAGATTGAGAGATTCCAGAACTAACTTAGTGGAAGACTTTCCCTGGTTGGGAGCAAAGAGCTTATAAACGCATAGTCAGTACAGAAGACTTTCTCTGAGGGCCACAGATGGTTCAGTTTTGTTTGGTGGATTTGGGAGATGGGTGAAGATAAGTGGCAAGGGGGGGAGGGGAGAGAAGGTCTCTGACTTTCGAAGTTTTATCCTAGATCTGGGAAATCAATGCAGTCATAGTTCCTGACAAGTGAGCATTTTCTAAAGAAAAAACAGTTAGGAAAATTCAATATCAGTTCAGCATGAGGTTATAGATGGCATGTTCAAGGTAAAATCATTTCTGTTACAGCGTAAATTCTGTATTCTCTTACTTTTCTTTTTGCTTTAGTATTAGTCAAATTTGCACAAAAATGGCATTGTTTCTTTATATTTCAGTTAATCCTCAGCATAATATTTAGACTGTTTGTGTCTGTTAAGTGGTTGCTGTGGAAATTAGTAAATTGCATGAAGTTGTGACTTCAGAAGGAGTATATGGGCTCCAAAACCATCTGAACAGGAGCATCTCTTTTATGTAAATGTTTGTATTAATCAAAATTGAAGAAAGGAAAGAGGAGAATGAACACTTCAGATTTTTTTTTTTTCCTTGCTCAAAATGGAAATGTTTCCATTGGTGTTTCTTGTATTCTTTAAGCTGTGAACATGAGTGAATATAACCTATATTCTCATTATATGCAGAGACATAAGTTTTAGTTTCCTTTCTACCTGCTTAAATCAAATTTTCTTCTTTTCCCTTGTTATGCAAATAGGAATGGGAAAAGCATTTAGCATGCAATAGGCACTGTATGAGAATCTTGACTTCAGTCCCAGAGCACTCTTTATAGATATGTTACAAAATTAGGAATAGTAATACATACTGCATTGTATCAGAGAGAGTCAAGTAATAATGCTTTAAATTGAATTAAGTTACTGATGTTTTGTTATTAAGTAGTTTCTGTATGACTGGTAACTTTGTTCAGTGCCCTATCTCTTCTTTTTGCATGATATTTTGCATGTATAAAAGTATAGGGATCTAACTGTTATAGCAGTAACACTACAAATACCAGTCTCCATGCAATTTTTTCTCCCTACTTTATTCAGAAGCTACTCATTGAAAAGTATCAACTCCCTAAGAAAGGCAAATTCTTCCAAGCACAGGATACCCTTGTGAACTCTTAACTGTGTTGTTGGTTTTGAGGTCAGTAGCACTTATGTTGAAAAATCTTTAAAAAGAAAAAGAAATTTCTTTTAAAAGAAAATTACATTTTTACTAAACCAACTTTCTGCAAACATGATATTAATGGAACTTCTTTCAAAATAATTTTGAAATTGGTATTATAATAGAAAAATTGATATAATTTTAAATTATTTGCTTAAAATTACTTTTAAAAACATTATTTAGAAAAATATAATAATAATTTCACAATAAACAAGAAAATGGGTCATCTTTTATTAAACACACACGGACTCCTTGAGAAAGTGCTAACCAATACCTGCTCTTATCTTGTTCAGATTCACATTGAAAACAAATGTTTTAACTTTATAAATAAACTTTATAAAGAAACAAAAAATCTGAGATTTAGTAACTTACTATGTTTCGTTACTGCTTGATGTGAGTTACAGCTACTTACTATAAAAAAGGAAATACTGGGACCTAAATGTCCCACATAAAGCAATAGCATAAAGAGAAATTGTTTACAGATCTTTTCAGCTGCGTGCCTGAGAAATGGAAAAGAATTGGTCTTGAAAATTGAGAGAGGAAAAAAAAATATATATCAGAGAATTCTTGCAAGACTAAAAAAGATCAGAACAGCAGTCACTGTGCCTTTCACTTTTTAGACATGCTGTGTTAATTCTGTTTTTTAAAGGTAAATTTATTTAGTCTTCAGGTGCATGGAAAACGGTACCTGCAGCAGTTTATGTATTCTCTGCACTTCTCTGGGAGCATGCATCCTCCTGTGCAGACCTGACACTATTTGAAGGAACTGCACAAGAGCATATGTTTAAAAAACTGAAGTTTTTTGAGAGTTTAAAGAACTGCAGGTAGTGCTATACCAGCCTGAAAAAGACCCTTAAAACCAGTAACAGCCATTTTGATTGGGTACTTGTCTTGGGTGTTTAATCTGGTTATTACGCATCGCTTTTGCAGCAGTCTGCCAAACAGCACTTCACTTGCCCATAATTCTGCAGTTCTCACATTTGCCTTATTTGACCCCCAGCTCCCAATCGCATTAGTTTCTCCTTGGGCTCCTGTAGTGCACTTTGCTACTATTTGTGTCATTTTAAGATCAATCAAGAGTTTTCTAAAGGTTTGAATTTTTTGTTTTCTCTGTCTTTATTGCAACAGTGGTTTTTATGTTTTGTTTTTGGTTTTTTACTGTAAAACTATTCTTCTAAATTTTTCCACCTGTTGAGTTTACTTTGAATGTGAAGCCAAGTTTTGCACAGCCATTTTGTTTCCTTCATACTCATAGAAATAAAGGGGCACTATTGCACTCATTAGACATGGTTTACATGTAACTGCACTTCAGGAAGGGTAGTTATATATTAAAAACATACATTTATGTGGCCTGCATTTGGAAATATGGATGCCCTCTGCTTACTTTCAGCTTACCCACAGAATAGACTGCTGTCTTTAAAAATCCACTCCTATTTTCTTCCAGTGTTAGAAGTTTTTAATCTGTAACTTAAATATGAGCATCATTTTATATCCATCTGTTCATGGGTTCCCAAAAGTTTAATGGCAAGTTGTTTAAAATGAATCCTTGGAGAAATTTAGAATTGTTAAGGCAAGTTTATGCAGAATAATCATGAGTTGTATACAATGCTTAAATATTCAACTGTCTGTGGCTGCACTTCTGCATCTATATGATATGTGAAGGATTTTCCTGTGGTCGTTTTGGTCCTTCCTTCGGGTAGGTTTGAGGCGTTAGGAAAAATTTATGGTGCTCTTGTGACAGTGTTCTCAGATGCAAGTAGCATCTTTTCTCATTTGAAATATCAGCTATTCTCCTCCCTTGGATGTGAGGACTGGATAAGGGTTTTGTAGTTTGTCTTCAATGCTAATGAAGCTTGTATCCAGAGAGTCCTCTAGAGAAAGGTATGGAGAAGAAACATTTCAAAACGATCCCATAATGCAGATCTCTTTTTTTTTTCTTTTTTTTTTTTTTTTTTTTTTTTTTTTTTTTTTTTTTTTTTTTTTGGGAAATGTAAGAGAAGCCAATTCTTCTATACATTGTCAAGCTGCACAAAAAAAGACTTTCAAGAAAGTATATTTGACCTGGATCAGAAGTTTCAGTGTTTGTGTAGGCCTGTAAATTGCAGAAGTAATCTTTGAACTGCCTTCAGAGGTTCTAAGTGGTGTGGGTCAGAGAGGAAGATGTGGCATCTACAGGGATATTTTTGCCCACTATGGAGAGGGCAAAACAGTGTCTGAAAGTACCTAGAAAACATTTCAGACACAGATGCATTGTAAAACTGGAACAGAACCTGTCATTTTGCTTGGGAACTTGCTTTATTTAAAAGGGGAGAGGAATAACAATTTATATTTTGAGCTTTAGCCTTGTGCAATTTCAAATGGCAAAGTTATCAGCCCCTTGAAAAGTGTTGTTTATAATAGTAATACCAACAAACAAGCTATAGTGGCATTGCTGAGCTATGCAGTTATAATGTTACAACATGTAGGGCTGTCAGACTTAATGCCACTAAACTGTATCTAGATGGTAAAAGCAATGATGGATGAATGTCGTGGTTGGCAATAACAGGTCTCCTCAGTCCAAAAGACTGCGAGCTCCTAAAATAACTGCAGGCAGACTAATGGGAACTTTCACTGAGCTACACCACAGGACCTTGCTCTTCAGGGATCTAACAGCTTGTAAAAACAATTACAGAAATACAATACTGAAACATAAAACAGCTGGGATACCTTGCGCCCTATTGCAGCTAGCAAAAAGCTGCAGGATTCAGGGATGCAGTAGAGTTTTTCCAGCCTTGACTTTCCTGGCCCCATAGAAAGAACTTTTAGGGGGCTGTAAGACACCTATGTTCTGCTGACCAAAGCATCAATACAGCTGCATCTTGCTTTCAGAAGTGACTGAATGCTGAGGTTTGCTGCACGGAGCAGAGATGTCTTAAATATCTTGTGGGAAAACAAACCCCAGAGTTTAAATCTCATGCCTATCTCACTTGTCAGTTAACACGAGGATGTAACTTCAGTGCAAAGTGTGTGGGGATCTCTGTGTATCAGGTGCAGGGAATCATAGAATCATAGAATAGAATCATAGAATTGTTTAGGTTGGAAAAGACCTTTAAGATCATCCAGTCCAACCATTAACCTAACATTACCAAGTCCACACTAAACCAATTAAGGGTAGACTAGACTAAACCATGGCCCAAAGTGCCACGTCTACCTGGTTTTTGAACGCTTCCAGGGATGGTGACTCCACCACCTCTCTGGGCAGCCTGTTCCAATGCTTGACTACTCTTTCAGTAAAGAAATTTCTCCTAATATCCAATCTAAACCTCCCCTGGCACAGCTTGAGCCCATTTCCTCTCATCCTATGGCTAACTGCTTGGGAGAAGAGACCAACACCCACCTCACTACAACCTCCTTTCAGGTGGCTGTAGAGAGCAATAAGATCTCCCCTCAGCCTCCTCTTCTCCAGGCTAAACAACCCCAGTTCCCTCAGCTGCTCCTCATAAGGCCTGTGCTCCAGACCCTTCACCAGCTTTGTTGCCCTTCTCTGAACACGCCTCAGCACCTCAATGTCTTTCTTGTACTGAGGGGCCCAAAACTGGACACAGTATTCCAGGTGTGGCCTCACCAGCGCCGAGTACAGGGGGACAATCACCTCCCTGCTCCTGCTGGCCACACTATTCCTGATACAGGCCAGGATGCTGTTGGCCACCTGGGCACACTGCTGGCTCATGTTCAGCCGGCTGTCAACCAGCACCCCCAGGTCCTTTTCGGCCAGGCAGCTTTCCAGCCACTCTTTCCCAAGCCTGTAGTGTTGCATGGGGTTGTTGTGACCCAAGTGCAGGACCCAGGACTTGGCCTTGTTAAACCTCACACAGTTGACCTCAGCCAACAGGAAGCTGCCACACGTTTAGTTGATGGAGGCTGTGCAGTGTTTTAGCAGCATATAATGAATTGCTTAACTATCTGAGCAGCAGCCTCAGCTAGAGGTGATCATTCTAGGGAAGAGTGATGTGTTTCAAAAATTGCATCATAGAAAATGGTAAATATTTCCTAATGACCCCACTCTTGTGCAGGATTTACAAGAATATCTTTAACAGTAACAGTGGTGAACAATATGAATATTTAATTTTTTTCCTCATTTTTTCTGCATATTTTTTGGAAAAGTTCATTAACACTTTTTTTTTTTTTCCTTTATTTCATTTTATTAGAGACAGGATTAGCCACTGTTGAGGCAGTCCAGAAAAAAATGTATGTGTCAGGGAAAAATATTTCATATACAAATACAGTATTGCCTTCCTCTCCATCGCTAATACACCTATATGCATATTCATTCAAAGGAAAATCATTAAGATAAAAAGGTGAGCTAAGTTTTGTGGTCATACTGGGGCCTTTTAAAGACCTTTTATATCTGTTCTTACATAAGCCACATACTTGACCTCTCTTGCACTTCTAAATTCAGTAAGTACAAGTTGAAAGAGCAATACACTTTTTTGTCATACTGCCTGGACAAACTAATGGCCTACATGTCCATCTTCATAACGTGGAACAAGTCATCTTCACAAAAGTAGTTTTATTTCATCTTTGCATTACGTATCTGAGAAATATATACCTGGTATATGGTTACTTGTTACTCCATGTTTTAAATGTGTATTCAGATCCCAAATTTCATAACAGTACTCTTTGGGAATCCAGCAGGTTTCAACCTGTTTCCTTTTCAAAATTGTGTGTTCCCTGAGATGGTCTGAATCACTGTTGAGATTCTTTTAATACTGATCTGCGTATAAACCATGATCCCAATAGTAAGCTGTGCTCATCATACTCTTTTTAGAACTTATTCTTGCCCTGAAGAACTAATGAACAAAAACAGATATAGTAACTGACCCTACTGATGCTGTTCAGCTAAAAGACACTGGTGGTTTACATTTTGCAGGAACAGAGGTTGCATCTAGTGTCAGTCTTTGCATTTAGTTTGTTAGTCTTTATCGGTAATTCCTTGTCGGCATGATGAAATAGCTGTGCTTTAGAAGTTTGGCACTATATGGCTTATGTTAATGCCGTTATTGAACCTATTTCAGTTTTATCTAAATCTGGCAATTCCTATTTCTGCTACATATTAGGAAAACATTGTTGATATTAATTTTTAATATTCTCAGTACTGTGTGCTGGATAATGTTATGAACTGTTTCTGAAACCAAACTGGTTTGTCATTTAAAGAATTATTTACAGGGATGCTTCAGTGAGTACTCTGCTGCTTGCACATGGGCTCATGATCTGGTATTGTCTCCAAGCCCCTCTCACCTGCAATCCATGCTGTACCTGTGGAGTTGTATAGAGTGTTGTGATGCACTGTGCTGTTAATATGTGCAACACTGCATCACTGGTGTGCTCTAGTCAGAGTCTGATTTAGAGAAGAGGAGAAGCGATTAACAGTTTAAAAGCTCAGATGTGTGGACTTAAGGAAAAGATGGTAAAATACACTAAACGCAGGTCAGGGTGGAGTTGGATTCAGAAAAGAGTTTGTGTGTAAGGGAAAACAAAGTCCATGTTTGCACTGAAATTTGTTTGCTGAAAAATTACTGGCCTTTTTGGAGAGCCTTTGGGTAATTTCTGTTTTGCAGTTTTCTTCAGTGAATAAATGTATCACAGATGTTTAGTGTGCATGCCTTCCTATAGGTTGAACAGATTCATTAGTCTGTCTGCTCAGAGCATGCTTCCTTTTCTAATTTGTATTTTCAAAGGCTGTAATCTTTAAAATTGGTGAATGTATTGTTTCTTCTGCATTCATTAGAATACTGTCAGGTCCAAATCTGGTGTCACCTTTTTTGCATTCATATGTTGTTTTTTCTATTTAATTTTGACACAATGAAGTGACTGAGAGGCTACATTAAAGCCCGTCTCTTTCCCAGTTGCCCAAAAAATAAGAGAATTAGCTGTTGAATATTTCTCCTAGTGTACAGAGCCCTCTTAATTCTATTAGCAATGCATAATTATGGAAGTAAAATGGCACAGCCAGTGAAGCCTTGTTGTAGATAAAAACAGATCGAGAAAATACTTTTTTTGATGTGTTCAAACAGAAGAACCTGCTCTAAGAAGAATTCCCGCCAAATTTTAGAACCTGAGCTTTGCCAGAAGTCTCAAGACTCTGGTTCGGAGTTGTGTATAGGACACAGCTTCCATGAATCTGGCTTCTTCCTTTTAATAAACAAATCTGCATCAGTAAGGACATCCAAATGAGTGCTCAGAGATCCATGACTCTGCTAATGCTTTGTGAAAATGAAGTAGACTCTTCTGAGTAGAATACAGGTGTTCATCCAGAGTGGTGTCAAACTGTGTTATCGAGGGATAATGGGCTTCCCAATGTAAATGACAGTGGCACAGGGAACATGCTTTCCATTTTAAATACAGACAGCATGTAAAGCCCTGTGCATGCAAATCAATTAAGCTGCCTATTGTGGTTGAGATTTTACAGGGCCAAAGTCCAGCAGTGCAATAACTGTCATGTCATTGTTAATAAATATCGAACGCTTTGTATGTAACCCTGAAAAATGGTTCAATTCACAAATGGAAATTTGCATTTGCATCAGATGTAACCAGGGTGAGCCATGATTAATCCACTGAAAAAGTAAACATGATTTTGTAGCCTGTGTTCCTCATATTAGCAAGGATCTCTTATCTGACGAGGAGATGCAGGATCAGGCTTCAAGTAAGGAAAAAGAAGGAATATGTACAGTGCATAAATATCTCATAATAAACCACACGGATGACAGCAGTAAACCGGGATCAATTATTCATGCTCCAGGCACAGAGAACAGTGCAAGCAGATTTCCAACACATACAGATGAAAGGATGCCTAATAACAAGCCAAAAATACCTATAAATGTTTGCCAGCACTCCTTAATCAACACCATGGATGTGATCGACCATTCAATAGGGAGTTAATTTCTCAATATATGACTCTCTCTCTTTACTTTCTGGGCAAACATCTTACAAGCAGCATGATAAAGATTGCTTTAAGGCCACCAGCACCTCACAGTGGGGGATTACAATAGGATACAATTCTACCTCTCTCCTTCTCCTCTGTAAAAGATGAAGAATGTGAAATTTTTGAGACACCTCTGCACTTTTCATGTGCTTCTGTTCAAAATATACCCATGCCTCCGTCTCTGCAGGTGTCAAATTCTCTCTTCCTTTTGAGTTGGCTCTAAAATACTTTCAGAAATTACATCCTTCTAAGCCTTCTTCCTTGTATTTCCTCAGCTCCTACCTTAGGAACTTGAAATGGCAGAAAGATGGGTAAAAGGTGTTGAAAACTTTTCTTTTTGGTGGTTTTCAGTGTATGTTATGCCTAATTTTGACTCAGTGAAAATTAATGCAGTGTGTAATTTTATTGATAGCTGTAAAAGAAATCATATGAGTTAAAAACAACAAACATTGACCATTAAGAAACTAGAATGTCTGGTAGACCCATGGTTCAGTACATCTAAGCAAAATTGCTGCTGCTGTCCTGTGCATTGAAAAATCATACAATCATAGAATGCTTTGGGTTGGAAGGGACCTTTAGAGGTCATCTAGCCCAACCCCCCTGCAGTGAGCAGGGACAGCTTTAATTAGATCAGGTTGCTCAGAGCCCCATCCAACCTGACCCTGAATGTTGCCAGGGATGGGGCCTCTACCACCTCTCTGGGCAACCTGTTCCAGTGCTTGACCACCCTCATAGTAAAAAATTTCTTTCTTATGTCTAGTCTAAATCTATTCTTCTTTAGTTTAAATCCGTTATTCCTTGTCCTGTCACAACAGGCCTTATTAAAAAGATTCTCCCCATCTTTCCTATAGGCCCCCTTTAAGTATTGGAAGGTCGCAATAAGGTCTCCTCACAGTCTTCTCTTCTCCAGGCTGAACAATCCCAACTCTCTCAGCCTGGTCTCATAGGAGAGGTGCTCCAGCCCTCGGATCATTTTGGTGGCCCTCTTCTGGACCCGCTCCAGCAGGTCCATGTCCTTCTTGTGCTGAGGGCCCCAGAGCTGGAGGCAGTGCTCCAGGTGCGGTCTCACCAGAGCAGAGTAGAGGGGCAGAATCACCTCCCTTGACCTGCTGGCCACGCTGCTTTTGATGCAGCCCAGGATACAGTAGGCTTTCTGGGCTGCAAGCGCACATTGGCGGCTCATGTCCAGCTTTTCATCTACCAGTACCCCCAAGTCCTTCTCCGCAGGGCTGCTCTCAATCCCTTCATCGCCCAACCTGTATTGATACCGGGGGTTGCCCCGTCCCAGGTGCAGGACCTTGCATTTGGCCTTGTTGAACCTCATGAGGTTCCCACAGGCCCACCTCTCCAGCTTGTCCACGTCCCTCTGGATGACATCTCATCTTCCTGGTGTGTCAACGGCACCACTCAGCTTGGTGTCATCTGCAAACTTGCTGAGGGTGCACTCGATCCCACTGTCTGTGTCATTGATGAAGATGTTAAACAGCACCAGTCCCAGTACGGATCCCTGAGGGACCCCACTTGTCACCGGTCTCCATGTGGACATCGAGCCATTGACCACGACCCTCTGGATGTGACCATCCAGCCAATTCCTTATCCATCAAACAGTCCACCCGTCAAACCCATATCTCTCCAATTTAGAGAGAAGGATGTTGTGGGGGACTGTGTCGAACGCTTTACAGAAATCCAAGTAGATGACGTCCGTTGCTTTTCCCTTGTCCGCTGATGCAGTCACTCCTTCATAGAAAGCCACTAGGTTGGTCAGGCAGGACTTGCCCTTGGTGAAGCCGTGCTGGCTGTCTCGAATCACCTCCCTGTCCTCCATGTGCTTGAGCATAGCTTCTAGGAGGATCTGTTCCACGATCTTCCCAGGCACAGAGGTGAGGCTGACAGGTTGATAGTTCCCAGGGTCCTCCTTTCTTCCCTTTTTAAAAATGGGCACAACATTCCCCTTCTTCCAGTCAGCAGGGACTTCACCTGACTGCCATGACTTTTCAAATATCATGGAGAGTGGCTTGGCAACATCATCAGCCAATTCCCTCAGGACTCTGGATGCATCTCATCAGGTCCCATAGACTTGTGTACATTGAGGTTCTTTAGGTGGTCTTGAACCTGATCTTCCCTTACAGTGGGAGGGGCTTTGCCCCCCTGGTCCCCATCTTTTGGTCCATCGATTCAGGAGGGGTGAGGAGAGAGGTTGCCGGTGAAGACCGAGGCAAAGAAGTTGAGTACCTCAGCCTTCTCCTCGTCAGTTGATACAAGTTCGCCTTTCTTGTTCATCAGGAGGGGTACACTTTCTTTAACCTTCCTTTTCTGGTTGATATAAAATGCTTTAATGATTATCTGAAATGTAATTCAGAGTTGTTTTTTTCCCCCTCTTTTTGCCTTTGGAGTTGAGAAAGACATCAAATACAAGAAAAAAAGGTCAACCTAACAGCTTCAGAGAGGGCCAAAACTGCTGTGACCATTAACTACTTGCTGGAAAAAATAAAAAAATCATGCTGATAAAGTAAACTTGAAGTTCCTTTCTTCCTGTCTTCCTCTGAGCTATATTTGTTCCTCTCTTATTTTAGGTTAGCCTGAAGTTGGATGTGATTAAGAATGTTTTAAAGTTAATTGCATAGAATACATATGGTTCATAAATATACGCTTAGCACTTCAAACAACAAAACTGCTAGGTTCATTTGCCATATGTCTGCTGTTTCATTTTTGAGGTGCTTCTCTCCCCATTGAGTTTCTCCCCTTTACTGTGTTTTGGTGACCTCAGCAGACTATTAAAATGCTGCTAAAATTAGCTTATCTGTGATCAGCTGAAGGGGATGATAGAGAAGCCATTTAAATGTAGATTTTACAAGGTAGAATTTGTTTTCAGAAGCTGAATTTTATTCTTTATATAAATTGTTTCATTCACACACTGCACAATAGGTGCTGATAAAATAAAGTTAAAAGTTGCTTTATTCAGGTAGATAAGACAGTATCTAAAGCTATAAAAATTGACAAAATAGTACAAATACTTACCGACATTGCAGTATAATTAGAAAGCAAAAGCTATATAAAAAAGAAGGTAATAAGTAGCGTTTATAGAAAAAAATATTTTTTTATTATTATTATGCAGCCTTGGAGGTATTTTAATGCTCTTTTTCCTGGGATAAAAATGACTAGTTGATATGCTAGAAGTTAAATCTATGGAAAAGTTTCACTTAGTTCTATATAAAATAAATATGGGTTGTGTGTGTCTCTGTGGGGCCTGGCCAGCTTGGTGACGCTCTGTACCTGATGGTAGGAAGCATGAAAGTCTTAATTTGTAGTCTGCTTTTTAAACTTAAACAGTTCTCTGTGCACTATAGATCTTTTTATGGCACAAAATACCTTAGAGGAGTATCTGTGGCTCTACAGTTCACTTCTGGATGTTTAATAACAGCAAACAATAAAATTTATTTAGTGATGGTGAAACAGAGGAACAGAAAATCCTGAGAGGGCTGAGTTCTGATACATTTACTGAGCTGAAGTTGCAGGAAATAAATAGCAATGAAGTATGAGTAAAAATATTCTAGCTAAACAAATGTACAAATCGTTTCAATCTCTAACTTTCTTTGGGCTGTTAAGCAAGCTTCAAATCCCTCAAGATCATAGATTTCAGATGAAAATGGATTAGCTAGGTGCAATTGTTATGAATAGTTGTTACAGAAAAACCAGCACCGTCTTCCAGTCATTTCTCTGAAACAGCATTCATATTTGGTCCTTGTGCTGTTGGAAAATTTTCATGAGAGATGTGCACGTGGCACAGTGCAGCACTGTGTTGGATAGTCCCAACACACCGACAAGCAGAGATTCCCACTCACATTGGAAAAAGCAGCATTCCTGCTGGAGTCCACGTCCAGTCCCAGGCCAGTGCAGCTAACATGGCAGTCTACTGCAGTTCTACTTTCTGGCATTTACACACACCCAGTTTAGTTACAAAAATATGCATGCAATGCTTTCTCCTGAAGAGTGTTTGATCATTGCTTATTTTATAGCTGATATTTATAGCTTACTAGACTTGCCATGCGTCTATAACTCATCTGGGTTCAGAAATACTTAATGTGATGGTCAGGAAGTTAATTTCTATGCAAAAATTCTCAGATGTAGACTGCAGAGTAATTGAATTGTGTTTATCCAGAAAACAAGAACTGTGAAAAGTAATAAGGTTTGGGATCTTTGAACTGGGACAAATAGGGCATTTGAAAATATTTTATGAAAAGTGAGGAAGATTGCAAAATAGTAACTCTGAGGCAGCGGTAATGCGTGTTGAATGATTTACGTACTGTGGCACTAGAGACTGATGGGATGACATGGATTTAGTGGCCAGGACACTTGCTCAGGATCTGGAACATATGAACTAATATCCTTGCTTCATATTTCTTGACTAGCAATTCCCGTCCTGAACTTGCAATTGATTTCTGACAAAAGCTTTTTCTCTAGGATGAGAAGTTGCTGTAATAACGTTCTGGTTTTACCAATTAGCGTTTCGGAATTGAGGAAAAAGTATTTAATTGCATCAGCTCTGATAGGAACACAGGGAAATCTTTTAGGAAAAAAAAACCAAAAAACCAAAAAAAACACAGTCAGACAAAAGTCAGCAAGTCCAAGTAGGAAACTGGAGATCTGAATAAGTCTCAAATTTCCAAAGAATTTGTTATGTGAAGCTTTCAAGTATTTTACTCTCAGCTTTTTATCCTGCCCTATGTTTCCTGGGTAATTTAAAGCCTTTATTCTCTGTGGATTCTGGTCAAGAATTTTCATAAAATTTGACTAAAGTCTTTCATGCAGGTAAATACAAATGTATAGTTTTAGTCTAAAAATTCTGTGAAAAATCAAGTGTACACATTAAGAAAACAAAATAGCATGAACATACAGAAAGCCAGACCTCCTAAAATCTCTTATGCTATGCAATAAAATACTCTTACATAGTGCTGCTGGAATGAGTAAAGAAATGAGAGCCTTTTTTTAATTACAATTTTATGCATCCTGTTCAGAGATAAAATTGCTGATGAGTGTCAGTCCTTGATAATTAATGAAATACACATTTTCCCTAATGTCTGCCCTGTCTCCTCCCTAGTAAAAATGATTCTGATGCCAAAAATGTGTTTTGCTGTATTTGCGTTGAGCAACATAATTTCATTTGTCATCGGTGATGCTGTGATCTTCCAGAATGTTTTGGAAGATACATCTCAAGCTTTCTTTCTTGCAGCAGTGGATCTGAATTTGGACTTGGTTGCAGGGTTGTGTGCAAGGGCCCCAGCACTGCTACCTAGGCATGATTTGGTGATGGTGTCACTTTTTAATTTTTTTTTTTTTTTTTTAAATCTGTCAAAGTGTTGCTGCAAGGGAGCCAAAAGCAACCACAGTCATAATCTTTGATTTTTCATTTCTGGGTTGGAGAGAAAGGCAGAATGTCTAAATGGGGATGGGAAAAAAAAAATCTGCTGCAGAAAAAGTAAATTTTCTAATTCCACATCAAAGGATGGAAGGAGAAGGCTGTTGCCTCACCTCCTGGCTGGCATGCGGCTCTGCTGATGAGGCAGCCCATTGCCAGAGGAGCTAGGCCACCCACCTGGGAGGCTGGCGAGGAATCACGTCAGGACAGAGATTCCTGATGCTGCTTTCCATAATTTGTCTGCAGAGAATTGTTTTACTCAAATCATCATTATGGGCAGAGATGAATGGAAAATTGCAAGGAAGAAATTTGACAGATCTGTTGTTGCTGATTTCACACAGTTGAACTTAAAGACTGTTGGGTCTCCATTGCTTCTGTTTCACAAGATGAATAAGGAGAGTCAGCTGAAACAGGAGATACTCAAAATCATGCTGAGGGTTAATCTTTTACAACCTAAAGACATTTCCTGAGCTGACCCTCATCTGTGCTTTTGGAAATAAAGGAATCATTTGGCCAACGCTTTCTCCATTTGCAATTAAACATGCTGGCAGCTCTCCAGCGAGCGCTCTATCAGCAGGAATATATAGCAGCACAGAGGATATCACTTCAATACACTGACCCAGGCTGTTGCCAGATGGAGTAGAGAACTGTTTAGTGAAAGTAAATCTACAAATGTTTTTGTGAGCAAAGGAAACCCCTTCTGATATTGGGTGGGATACAGGGATGAGGAAAGAAACATGAGTTTCTTCATTCTTTTCAGTGCTTTTCTACCCTTTGTTTTCCTTTGTCTTTTTCATTTTCATCTTAGATGGAAAAAGAGACTAGAAAGCTGCTTTTAAAATGTATTATCTTTCATTTTGTGCCAACCTATGAAGTGGCATACAGCAGAACTGCTTGTTCATACCAGCAGTTGGGAGACCTGCTCTGAGCCCAGGAAATCGGGGAAGAGTTGGGGAAAACTGCAGGTCTCCACAGCTGTTGTTGGCAATTCTGCCTGGCACTGGTTCCGGTAATACTCCTGGGGAAAGGGAGCTGCCGCACTGGCCTGAGCAGTCCACCACTGCCCTTGTTTCTTGCTTTCCATCTCACGGCAGAGTTCAGCATGGTCCTCGTTGTGATGTGCTGGTTCGTGGTCACAGAAGTGCAAAGGTAGCTCATGAATCAACTTTTCAATTCCATTCCCCAGTAAATGAGCCTCATGCAGTGTTTGTTATGTTGACAGCTGACATTTAGCTTTGATTATTTATGTTTCATAATATTTTGGAGCCTGGATTTGATGGCATAGATTTTAAAAGTAATGAAGACCTCAAAATAATGAGACCTCAGCATTTGGCTGCTAATGCCATGGTGAGAAATGGGGGAGGGAGGGGCAGACCTGCTTGTTCGTCTGTACAAACCGCAGCGGGTGGATGGCAATAAGCTGTATGAGAGTTTCTTTAAGAAATTGCTTGTCTGTTGCTAAAACTAAAAGAACTTTAGACAGTTCTTGGTTGCAGACAGATTACTACATTTCTGTTTGTAGTAATTATTTGTTTACCCTAATTAAAGTAATCATCTATTCAAGAATTTCGTTGGGAGGCTTAAGGATTTTCTCATTTGGGGAGAGGTTTTCCTCGTCCAGTTTTAAAAGGATAGTTCTATAGAACTGCCACATAGCAACTGTTTTTAAAGTTGTAAGTCAGAGAACATAGTATACATTACCTTCTTACCGCACGTTTCATCTGTGCATTTGTGCTTGTGTAAGATCACCAGGCCTTGATCTGGTTTCTGCTAAGCACTGTCTCCTTGCAATAATGAATGTCTTACTGTAAGAGGATTTCAGCTGGACAGATGTACCTTAATGTCTTGCAGCAGGATTTACTGTTTTATAAGACTGATACTGGATTACTGTGTTCTTGGTTGGAATGCGGCACATACTGCCCATCCTGGGACACAGGTTAAAGAACAGTGCATGTGGGAAGGGAGCTTGGACCTGTACAAATGCAGAGATCCTTGTACTAGAAACAAGACTATTTAATTAAGTTCAACTGTATAATTACCTATTATACTCAAACTAGCCTATACTGCACTTCTGAAATAACGAATTTCCTGAAGTGATCTGAAGCTGGCTGAATCCTATTATGCAGGAGCATAACTTCAGTATCGTTGTTAATTAGGTGTTGTATTTGAAACTCTTAATAGTTGTTTATAGTTAAGTTTCTGAAATTACCACTATGCAAGTGCCTTTCGAGTATACCTTGCGGAGAAAAATAATTTTGGCAAGGTGAAAACTCCAATCTGTGATTCCCATACATAGTTTTATGAACAAAGACATCTGCTAGAGGTGGTTTTTAGAAGGCGTTAAGGCAATTACTACAGTTGCCCAGGATTCTTTAGTGGAGAAGTTCTGCCTGGAAGGCTTTGAGTGTCCATCAGGGCAGTCCTGGGGAATGCCCAGGGCCCTGCCCTGTCCTGCAGAACATGGAAGTCAATGCAGCTGAGTAAAAAGCGGTGATCACACTTTGTGGGACCTCAGCTGTCCCTTGAAAACAGGCACACTGACAGCAGAATGTGAAGGGGATAGTCTTGCATCATTTAATAAGAAATGAATTCCTGTGTATAAATTATTTTAACCACCACAGAGAATTATAACCCTATTAGTGTTACAGAAAGGAAATAGTCAGAAAACTCTATAGAAACAGGCTCATTCGCTAAATCCTTTGGGTATTTCATGTGTTGGCTAATCTAATATGTTTCATTACCATCAAATCCTGTTGCCTGATTTTTTTTATTATGGTTGTTTTATTACTTTTAGCTTGGTAGAATCATCCTAGTTGGGATTGAGCCCTATAGGATGTAGCTGCTGTTTAGCATCTTCCTCAGTATTTCATTCACACCTTTCACTGTTATATCTCGACCTCACCTTGACTATTGTTTCATTGTTGTCAATGTTGCAGATATCCTGGAGCAGCTGCTCTTTCATTTAACACTCAGCATTTCAGCAAAATTAGGATGTCCTGCTGGAAAATTAAGCACAGGGGGTATGGAAAAAATCCCAAGAAATACAGTTTTCTGTTTCAGCGTCCAACTTTCAACTTCTTCTGTAAATACCTGCCTTCATATTCCTTATCACATATATCTGAGGGGTTTTGTTGTTGTTGGATTTTTTTTTGCTACCTACTTGCCATTATTAGATTGGAAGAAGTTGGCACTGGAGTTGAATGTTGGAGTTGAGTGTTAACCTTTTGTTCTTTCTTCTTAAAGACTTCTTCCTAATGTCTTTAAAATTCTTAACACTTTTGCAGACGTGCATGTCTGAAGTACTGCTGCAAACTAATTTCCTTATCTAGTTCTTTATTTCCTCCTGAACACTGTTGGGGAATAAAATCAAATGTATACAATGTGAACCAAATGGGATTGCCTCTTCCTTTAAGGTCTAGTTATCATAGACATTTGCTCTTGCTGTGCAGAAAAATAATGTTAACAGCTGCTTAATCTGGTTAGAAATGCATCTTGCTTTGTAATAAAAACGACTTCTACTTATCTTTCTAGTGGTACAATTTGTAAAATCACATTTTTAAAACTGAAACAGTCTAATTGTAACCTTGTTCATTCTTTTTATGTAGTTAATGTACAGAGGGTGAACATTTCAAGGGTTTTTGACAATTAAAATAGACACCTAGGAAATATCAGTCTTTTTTGGCACTGTAGTGCTTCTAGAAAACTTGCCCAAAAGGCTTATAGCGGTGCTAGATTATTTCTATTAAAAAAAAAAAAAAAAAAAAAATCTTTCTGCTGCTTTTCAAATAGGATTCACTATTTCTGGAAGCTATTAAATGTTCAGACTGAGGACCCACCCTTTATAAATTAATGCAGTACAGAAGAGTAATTAAATTTGGTAATCTCATTAAAGCTTTTAATGGAATTGATCATTTCAAAGAGTTTTTCTGGTTATTGGGATTTCTTAACAAAGGAGTCACTACTGGATTATTACTGCTCTTTTCCAGTTGCAGTTTGTTTTCAGCTACCATGCAAGATAATCTTTCCAGGACCTTGATTTATTTCTGTTGAGGATGGGACCGATGTGCAATTCTCCAAGGAGATGAGAAGCCCAGTTGTAGTGTTCTCCTCCAGATTGTTAGCCACTAGTTCCACAGCTTTTTTCTAAAGCTGGTTACAAACTTAGATCTAACATTTATTTTGAAAATGCTTGTTCATTAAAGCAAAAAGTTAGAGCAGTCAATTTTCACTTTTTGTAAGTATATTTAGTAACATGCTCTCTGAATCAAAGTAGTTGCTCAAATCTACCTGTCTTGATTCTTCAGTAAAGAATGCTTCCAAGGTTTCAGCAGTATATGGTTATTGGGAGATAAATAAAATCCTTATTCCCATTTTGTTTCATTTATAAACTGTTAAAAAAGTTGCATTATTGCAATATCATAAAATTGTAGTGTTTGTATAAAATTGCTTTGCAGGGCTTATTTTTACAGAACTTTGCTCATTGTTTATGATTAAAAAGAAAACAATGTAAAAAGGCAAGAATAATCATACTGACCAATTGTATTTATTATAGCGGTGAGTTCTACAGTGTGGATGTGTATATTTTCATTATGTGTGTATGCATATATGTATTTAAACCTGCTGCCTTTTGATGGGAGCTGTTACTTCTGGCCCCCTTCTCCATGCCATTTGTGACTTTTCCCCAATCATCTCTTTTCCAAACCGAGAAATGCCACTAATTAATCTCTTTCTGCATGTCATTCTGTGCCTTTGATTAACATCATCTGCTCAGTGATATCTGTTACTGAGATATCTTTTACAGATGCGAGAGATAGGAAATGCATTCAGTATTAAAGGTGAACAGTGATGGTAAACTTAAAGGAAGTGAGAATACATTATAAATCATTGCTTTATGAGTTAGAAATAAGATTTGTGGACATGTGGCCAATTTTCCTGTCATACCATACATTTTTGGTTAATCTACAGGTCAGAACCAGGACTACACAGTAAGATTGCTTTCTGCATAGTAGGGCAGTAGACCAGGTTAATATAATAGCAAAGCAGAGAGAACCACTGTTTTCATTCCTAGAACAGGCCCTTCAACAAGATATTTTCAAACTGTAGATAATACTTAATCTCATGCCATCCTGTCAACACATCCCCATCACTCACCTCCATCCTTATCCCAGCTGAAGTGGTGGGGCAGGAGCCAGTGCTCTGCAGGCAGCAACACCACTAGAGACACAAACTAAAGTTTGTTTTCAGGTCTTAATTCTGTCCCAGCCTCTCTTGGGAGAGCTGATATATTGACATACTTGGTATAATTACAGCACTTTTCAACAATATTTACTGTTTTAATAGAGAAATGTACTGTGAAAACTTTTATTGATGTAAAATAGTAATTAATGTCAGACTAAAATTTTTCATTTGTTCCTTACATTTAAAATGCATGTCTAGAAATAAATGTTGTGAGATTGCTTCAGACCTCTGTGAATGTTTGCTGTTATAGATACCATTTATTTTACTTTCACTGCTGAAAGATTTATTGTAAGAAATGTGTGTGGAAAGATGGATAGACCTCATTTCAGAAACACTAGCAGAGGACTTGGGCAGCTGATTTGCGGGTACCAACTTCCAGGCTTCTTTGCAAAATAACTGAGTGAGGAAAGCCAACAAAAGGTTCCTGCAGGTTTTTGGCCATTTCTGTGCTGTGACTGCCTATCCTCTCAAGCGTCATGCAGGAGACAATCAGATCCTACTATAAATCTTGACCATCTTGCTTTTATGTTCAGTGACAGGGGGCAAAGGAGAAAGCTCTGCTGCTGCCCTTTCAAGATTGTTTAGTGTGCAAAGCAAAGGAGCAACCCTGGGTACTGGTTTGCCTCCCATTACAGTACACAATCCCAGAAATGTAGCTGCCCCTCGTCTCGGTGATACCTGCTGTGCTTTTACAGGGCGAGCTGATGCGTATGTCTCTTGCTTATCTAAGATTCACTGCAGTCAGTGATAGAAAGGGAAAAAGATGCCTCCTTGACTCTCCAGCACATCGGTATTGCAGAGCTCTCACTGAAATTGCACAAGTAAATTCACAGTGTTTGATCTGAGCACTTCCTTGTACAGAAAAGGTCAGTTTTAATGTAAGGGACATCTGCTTAATCACTCCCCTATTATCTCAAAATTCTCAGTAAACTATTTCCAATATCATCACCATGATTAAAGCTCTAGTAAAAGACTCTAGGAGCTCTACTAGACTGACAATAAAATTAATCTTAGCTTTGCTAATTATCAGTCTTATTCCTATGAATGAATAATGTATTAGACTTTGTGTTAATCTCCTCTTTTATCGAGCAATACCACATACGAAACTGGAAAAGGAAAATAATCTTGATTTGACAACAAAATGAAGCAAAAAAGGAAACAAATTCCTGCAAGGTTCCCCCTGCCAGCTGATTTTCATGTGAGTCTGGTGACTTCAGAAAGTTGAAAGGTGGAAAGAAGGACAGTCCAGTGGTGAGAATTAGGATGCAGTGTCTTATTCCTCAACCCCCAACTATGCTCAAAGAACAGGATTTCTATGTGCCTGAGGAAATACGTGATTCCTTTAAGTGAAACAATTTTTAAAATTTCTGGCTTCAGACTGTTTGTATTAAAACAGCTGCACTTGAGGAATGCTGTCTGGTTTATCTGCTTATAATAGAATTTCCTTGCATTTAAAGTGTTCAAAAAACTTCTCTATAGTACTTGGAGTCTAATAAAGACACATGTCTCTGATATGAAAATCTTCCCAATGTAAAAAGTCTGCCAGCTAAAGACTGGGT
The DNA here is from genome assembly GCF_030463565.1 of Pelecanus crispus. NCBI lineage: Eukaryota > Metazoa > Chordata > Aves > Pelecaniformes > Pelecanidae > Pelecanus > Pelecanus crispus. The sequence continues at coordinate 34,565,305 of NC_134650.1, forward strand.
ACTTTGGAAATCAGATAATGGGCTTCATTAAGTTTTCTGAGAGGGCCAAAACAAAATATTTCTTGTTTGGTGTACCACCACCTCCTCATACAAATAGATCCCTCTGTTCTGGACTCATGCGCTGCAGGCTGTGCCTTGCCAGCAGTATGAAAACAGGCTGGGTAGAGAGGGAATGGTTTAGGTGAAGGTCTCTCTAAATATATTTTATGTACAAGTGATAGTGGTAGTATAACATGATGCCTGTGCCTACAAGAAGCTACAAGATTATGCATTTGTATGTTAGGTGTTTGGCTGTTCACGTTGTGTTGAAATGCATCCCATTTGCCTCTTGAACTTGCCTTTAGGATGCTTTGTGGACTTCTGCAAGAGAAGGGGAGTCCTACAGGAGTACAGGTGGGGACTTCCATACAGGAAGGCATAATGTCATTGTTTGCGATTAATCATGCAGTACGCTTGTGTCCGAGAAAGCAGTTTGGTGTGCTGGGAGCAGCCTTTAGATTAGCTGTTGATAGCTCTGTGCATGACTTGGTTTTGTTTTCATCACATATACAATATATAGCTGATTTCAAGTCCAGTTTTAAAATGCAAAGTAAATATAAAACATTCCTCAATAATACTAATTAATGAGTCATTATGGTAATGCTTAGCATTCGCTCTGTCACTATGCACCAAATGCTTCATAGAACCACGGAAGTACTGAGCAGTAGACTCTGGCACGTGGGGTTTTATATCAGTGCAATTTATCCTTTACCCAGGGCCTCAACTAATTGCATTGGCTTTAGTATAAGCTATTTTCAGATGCTTTTGGACATGTTTTGTAATGTATTGTATACATGAGCATATGATTTGACTGAAATCTTTTCCAGATGTGTTTAATTTGCCTGCTCAAAACTGAATTTAGCTGAAGTCCCCTTGACTCAGTGTCTGAACAGGGAGTCTGGGGTTTGGGTGGCAAGTGTCTTTTTTTAAATAAAGTGAAATCTTCTTTTCAAGATAATTGATAAAATGAAGGCCTTCCTTGATTCTTGACGTTGTGTGTTTCCAGTGCTGCAATTCTAAAGGTGAGGTGTGGGGTTCTTTTTTTTGCTTTTAAATCTGTATGAGCAATTAAATTTTCATGAGAAGTATTTGCTATGCTGCTTTTTGCCTTATAGTATAAGTAGTACTGTTAATGGCAATTTTTTTTTTTTGGCAGCATTATATCAAAAGGGGGATTTTTTTTTTTTTCCCAATTATAAACTGTCCCAAACGTTTTCTATAGGCTAAGTGTTGGCTTAAGATTTCCGAACATCTATTTCAAAGCCAAATTCAATTAAAACTTGATCTTTTATGACTCTTAGCTCATAATGTTGGCCTTTTGAGAAAGATGGAACTTAAAAAGGTCTCAGGTTGTCTTAAAACAGAAACATTCTCAACAGTATTTATTTCCCATCAACTTTCATAAACATACTTTCAAGTAATCTACAGTTGATCTAACTGGCTACTCTTAAAAAAAAAAAAAGTAATGTTTTGTATATATGTATCTTCTTAAATCAGTCCTATGTTTTTCTTTCTTAATTTCATTTTTGATAAATGACATTTAAAAATATCACCAGCAGAAGTTTTCAGAGGCTAACTGTAGGGATTTAGAGAATTTGCAAGCCTGGAATTACTTATTTTGTGAGAGACTTATGAATCTGAGCTTCAGTTCTTGGTCAGACTTTCATCTGTCCTTGTGCAGCATAGTCTTCAAGGATGCTATTTACTTTCACATGTAGAACAATGTAGAGCTCTTCTTTTGTTTTATTTTGGTGTTGGTTTTTTAATAGCAAATCCTATCCTGACTGAAGCAGGACAGCCTTTGTACAAGCCTGATGACCTGGACTGAATTTCAACAGCAAGGAACTGTTGTTCTTGTTGCTACAGTGTGTGTTTGTTGTGTGTCTGCCTTTTTCTCTAGAAAATGTTCTCTGCTGACCTAGGTTTCTTCTCTTGAAATTTAATGCTAAAAATCTTTAAAGGGAATGGGGAGAGGACAATCCTTCCTTAACATCTTCCTGTACAGTGAGGACTCTTCCTGTGTCAAAGGGCACCTGGTCATCTTGCTAGGGAGTGTGCATGTGTATTTGTGTAGCCGGGCTCATGAACCCTTTCTGATCCTCATTGTGTTATTCTTGCTCTCAAAAAAGACCTGTTGACCTTTTGCAACACTGTACTGAGGGACTTGTAAAAGTCGCATGTTTTTCAGGAGAAATTAGGCTTTAATAGCTTTTTTTATGTGTTGATTAAATAGCAGATGGGTTTTATGCCAAATTCTCTTTGCATATAGCGTAAAGATGAGGTGGAAACTTGACGTTGTTGCTTTAACGGTGCCAAAATGAACGTGTCTGGTAAATTAGAACAAATAAATGTACTTGTGATTTGCTGTCTATGGGGAAAATTAGTTTTCACTTGAAAATGTTGGAGTGCTAGCAAATTGGGAATGTTAATTTATCCTCGTTCATGCTCACAGGCTTTTTATTCTCAGGTGTTTAGCACATGTGACTGTTTAAGCTCCCTTGTGATTAAAATGCCAGTCCTGCTTGGCCTCGTAATAATTATTAGTGAGAATGAGAGTATACCCAGCCAAACACTACATGGGTGTTTGAAACCAGTTTGAAGCAGATGTAACATTGGATTGTAGGAGATGGCTCTGGATCCCTCCTGGGCACGTGCCTGGTTTTTCAGATGCGTACCCAGGGTCCATAGTCAGGGAAGATACCTTTGGGATGCCCTAGATCTGGACTGCAGAGAGCTGTGTAATTTCTCCTGTACTTTGAGGGTGGCAAGGAAGTGCTTGGAATTTTGCTACTTTAATAATACTGTCAGAGTTAAAGGTCAGCACCAGCTCACACCAGTTAAGTAACAGAAATAAGCTGTACTAGGCTTGCTGTCCCCATACAAGGGCTTTGTAGGAGTATATATTAGCTATAGTGGTCCCTCTTTCTCTGTCTTTGGGGACCCAGTTTGCCTGCTGTCCTCCCTATCCCATATGCCTTTTCTAAGCATAACTGAAGGAGAGTTGGTTAGAGATTGGTGACCTGTCTCAGTATAACTGGCCTTTGAAAACATAAAGAAATAAATCACCAAGCGTCTGCTGAACCTAAAATATCCTTTTCACCCTTTGAGTGATGTCCCTTGTTCATTACAAGAGCGTATAGCTATACACTTAGCATTTCTTTGGAGTGCACAGAACTACAGCTACGTTTCATGTAATCCCAAATTCAGCTTGTGTTTACCTTCTTGGTCTAAAACCGGAATAGAAATGTATCCGGAGGTTTCTCACAGAAACTTCAGCTGTGCTTGGTGTGGACCCATTTCTTACAAAGAAGTACAAAGAATGGATTTTTCCCCTTTAGCAATTTTTCTGCCACCCCAGTCACACCCACCTAGCACTTCCTGGGTACTAGGAATGGAAAATCAGCTAATTTATCCCAATACTGGATTGATGAGGATGATAAATCCAGACCTGCAGATGGGCACAAAGCAAAGTCTATGCAATAGTCACATACACTGACACATTAGAGAAGCAGAACTGGGATCACAGCTGGGAAGTCATAATGCCTTGCTGCCAGCTAGTGCCACCTCTTTCTCTGAGAGGCTTTCACAGACATGTGGGCACTGAATCTGAGCTTGTCAGTGACCAACAGGCCAGTCTTACCTTTAACCCTTCCTTTCAGAACAAATGCTATTCTCTTGGATATAAACTGCTTAGGAGAAACTATATGTAACATGTTAAATGGCTTCACATCATCACTGAGGGACAGTTATTTGCCGTGCCACATGCTGTATGACATGCCATAATGTAGTGTGGCAAGGTGTTATGACTTTGCAATAATTAAAATACAAATGAAAAATTGGTTAATTTATGTAGCATCATCATTTATCATCCTAGAAAGTAAATGTATGGTCTAAAGTAGGGACAATGCATTTAAAAAAAAATTCAAATAGCAGTTGGTGGAATTCACATAGAAAAACATTCCTCTGGGCTTGAATTTTTATGTGTAGTAGAACAAAACAAGAGTCAGTGCCTGGAAAACTGATAATAAAAGATTATTTTCCATTTAGAATTGAATGTTAGATTTTAAAGGGGGGTGTATGTGGAAAGTTGAAGTGGAGTTTGTCACAGATGCTATCTGAACTTGCTTAAATTCACTTGCTTGAAGAACCGCTCGAAATAAGAGAGAACAATATTTACAGTGGTTGCAGTAGTAGTTGAAAATAGGCAATTGTCCTATCAAGTTACTTCAGTGTTGTCCTGCAAGCAGTATTTATTTTCAGCATTAGTCTTGATCATGGGGTTTTGCTAAACTTATCTTGTATTTTGAATGGCTGAGGATGTGTTGCTTCACTCTGTCAGTATGCATTCATTGGAAGTTTGTCCACTTGTAATATTTGATGCATCTACAACAGTGCAATTCAGATGATGTAACTGTATCTGAACCACATTCCATGTATGTATAGTTAGACTTCTAGTTGTTGAAGGACTCTCCAGAAAAATACATTTTCTTATGCTCTGTGCTCAGTATTCAGGATAGTTTGTTTATTCAATTGCCTTTCTCTTTATGTGTATGCTTATAGGAATATTCAAAGGCTAGCTCTATTTAAAGTTAATTGAATGTAATAGAATTCTACTGGGAGCAAATGCTGAGCAAGAAAATAGAAAATATATTGTAAATGAAGTCAAGGGAATTTGGATAGCTTATACCAGCTGATTATTTGGCTCTTATGGTTTAGTTTGTGTAGGATAAATTGTTCACAGAAACATACATAGTTACAAGACTTTCTTTTTAAGCCACCTCTGTCTCCCACATAAATAGCTAAACTAGGAGTATTTTCTAATGGTCTAAAAGAACCATATTCTTTGCATTAAAAGAATAACTCTTCACTAATAGCCACAGCGTAGGGTAGCACAATACCTATCTGGAAATCATAAACTTATTTTGCAAAAATATGCTTAACAATCACTCTGAAAGACAGAACTCTATTTTATACAAATTTTGTAATCAACACCACATGGTCTGGAAACAGCAGATAATGCATCCATCTCCTGTCCCTTGCTCTGTAATACTCCAACCTGGCATATTTCTTGGGGGTTTTGATTTCTTTCCCTTTGAGAGAAATTCTAAATGGCATTCGTACAGCAAGACTGTGGAGGGACTGGAGATAAATTCTCCATTGTTTATAGCATAAATAGAAAAATGCCTGGACTTCGCTCATCCTATGCTGTTGTATAGGCTGTTGAACCCTAATAGTACCCCTGGGCAGATGTTTTGGTGCCAAGTGAATCTGGAAAATCGCAGCTTATCACTCTGCCTCACCCATAAGTTACAGGCCTCTCTGATCTTGGTAGTGAGGATGAAGAAACTCCCCTTGTGTCAGGAGGCAAACTCTGCAGGGGTCAACGGTTCACCCAGGGAGCCATGCTGGTTGGTGTGTTTTGTGGAATTCCATCAGTCCTTCAGTGAGTTTCATTCCCCCAGGAGCTACCACCATCCTTTAAAAAGTTCTCCTTTCTTTCTTAAGCCCAATTGAAGCTGTAGGTGTACTGTCTCATTTCCCCAAAGCCACAGGTTAATAACAGCTTTCAGTTGTTGTTACTGCTGATATCAGCTAATGTTGACTCAATGACTTGAGGTGAGCAGCTCCATTATGTCACCTCCTTTCTGAACCCACGCTTAATGAACGTTACTAAAGTCAGCAGTACTGCCTGAAGTGCTTATGCGAAAACTAAGGCAAGAGTATCAAATCTCTAGGCCAGAAAGTACTTTATACACTCACCGCTAGAAATCATGAAGCTTGGGTCACGCCATTACTGATTTTGTCCGAAGCTAAGGGAAAGAAATAAATCTTGAAAGAAGCTGTTAAGGATTAATTTTGAGAAAGGTCAGCTCCTCAGATTCCAGAAATAGTTGTTCATTCAGTTGCAATGCTGTTGGCAGTTTAAAATATGAGCTTGGACTTGATGGGGAGGGGGGTAATCTATTAATCAGCACTTCATCATCTACAACTGCTTATCTTCTCTTTTCTGTAATTCCTCTTTTTAGTTGGACATCAGCATTGTCTACGTACTTCATATCATCCATCAGCAGGAATGAATGAAGTACACAGCAATATATCAGTTTGACTAAGCTCAATAAAGGGAAGGAGAAGCAGAAAATTATTGCAATAATCTTAAATCTTTAATGATAGTGGAGTTAAATATATATCATTTTCTTTACTCATTACTGTAGTGATAAAGCCCTGTGCTAGTACATCGTTCTAATGTGACATAGAAAGTATCTTCTTCTGTTAATAAAAAGCTTTTTTTTTTTTTAAAAAAAAAAAAAGGGTTTGAAACAAATTGTATCTGAACTGTTTAATACTGAATACTAGAGTTCCAATAGATCTTGGAGAATACATCTTCCAAACTTTATATAAAAAAAAATTAACTGTGTTTTTGAAGGAGTTAACTTCAATCCAACTGTGCCTCTTTCCTGCGTGTTTGACAACCAAAAAAAAAGTGCATTAAGTTTTCAGTGAAAGAGATTCAGCTGTTCCAAAGAATGAATGGCACTCGGTTTTGTCCTGGTTAAAAATAATTGCAGATGTTTCATTAATAAACTGTAGTGTCCTCCTATGAGAAGAGATCAAAATTTGATGGGAATGCAGGAAATGTTCTTGTCACTATTTTGTGTGAAAGCTTTCCCAGCTTTGGCAGAACTACACGATGCATAAAGCTTATTAGAATTGGCCGACGAATGTTCTGAGGATTCTGTGGCTGTCTAGCAAGCACTACCCCAGGGCTGCAGGGACTGAGCTGAGCTCTCCCAGCACATTTGCCCTGGGGTTGGGGGTTTGGATTAGGCTGGACCTTAAAGCAAAGACAGAGATGCTCTTCCTGTCCTTGCTGATGTAAGGCTAGGCAAAAGCAGGGAAGATGGGAGACAGATGAGAGAAGGACAAAAAAGCTGATGTAAGAATTGCAGTCTGGTGAGGCTGGGGTAGACTAGAGCTGCCTGGACAGGAGACTCAAGCTGATATCATGGTGGGAGGAAGAGCAGACCCAGATGTGGGGAGAGGCGGGACATACAGATGGAAACAGGAACCATATGGGGCCCTGGAGAAGATTGGTAAGTGGCTGCGACAGAGCATGGAGCAGAGGCAGAAAAGGAGAGAATGCTGAAAGACCCTGTGTAAGATGAGGTGAACAGAGGAGGCCTGTGAACAAGAGCACGTTAGCCCTACCAGAAATGGGACAAAACCACAATTCCTGCATCACAGATTTCTCCACTGTTAGTGTTAATGGGTTCCCAGTCAGTTTGCAGGTATTTTTTAAGTTTAAATCCCTTTGCTTACTTTACACAATTCTATGCTGTGCATTCAACTCTGCTTATTAAACTTTGAGAGGAACATTAATGTAAGGCTGAATTAGGAAATTTTAGAGGGAGTGGAAGAAACAGGTTCAGATTAATTTATTGGTTTTCTCTATTTCTTTTAGCCTAGGACACCCATGCACAGAAACTATATCAAGGCTAAGGTTTTGAGACTTGACTTTACAAGTTCAGAAGTGTTGGAATCACCTGTGCAACGATGGATGGGGCTACGCAGCAGCAGCAGGGAAAAGACAGCAATGTTTTGGCAGCCCATTTGCCAGTTCTTGCAAGAGGACTGACTCAGAACACACACTGCCTCAATCAGTGATAAACTTTACGGGTTAAGAGTAATCCATGCAAAGAAAAACAAGCTCACTTTTGGTGCAAGAGATGTAATATGAAGTCATTGCTTTTAATGAAACTGTTCTGAGTGAGACTGAACTTTGCAACTTCAAAGCATGTGTAATTGTTGTTTTTGTTGCTTTATACATCTCTCCATAGTCCTGAGAATTCTGGTCATATTTTAGATAAGTGGTGATTATGAAAATAATTTATGGATTAACATGGATTAAATGGAGATTCTTTCATAGGAATCTTTCAGCAGTAGGAATGACAGGCCTAAATGGCACTTGTTGTATAGTTTCTAAAAACTGCACTTTCTGCTATGGATTAGACTTGAAATCAAAGCTCTAATTTAAATTCTCCTTAATAACTTTATGCGATAACTTTTCCTTTCTGTGCCCTCTAAATTACTTTGTCTATTCTAGATAAATTGATCTCATCAAGAGTGAAAAGGACATCTTTTGTGAAGCATCAAATCTTTCTTGCTAGAATCCAGATTTATTAACTTCGCATTATGAAGTTAATAAATGTTGTCCCTCTCTCCCTTCTGAGGCCTTTGAGGATGGAATGGACTGAATGCTTAGAGGTTTAAGACATTTATGTGTAATGAGGAGTCCTTAAAAATTAATTGCATCCTTAACTTACGGGCTGACACCCAGTGTTTGGAAAAGGCACTTTTTGAAGGTTTTTTGATGTTGTTGTTTTTGCTCTTTTTTGTTATTTGAAGAAATTCATTTGGGACTTTCAGATCTGTTCTCTCAGACATTCCGTGTGTAGTAAGATGTTCAGCTCCTTGCTTCTGGCTCTAAATGGAGATTTAATTAAATGAATAGTTTTAAAGCACCAGTCTAAACATAATTATAGCAGGATGTGTTATTGAGATTGTAACTTTGAGATGTACAGCAACTGTAGAGATTGTATTCCCCAGGGAAACCTCCCAGCAAATTTAAAAGGACAAATAGTAATCTAGCAGCCCAGACAACATGTGTGGTGCAGGTACATAGAAGATAGATAGTAGAATGGCAGATGCATCGATACACACATCTCAGAAGCAGTAAAATCTCTTTGTGCTCCTTTGTGCCTCAGGAAAAACTGGGAGATGTTCAAGTGCTCAAAATGTCTGCTGATGACAACTATCATTCCAGAAAAATACAAGTTACCAATTACGAACTATAGTTATTTGACCTATGGAACACTATTCCTTATATATGGAAGCTATTCTCAAGCATAGCTGATTTTTATTTAGAACATTTAGGATACATTACAAATATCTGGACCTAACAATGAGATGGATTCAGAGTCACAAATACATAAATGTATATATGAAAAAAACCCTAATACAATATACTTTTTTAAAAGGATTTTATGGAAATATTACCATTCTACTTGTCAAAAAGGGACAATTTCAACCAAAGCAACATTTGAAATTCCTTTCATTTGCATGATTAAGAATATATTTTTTCCTCTGTGACTACTCTTTTAAAGGAACCCAACCAAAGTACTTGTGATTTTGCCTGAAAGCTATAAGCTATAGTTAGCATTAATATAGCTGAAAGTATGTAACAAAGGATATTTCATCCAGCTGTAATTGTGTGATGATGAATTGGTGGGCATATATAGCCATTTGTTATGCTTATATAGCAGTTCATAGCTGTAGTAATCCTAGATCACTTCAGTCTTCTCTGTGAATTAGACAATATTAATATCCCATTTTGTCAATGGAGATTGAAAGACAGAGCACGAGAGCTGTATTTTTCAATTTGGTGGGTTTTTCTGGGAAATTTTTTCAGTTATAATGGCTTAACCTCCCATTTCTCTCCACCCATGCAGATAAACTTCTTAGAAAACTTTGGAAGCACCTCAGTTTTAAAGTTCAGATATCTTCTGGGACAATGTGGTCATAGTTTTGAACTTAGACTCTCCCTCTGTTTAGGATTGCACCTAGAAGTAGGAAGAACAAGTGTGCTAAAAGGTCTCCCAGACATTTTCCATGATTTCAGCCCAAGGGAAGACCCATACTGCTGCAATTGATTGAGTGCCTGCTCCATTTTTGCATTTGTCCAATTGCATCTGTGGCAAATTAAATCACTCTGTGCACTGAAACACCCTGGAAAATGTAGCAGTATGTGTAGGGCTTTGCTGTGGGGATGTCTGTATGAAGATTTACCTGATTCCTGTTTCTGGTTACCTAAGCTGTAAAGCCTGAACTTAAATGACTTGCCCAAAGTTACCTAACAATTGTATTTGTGGAGCAAATAATTTAAATTGATACCTCCAAAGTTAGTATCCTCCCGCTCACTGTCGATGCCCTGATTAGAAGGTGTCTGAGGCGATAGGTTAGTACTTTAACTCTTCCTGAACTCAACAGGAGCTGTTTTGAGTGTGACAGCTTCCAGCATGGTGCCTCTTAGCAGGCAATTTGCAGTTCTGTTGTAGAGCAGAGGAGCAGAGCGAGAGCTGCAGCTGTGCTGCTTCCAGTGAGCCCCACGCCAAGTGCTACCAGGCATTTACCTCTCCAGCTCTGAGGTCTTATGGGCTGAAGGTGGGAATTGGGGAGATATTTTTTCCTCTTCTTGGTTCTTCATATCCTTTTCTACATATGGAAAGGTACTGATTTATGTGGAAAAAATACCCCTTACTTTGGCAGAAGGGAACTCTCTTATCAGCAATTCTTTTCTCTCTCTCTTTAATTTTGTTCTTCGAATCCAGTTTCTGATAACATTGTCTTATCTTTATATTAAGAGAACTCATAATCTTACCACAGTGCCTGTGCTCAGTTCAAACCTATCAGTTTTTTACAGGTGCTTTCCTTTCATTTCTGATGTTGTTGTTAACACCCTTTTATGAAGCAAGCCATGGAGCTCATACCAGTCTATTTCACAATAAGTATTCCTAATTTTCTCCGTAAAAGTCACTCCGTGTGGGTATATCTTCTGGTAGTTCAAACTTCCTTTCCTTTTTCAACTGTCTGCTTTTTTAAATTATCATAATCTTGATTCAAATCTACCTGGTTATCAGTTGACACAAACAGGTTTACTAAGATTTCTTATTCTCTCTGTCTGCCAGATCTCATACTTAGTGATGTTTTACTTCTACCTTACTGATCAAAAAATCCTTTTGAATCTTTCATCTTTTTCTTCTACTTTTCAGAGCCTGTGGCTCAAATGACTTAATAGTTCATTTTACATTACAGTAGTTGTAACTAGAATCTCTTATGTTCTAATTTAGTTGCAGGGAATACCTCAAAATTCCCTTCTAAGCCAATCAATATTTGCTAAGCAATAAATATGTCTGTCAGTGTTGTTGTAAATGAATCTTCCCTCTTCTGAAGGTTTCCAGGACCCCACTATGCAGTTTTCAACTTACTTTTAAGTACAAAGAAAACTTCTACACCCTTTAAGACACAAGAGTTTTAGGTCTATGACTTCCCAATCCCCATCAAGTATCTGTGAGCGGCAACCGCTGTATAACATCTGAAATATCTACATCATCTGCAGCATCTATACTTTATACAGATATGCTAACCTAAAAAAAGTTAGAAAGGGATCTCACCTGGAGAAAATAGAGATAAGTAGCAACCCTTCTGTAGGCGCTCTGAACTATGCCTTTCTGTTCCTCATTCCCAGAGGAGCCTGCTTTTGCTTATTGTACTTATCTATATACTTATGTATGTATATATTGGTAAAATTGGCAGAAAGTGTTAATTTGTGTATGTGTGTTTGTACAAGTAGGTACAAGTCATCTTCTATACTACAGTACAGAAAAGGAAGGTAAAACAACCTATCCTGAGGGCTGGTTTAGTAAAGACTTTGGGGTTTTTTTTAATGTGAATTACGCCCTGGTGCCATCAAATCACAAAATATTATTTCCTTGCTGTTATACCAGTGAGAATTTTAACAAGAAACTTACGGTTCTGATGTCAGTGTAACTCTGGGGCTATATTGTAACTTCACTTCACTGGTTTAAAACTGTTTTTCTTAGCTCCAGCCCCACAGCTGTGTTAAGATACAGGTGCACATAGGAAATACACACAAGCATTCAGAGTTCTTGTAAAATGCTCAGTTCTTCTGAAGAGTGCAGGCTAGATGCCCTAGCATAGCACAATTCCTACTCTTGGAGCTCATGACTGAGGACTGATACAGCTGTCTCTTGTCCCATGTTGCTTCGTGGTGAGCATTGAGTGCAGCAAGAGGCAAGAGAGCATACAGTGACTAGAAGCCTCCTGGCCCTCCTTTTGCATTGTGTCTCCATCCTCTGCTTCCACTCCCAGAGAGGCAAATGTGGCCTTGGGGTCTAAGCAGTAAGTGTTCCCCTTCCCTAAACATGCCCTAACTCAGTATTTGCCTAATTATGAATGTGTTAGGCTAACAAAATCCTCTCATACCTTCTGGCATGATGAGGGACATGGAGAAATATACCTTCTACTTAACACCTTGTAGTGACAAGCAGTTTCCACTCACCCTTTTAGGCATCTGCACACTTCAGCTGACTCCATAGTACTCATTTGCATGCCATGAGACATTCATTAGACATGGTGGTTTGTGTTTGTTTTCATGCATTGTCAACTGATGTAAACTGGTATGGCTAACAGAGCACCAATAGATCAGGATGTCTTACCCTAAAAAAGCCTCAAGCTGGATGCTCTAATGTGACACAGAGTTTCCCAGGGCTTAAAAAATAGTCCCTGTAAATTAATGAGGCTAGTTTCGTACATAAGCAGTTGTGTGGATATATACCGTACTTTAGAAGCTATGACAATGGTGGAATGGGTTGTTCTCTATAAATAGACAAAATAGAAGGTAGAAATGTTATTGGAGCTAAAGGGCAGCATTGGCACCAGAACTGGAATAAACTTTCCACAAATAAATTTAATTTGGTAATGAAAAGATTGCTAAACACTAGAGCGGTGAGGTTCTGGAGCAACTTTCCAATTAGAGTAGTGGGGACAAGAAACCAAATTACTTCTAAGATGGAACTTGCTCATTTATGAAGAGGTTATATTGTGTTGTTGCCTGTGATAGCAGGGAATTGCATTTGATGACCCAGGAGGTCCCTTCCAGTCTTACTTCCTATGAATATGCAATCATTATGAAAATAAATAAAGCTTCTGGTGTGCTTCACTGGGTTCAAAATCATTTCTGTAATAACCCTAGGAACCTAACTGGAAATAATTAGTAGAATTACCACTTATAATTTGAAGACCCAGAAAGCTGAAGTGAATGAAGGACCAATGTGGAGAGTCTTTTACTCTCTGGATTTGGGTGGCAAAATTGTGTATGGTGCAATTCCTTGAAAGGCCAATTGCTATTAAAGCAATTTGCTTTCTATCCTTTGCTTGCATTTACAACAGAACTTATTGTATGGAACCATATATTCCCTCTTCTATTGTACTGCATCTGTGTGCATTTTTAGCTCTCCATCCCATGCTCCCATGCTGTGTATTTAAATGACTGACAATAGAAATTGCTGGCATTTACTGAATATCCAGAATTAACTTGTCCAAGATTTCCTTCTCTTCTAAAAAAGCGTGCACTCCCTGCTGTTCCAGTAGTCAGTGGTTCCCAAGTGACCTTCTGGTCTTCAGTTCAAGTCTTTCAGATGGCTGCCTGACTTGTGCTTCTGCTGATAGAATATATATCATCCTGAGGTTACTGAGGCTGTTGGCTGTATTTCTGAGCAGATCAGACCAAACAAAGCAACACTGCTGGAAATCCAAATATGCTCTGTAAAGCATCATCAAAATATTAACAGTAAATCACAAGACTCTATGCTGTGCTGCAAATCCTGTGATTCAATGTGTCGAAAAGGAACTATTAGACTTCCAACTTGGGATAAAATAATCACAGGAAAATAGGTGGATCTGTCAAGTTGTTAAAAGATAATGCTGAAATATGCAGCAATCTGCTCAGCAATAAGGCTGTCAAAGATGGTAAATATTAGTCCAGAAAATGGGAAAATAGACAATTTCTTACATTAGTGCTTGTGAAAATAACTTGTGTTTGACTTTGCATTTTAATATTTGCATCTTTAACCCACACTGGAAGGTTAGAGAAAAAAAAAATATGCAGAAGAAGCTATTATGTTAAAAACAAAACAAAAAACCCCACCCCAAAACACAAACAAACCAAAAAAACCTCCAACAACCCTAGATCCCTACTGTATGACCTTATAGAACAGAAGTACAAAGAAATGGTTTGCATTTAAAAAAAAGAAAAAATTACTTAGGCAAATCTAGTTTTAGTTTAAACAAATCATTAAGGTTCATTTACAGTACAAAATCCTAATGGCTCTGGAGACCTGACAAGAAGGAACAAAAAGTTTCAGCTTCTTCCCACAAAATTACAAAGTCACCTTTTCCGTTATCAATTGCTGTAAGTCTCCCCAGTGCACTTAATGACCTAAAAGACAGTTGAAACACACTGACTTGCAATGACAATAGGATCACTGGTCACACCAGGTTTGAGCAATTCCATACTCAAACTGTGTACAACATGCAAACACAAAACCTACATTTTTCAGTTTCTAGTATCATGAGGGAATCCACCTGAAAAACAATGTCACTGCTTCTGGGATTGCTGATAATTGATCAGTCTCACAAATGCAAAGGAACAGTAATGGTGCACCATACTTGGTGCCTATTAGAAGTGTGAAGAATTCTGCAAATGCTATGCAGTGCAAAAAGGTGTTTTCAATCCACTGCAGATGTTCACATTCCTCACCATTTTAGACATATGGCTCAGATAGGAAGAAATTCATTGTCCTCTTTAATTTCTCAAAGATCATTAAAAAATTATGTACTTAGCTGCACTGTGCTTTACTGTCATTGTTCAGTGCAGAAGAAATGCAATCTGGTGAGATATGATGTAGGTGTAGCTGGTTGTGATTCCTGGAGTTAAGGTTACTTTGTATGTCCATTTTGTAAGATTTTTCTGCTGAGTTGAGCTCTGTCAAGCTGAAGTATGCTTGGCTACTGCTATGGGATGAATTTCAGACTTTGTCAGCAGAATAAATTGAGCTTTTTCTTGGAAGGAGACTACATTCTTAATTGTTGGCTGAAAAGCTCTCACACTTTCATATTTCAGACCAGACACTTTGTCTTAGAGGGTGGCTCTGTTGCTGGGGGTCAGTCTCTTCTTTTTTTTTTTTTTTTTTTTTTGTTCCTATAAGAATCCAGATAAATCTAGTCATGTTACTGACTTTGATTTTATTTGCATGTCCTTCATTAGAAGCTGAGTGGGCTTCTAAGTGAGAAGATACCACTTTTCCTGGACCTGCCCTAGCTCAGGGATACATTCAGACCAGCAGCTGCTTTGTGGTATCAGTAAGGCATCCTGACTTAGAGCGGGCAAGTGAATGCTCCACTGCTGTAGTGCTTCTGCTGTGGGACTGAGGTATGATAGCCCCCAAAGACTAAACGCAGCAGGGACTGAAGCTCAAGGCCGATGCTTTGGCTGGGCAAAGGATGCTGGAAGCTGAAATAAGGAGTAGTGAGGTGAGGAGAGGGGTGACATGGAATTGCTGGAGGAAGACTGTATGAGTTTAATCAAGCAAGTTCTATAAGGGCTGGTGTGGGCAGTGGGTGCTCGGGGTAGCAGCGACTGACATCAGAGGAGTACTTAGGACTGCTGTCTGTGAGAGTGGTCCATGTGATGATGTTCCTGGGGTAGAAAAGAAGAATGCATTCATGTAATTATGCATGCACAGTGTCGTGATGCGTCTGTTCAAAGAAGCAGTATTAAGCTTAACTGGACTTGACTTTGCAACCTGAATGATCTTTTATAACAGTGTTTTGCATGCAAGAGAGAGATGTAAGCTTAGTTTCAGCTGGATTTCTGGGTAGTTCAGAGCAGACGGTTTAAACTGTTGTCTTTCATCTCCCTTACCCTGGGATTCACTGCTCACCTCCAGTGAGCCCCCAGTCAGTACAGTTTGTCCTTCTGCCTCCTACCAGCAGCGGTGTGATCCAAGCTACCTATCTCTGTTGTAACTATGTTTTATGTGGAAGATGTGGCTGCAATACCAGCTCCTGAATTTCTTTCTATGTATTTATGGCAAACAGCTCTGCTGGTGTATGTTAGTCTTAGTCTGTAGCAGATGTCTACCTATGTACCCTCTACATATGCTGCTGACAGCTTAACAATGGATATAGTCTAAAGATAATTAAATATTGTCTTGAATAGGCTCTAGTATCCTATCAGTAATTGAACTACCATAATATATTTGCCTATGTTTACTGCTGTGTACTAAGCCAGATGCATTTCATCATTTTGATCCTTTTCATGCAGGTTTTTCTGATATAATGCAGCTTCATGTGTAAGCAGTCATATTACATGCTTTCTATCTGTCTTTGCCGTAAGAACAAGCTACATGCAATAAATGCATCTTTATTCTTAAAACAAGGGAGAGCAATTGCAGAGACATTCTGCAGTCACCTATTGGAAGGAATCTGTCCAGGATATTCTTCATAATTCCTTTAAGCTTTCTTGACCACTACTTACTACTTCCGACCCCCCACCCCTCCTTAAACTACCCAGTATGTTTCCTATCCCTGGCTCTGATCCTGCAGGGTTTCCTGAAACTGTTCTACACAAAAACCTATGGCTTTGGTTTTGCCAGAACTATACAGGCTTTGCAAATGGGTCAATTTTAGGGCCCTGCTTAAGTCCTTCCCAAGATTGCCTGGCTGGGGAAAAAGGGGCAGGGGAAGGCAACGTTGCCTTTGAAATTTGTAGCTCTGTCTCTTGGTCTGGTAAAGGTAAAGGACTGTACTTCTGGATTTGCCTGGACAGTAGTTGGCGTGGAACTAAGGGCAGTGAGAGCACCAGCAAGCTCTGTTACTTGGCCGCTGTTGGGAAGGATATGGATCCTAACCTGTACCTCAGACGTCTCAGGGATCATCTCAGCATACTCTAGAACTAAAACATGAGATATGAAGTGCTGTGTTTAAGTTTATACAGCACATCAATAACTAATTGGGGAGAGTAATTTTAACTTGCTTGCTGTAGCACCATGGTCCTGCATGATGGCTGTGGTTGTCTTATGTTAACTGTCTCTCAGACATGAAGTACATCTTCTGCCTTTCTGTAGCTAACAGTCTAGGCTCTTGATATGAGAGTGTATGCAACAAATCAGTATCTTTGAGGAGGGAAAGAAATGGCAACCAAAACCATAAAGGCAGACTGCGTGATGGAGAACTAGATACATAATACCACCTAATGTCTGTCTGTATTTTTTCTTTTTTTCTTTGCCTTTTTGCCTTACAGGACAGAACCCAGATCTGCTGGTTCTTCGCCCAGTCCACTAGACAGTAGTGTCCAATAATGTGTATTCATTATTCACTATAAATTGAAAAGTTATTCTAATTAGACAGCACTGTAATCCTCCTGCTGCTTTGGATCAGATGTCTTCCAGTGTAAACAAAACTCCATCAGACTTGAAGGGAGTCAGATCAAGAGACATTGCGGTGCACAATAGCATAATCCAGTGGAATTTGTTCTAAAATGGTGCCTTTTGTTGGGGAAGGGGGCGCTGGGCTGCAGCCTATGCTTCAAAAATGTCACTGTATTGGAAGAGTGCAAAAATTCAGTATTTGTCAATGCCACATTTTTTATCTCAGTGCCTATTGTAGGTGCTGCGTTTACACAAGGAACCACATGCCTTTCGTGTGCTTTGCCTGTCAGTGCTACACAAAAATTTGAGTGAAATACACTTTCAAAAGTCCATTTGCAGAGCAATGAAATGAAACCATCTTAATCTAACAGTATGTAAAAGTGTATAAATTTGGCAGTGACATATGGATGTATAATTGTACAGCTTATGTACTGCATTAATGAAGTATAAAACTTGTCTCAGGAATGCAGCTATGCAGTGACTTTCATTCCACAGATCCATCAGAACAGTATATCAATGAAAGTATATTCTTTCCACAGTGTTTGGAAGACATTTGTTAAATGTTAGCACTAGTTGTACAGTTCAGAGAGTCACTGTAAGTCCTGAAAGGGCTGAATTTGCACCACTTGGACTTACTCTCATTGAACCATTAACTGTCATGAATTAATATTTCTGCCAAATGTCAGACTCCAGGCTGAAAGAACCATCTCAGCTGTGGGGCGGTTCTGTGTGGGCTTTGCTATCTCTGCACTTCTGGTTTGGAAGCGATTTGCAGGGGGCATTGGAACAGGACAGGTGGTGTAGAGCTGCAGGGAAGCAGAGCTAGAAACAGAAGCCCGAAGTACCAAAAGAGCAGACAAAAGGTAGAGGGGTGCTAGGGATGAGGATTCTGGGGAGAGGCTTTGAGAGAGATCTTCAAGATCTCTCTACCTCCACACTCATTTCATAGCTCAACTCTGTATATGAGGGATTCCTTTCCACAGTCTGTGCATCGTTGCTCACATTCCCATGTGTATGGGATACAGTGAGCAACCAGGGCTGGACGGCGAGGTGCATTTGTCTGTAGATAACTGGAAGTCAAAGCTGATGGAAACCAACCACATATACCTTGAAGACTTACAGCTATAGACGTAAGCTTGGGGTCATGCAAGGCTCTCACTTCAGATCAGCAGAGTGGCTAGATGAGCAGACCAGTTAGAAAATCTCATCAGAGTTGTGAGAAGCTTGAAAATAAACTTTGCATCTTGTGTGAAAGGTTCAGAGTTCGTAAAAAAACATACAAAAAAACCCAAACAAGCAAAAAAACCCGAAAAGAAAAAAAAAACCCCAAAACTCCAAAAACAAAAAACCCAAACCAACAAAAAAATCAAATTCCTTGTTGCATTTCTTAGTAAGTAGCTTCAGACAAATTTTTATTGTCCTAATGTTAACATTTGAACATCTGCAAAATAAATCACCTCTCTCTTCTGAAAAACACTGTTTAAGTGAAGCATTGAGGTATATTTAATTTAAAAGTAAAACCACCACACAAAAAACCTAAGTATTTGAACTAAAATGAAATTGAAATACATGGCAGCATGGTCCTTGGCCATCATTTTGTGCAGTGATAAAGCAGTGGGTTGGGTCTTTGGAAAGGTGAGACTGAGACTGCTCAAGGGAGTAGAGCACTGAGGAGACTCTTCAAGACTGTGCCCTCATTTCAGACGCTGTGGTGCAACAAGAGAAGAGCTGTAAAGTGGAGTGGTTAAGTGCTCAGGTCCCATTGCCATGTTATATGCAGTTCAGAAAAGCTCTGTCTGGTCCTATGGATCACATCTCGATTAGTGGTTGAAGTACGTTAGTGGCAGTCTTCCAGCTTTGTTTCATGCCGAAGGAACCTGTTTTATGCTTTCTGAGGCTGCACCTCAACACAAAAGACTGCAAGGAGGAGTGACTGGGACGTTTGCTTCAAAAGTACCCAAAACAGAGGAAGACCTAGAGAGAAACTGTTAAAGGAGGATGTGGAACAAAAAGTAAAGGTCATCTAACTGGGATCAGGTTTTCTCATCAAGATGTGTTGATGTGACAATAAGGAATTGGAAAAATTACTACTATTATATCGGACTTTCTGGGGATCTGTGCTGGAGAAGAGGTCTGGCATGAGGGCAGTCTGAGTTTGCACCCCCAGGCTCTGGGGTTACATGAGTCTTTTTTCTGACCAAGTCTGCGAGTGTCTGGGCAACTGGACGTTGGAAACAGAGAAAAGGCTTGTCCCAAGTAGTGTGTGTATACCCAAAGTTACATTGCAGCAAAACCTCCCCATTCTTGGAACAACTGATTCAAATTCACAAAAGCTTTTATCAACATAGTCAACATTACGAATATGTTTTCCTTTATCAGAGCTAAATAAGGAACACAGAGAACAAATCTTTTTGTAGGAACCATTTAAGCTTCTCAAAATGTATTTGTTGCATATACTTGACAAAATCTAGAACAAATTCAACTGCCTGCACAAGACAGGCTATTTGATACTGACAATGCAAAAAGCCAAGCACAGTTTGGAAAGGAGGATATTCTGAATGTTGGTTATAATGAGAACCCTTTAGCTTAATTCTATGCAAACAGATGAAAACAATCATTAAACTTCTTGCAGCTCTAATAAAGTACAAGAGGTGTGAAACATGATGAGCCAATATTTAAGATTCAAGTTCATAATCGAACAAATATCTAAAATCCTTTATTGTCCCCAAAGCCTGAATGAGAAAGAAGTAAGTCCATCATGATAATGGAATTCAGGTACTTCAGACTGAGACCAGCCAAGGTAGTTTTCAATCCCTCCTCACCTAATAAAAAAGAAAAGCTGATACCTATTGTTTAAAATAAGAGTGTGTGACAAAAGTGAAATGCTTTAGTAGTTGAGTTTCCTGACATGCATACCTTAGCAGCATGCTGTACTCTACCAGACTAGGGACACCAAAGGTGGGAGAGACATTTACAGTCCAGACTCCATAAATTGAAATGTTCTCTGTTGTTTCCTTGCGGCGTCTTTGCAAGTGTTGGGCTGAGGGGCTGATGAGACTGAAATTTGGGAAGGAAAGTAAAGAGGCCAACTTGAGTTCAGCATGTGAATTGGTAAAAAGAAACCTGTATCTAATTCTAAAATGAAAAATTTTATCTCTTTTTGGAGACTGATGATTAGTTTGGAGGAAATGGGAAGCAGAGTGGCAAATATCCCAATGCTTTCAACAGTGACTTTGTGGAAGAAGGATGTGGAGGATCTTGATTTTGATACAATACTAAGGATGCTAAAGAGCACATATCCTTACCAGCCTGGATAACTAAAAAAAAGCAAGCAAGCAAGCAAAGACGACATTGGGGAAAAAAGAAAAAAAGGGGGTGGGGGAGAGAGAATATTAATCCTGTGAAGGACAATCGGATGTCTGATCCAACTACCAAAACTTAAGTTGTAATTCTTATTTTCATGTCAGTTATGAAATGTGCATTTGTTAATGGTTTACCTAAATGCAATGGAATGCCTTACCAAAGCTGATCAGGGTTTCATTTCTGCACTTTATTAGCATGAAGTAGGTAATCTGAGCCTTTTCATCTCTGGGTACTCATCTGTGCTGAAGAGACATCTGTTAATTAGAGCCTTCTCTCAATATGGATTTTCTTTCTTTCTGTGTGTATGTGAGTGGAATCAGTCTTTTAACAAAGCAACCAAGTAAGTCTGTATTAAGTGCTCTGTGGCAGCACTGGATTTGCAGACACAGAATGCAAACCTGTCACCTTTTGTGTTTGGGAGGAAGGCTCTGTCTTTTCTGTGCATGAGAGAATTGACTGGAAGAACAAAGAGCAGTTTTATACCTGATTCTTTGCCAGTGTCTTAAGTCCTGTATGAAATCAATAAAGCTGGCATCTATTTTTTCCAAGGTACTTGTTGAGAGAATGGATTGCAGAGGTTTTATCAGCCCAGGATGCCAGTATGATTAAACATGTAATATGTAAGTTTTTTTATTGTCTTTGTGGCCTCCAAGAAATGTATAAGTAATAAGAGAATTAAGGAATACCATAAATAACCCCATTTTCAAATGGGTCCTGAGTAAAGCTTTAGTTCAAATACACAGGAGCATGTCTACTCCGTTGTCAGAGTTAACTTGTTATCCGTTTTCTAAGTATGTGATGGCTATCACAGTAGAGAGATGATGTATAGATGTTATTAAAAAAAAAAAAAAAAAGGCATGAAAGAGGTAATGTGAATATTCCTGTCATTAAAAATCTCAAAAATTCAGTGATGATCAATGACTGAGCATTGGCCAGTGAAAACTAGAGGTCAGTCTTCCCACAGATAAAGGCAAAACTGTACAAAAGATTTGTAAGCATCTGCTTGAGACAACAGAAGACTTGGAAAGGTGATCAAAGTGATAGAACAAGCAGGTAAAAAGTAAGGCACAGCTGATCCTATAATTGCCTGTAAGATTTAAAAGTTTATCACTAGTAATAACTTTTCCACAGTGGACTGACAAAAAGCAAGTTGAGAACTTTGCTGATGAAATCTGAGAAAATGACCAAAATGTAGTAAAAATGCATTAAAGCAACATGGAGATTAGATTAATGAGTTGACGATCACTTGTACATTTTCAGATAACGTACTTAAAACCAAACTCTTAAGAGAAAAAAAAAATCTTCTGAGTAATCCTAGTAACAATGCATGCTTCCCTCTGCTCTATTTGTGCTCTTGTGAGAGGCTGCAGACAAGTAGCAGAAAAAAAAGCTTAGAGCTGTGCATGAATCAAGGCAAGAAAAGATCCGAATGTTTCTTATGCACCTCTGCCACTTATTCATTATCTTGAAAAAAAGTGTGATACTTTGATTTTCTCATCACAAAAGCCGCTTTGCCTTGAGACCATTAAGACACATTCATACAGCGGACTGGTGGAAAACCACAGCTGTGTAGCGTGCCATACAGCCACCTGCCGTGGTCCTGCCATTGCGGCTGTGCAGTGGCATTCGTGCAGCCCTGCAGCTGGGCAGGCCCTCCTCCGCCGAGGGGCAGAGCCGGCGAGCCGCGGGGAATGGAGTCAGGCTGCCTGTTCCCCTCTCACGCATGGGAGTGGGACATGGCTACCTGGGTTGGGGCTTGTTTCTTCTGTAGCCCCTTTTTCAGTTTAACCTCCTGCTTCTACAGCTGATTCTCTGTGAGCAGTTTTCATTCAGCCTGTGAGAAAAAAAAAAATCATATGAGCAGATACTACAGGAGTTACCAGAATGGAAAGATTCTCTCAATTGGTGTTGACCTGTGGTTTGGTTTTTGGTTTGGGTTGGGTTGTTGTTTGTTTTTTTTTTTTTTTTAAACTGAAGTGGTATTATGGTATTGTATATAAATGGATGTATTTTTCCTTGCAGTGAAGGTTCCTTAAATGCTAAGATTCATTTATATGTACCTGGTTTTATTGTATTATAATTTTACCTTTTTGCAATCTTGCTTGAAATCTCTTAGAGTAAGTGTCTGTCCATCGTTACTAGTTTTTAAATTTCAGTAAAATGATGCTATTGTTTATGTCAAGGGGATTAAAGGAAATCACATTCTTTGCTCAATTTTTTTTCCTCACAGTTGGATTACTGAGAGAAGTTACCATCTTTAGGTACTTAAAATGTCACATGGTGTTTTTTCAAACACCAAGGGCATGTCTTTTGGCTTGGAAATTCAAATTCAATTGAAATTCAGTCCACGTCAGATTTAGCACTGACAATGACAGGGATCCAATGTAAGTGAGCATGCGGTCATACATGAAGCTTGTATCAAATGCATAGGCACCTCAGTAATGGATTACAGTTGCATTCTTTTCAGATAGTTAGATCATGGCAAGCTTGCAATAGCATTAATTCTTGCTAGCTTAAAACTTATTTTCTTAAATATGGTATACAATATGTAATAGATAATGTATTAAATAGAGTTATTCAAGTCTCTTGGACACAGCTCTGAGCAACCTGCTGTAGTTGGCCCTGCTCTGAGCAAGGAGGTTGGACCAGATGATCTCCACAGGTCCCTTCTAACCTCAACCTTTCTTTTATATTTGCAACATGCTTACTGTAGTTTTAATAGACTGAGACTTTGCATGCCAGTTTTAATCCTGAAGCACATTTTCATGACGCAAAGTTTCAAGTCCTAGTAAGAGATTTATAACGGAAGTGCTGACAAAACCTTTCCTACAACAGTGCAAATGTGCGACTATTATATATAAAGAGAACATGGAATAAGGTCTAGAGTTAGGGATTGGCCTATAAGTCATGCTTGACAAAGCATTAGGAATGCTTATAATTAGCAATTATCAATAGCAGTCTCCTGTGATTTTTTCTATATCCTACAGCCCTTTAATATCTGCTTTCAATTTCCTCTTAAAGTAGTAGAATATCTATTTCATAATGTATTCAATCTGATTTTCTTATGGTTTCAAAAATCATTATCAAAAGAACCAGCTGAGCTTGCTTTTATTTGTTTGAGAGTTGTTGATATCTTTTTTCTTTTAGTTTTAGATTTCTCAGCTTTTTTATCTCTGTTATTTTTGTGATTCTAGGAATGCATTTTATTGTTTGTACACTGATGCATTTTCCTTTTGGAGAGATTGTCCTCTATGTACAGTATCTGTTATTTCAGACTTATAAGGCAGCTTAATTTTTGAACTTGGACACGCAGCTTTTCCCCCCACCCACCCTTAGTGTCATACTGGGTGGGGTTTGCCAGCAGGAAACTATTTCAGAGACATATGTTCAAACCTGGTGATCATTCTCTCCTTCCCCTCCCACTTGGGATCTGCTGCTACGTTTGAAGAATAGGAAGGGAAAAAAGATGTTGTTTTTCTGTACTTCATCTTGGAGGTGGTTTCATTTCTGCACTGAAAACAGTGATTTGATGTTGCCTGAGTGTTACTGAATGGACCTAATTCTGCAAGTTGCAGTTCAATCATTTGCCATTAATTTTAGTGGCAGTTGGGACCACTCAGAACTTTGAAGCCAAATTACACAAAGCCTGCTGGGAACCTTTCTGGAGGAGGAAAGGTACTGTAATGAATCTAACCTATTTACTCTCTTTAGTAGTCTGAACAGGGAGTTGGAAAGGGATTGAAAGGAAGAGGAAAGGCTCCTTGATTTAGGATTGCAAAACCAAACTTGTCCTTCTTGTAAAGGCCTGAAAACCTAGTCTTCAAAGAAAGGACAAACATCTGCCAGTAAAAACAAGGTTAACTTGCTTATTGTGATTTTTTTTTTTTGGTTTTTTTTTAAGTAGAAGAATCTATTGTGATAGAGGGATCTGGAAAGGTCAAAGAAGGTGGTTGTTAGGAAGATGCATAACTGGGGAAGACATTTTCTTTCTGTTTTGTGATTAGGAAAAAGAGGGCTCTATTTTGCGCCTTGGCTTTAGGGAGTGGCTGTGACACCTGGCTGCCACTGTGCTTAGGACACAGTTACGTGGGCTGCTCAGTCTGCCATGTACAGACTGTAAGAAGTTAGAAGAACAAACCTGTTTCTTGTTGGAGCTGGTCTGTTACCAGGAATCTGGTAAAATCTGTGCCCATCAATCCAAAAATAATTTCTGATTATAGATCTTCTTAGAAGTGTAGTCCTTGATGTTATATTGTTGTTAACTGTCCACCTCCCATTTTCATGGGAGGAAGCTGTTACCCCAATTTCCTGTGTAACAGGCTTTTCCCCAATTATTCATACTTAGAGCTAGTGGTGTTTTGCTGCTCAGGTTTGGCTTAAACAGCATTCTGGCAAGGAAGCAGATGTGTCTCTGTGTGTGTGTATCTCTCTCTCTCTCTCTCTCATATCTGTTCTCACCATGAAATATTTTTTTTTTTAAATGACAGACAAAACACACACTTGTCTCTTTAATTTTTTTTTTAACTAAAGTACCTGTATATTTGCAATCTATGTTTAAATATTTCCTATTTGTGTTGGGTTCCCCTTGGTCACTGTCAGCGTTGAATAATTTATTTTATCATAAAATCAATCTATTTAGATTGATTTTTAAAAATTATGTATTTGTGTCTTTCAGTAGTCTCTGACAAGAAAACTCACTGTATTTTTTTTTAATTGCAGGCTAAAAAATGGAAAAGTGATTTTTGTATCTGCCTTATGTTTTAATTGTGTGTGATCTGTCAAATATGCTGTATTAAAAATAAACAAAACAGCTTCAGGAGACAGATTATAGATAAGATTCTGGTGGTAACTGCTAAATTAATCTCAAGATACATCTGCTTTGTGGTGAGGTTGTAGGCAACAGTAATACCACTGCCACTACATCATGTTTCATTGGTTGAGGCAGTAAGTGGGGAAATTCTCATAAATTCTCTTTTTTTTTTTTTCCCTCCTGATGCGTAGGGCAGAATTTCCTCCTTTACTTTATTTGTAGCTATCTACTCCTAAATTTTATTTCCAGATATTATAACAATCTGTTATGTTCATTCAGGAATATTTATTGGTTTATTAAACTGAACTGCACTTACTAGATGAAATTTTAAAGAATAATCTATAAGATCCCAGAAGCTTCACCATGCGAATGCAGCACTCTACAGCAGAGCAGAACTGCAGAATGGAAACTATTTGGACAACACTGTTCCCCTCCAATCTTTCAGATTTTCTGTAGTGCTTCCCAGCAATGATAAAGCATTTACTGCTCTCTAGATTATCTGAGTACTTACAAGCGTATCTGATAAATTAGTCGCTATATAAATGCATGAAAATTTGCAGTATCCCTGCAAATTACAAGAATATCAGAAGTGACAGATAATTTATTGGGTATGGTTGTTAACTGGACATGAAGTCAGTATGAGCCAACAACCAGAGCAGTTTCTTGTCTCTGACAGTGAAATACTGACTTTAAACCTCATCAGGCTTCAGGGTTTCTTCCTACAATGCTCTGTAAAACCTAATTGTTAAATATTCTGTGGGACCTCCGGCAGCTGTGCCAGTCGAACATTAAGCTGAGTTTTCTTTCTTTCTCCATTAACAGCTTAACTCTGTATGGTTGTGGACAAGGTGGGCTGAAAAATTCAGTTTGCTGGATTGATCACGTGCATAGAACCATGCATGTGTGAGTGTCCTTGGGAGCAATGAGCCCAGTGGCTTCTGTGATGTCTGCTGCCAGACTGACATCGCTCACACTGGGTCGATTCCCACAGTGGCCCCCAGGCATTCAGATTCCTCTGGTCCCAGTTATAGCTCCTGTCTCACTTTTGTTCCCATGTGGTGTGTGGGTGTGGATGCTGAACGGTAAGATTTTGCAGGCTGGTGGGATGTGCGCACTGGGGAATCCCATTTGAAAAGGGGCCTTTTAAGCCATGTCCATGTTACACCACTGTCATTTTGCTGAAGCATTTTGAATCCTTTTCAATTCTTCACATCATTTACCAAACTTTTAATCTGTTTCCCCACATTTAAAGGTCCTGCGGTAAGCCTCTTGGTGAGCTACTATGCCTGCTTGCTTGCTAGAGCGCTATTAAGCTATTGTGGATGAGATACAAAGCGAGATGTGCATGTAATTGATACATAAGAAAACAGAAGCAAAGTGCAGAAGCCCACATGGGAATATATGTTGGTTTGCTTTTTGTCAGAGGTTTATAGTTTCCTTCTAATTAACTGTCACAATTAAAATATAAGTTACTGTCAAATATATTTTCTTTGCAAAAAGAAATTGAGTTCTCTGTGGGGCAGTGAGAGTATATATCTGGTGCCTCCAAATGACCTTTGTCCTTTAAAGTCCAGCAAAACTTCATTCATTGCATTTTTGGGGCTGTATAAGCCTGGAGGAGAAACATCGTCATTCAGAAGTCAATTCTGCTAACCCATTAGGAAAGCACATTCACACTAATGGTTCTACAGTCAATCAGTGACAAAGACCTACAGGAAGACATACCTGTTTCACTGTTCACTGATCTTGTGATTTGATCAATATTATTTTGAATGAGTCTCTTTTGACTTCATCTGTAACATCTCTTTTTGCAGCCAGACTAAATGTACACCATAAAACTGTACTGCAGATATTGCTAAAAGGACCAGCCATGTCTTTTACAGGTCTAAGTCCATAGTAGAGGCTCAACTTCATTCATCCACACGGTTTCATCTGCGTTCAGATGAGCTCCTGTTATTCTGTGGTATCCTGAGGGATAATTGTGATCTCTTTGCTGACTCTTTGAGATGTTGCTGTTCTCTCTAGCAGAATTTCTCAGCATGTACCACAGGATTTCTGTGTGCTTCCAAAGTATTAGGGAAGCTTTCAGGCATTTAGATTTTGCTGTTGTGTTCAGAGTTGTAAAAATACAAGAATGACTCTGGGTTTAACTTTTATTTGTTACAGGTGGTCTGTGCCTGTGGGTTTGTGGTCCATATCCCATGGTCCTGGGATACGACCATAGCCAGAGAGCTCCCTGCAGAGCCTGTGCAGTCTGCACAGAGGATGGATTGATTTTCTGTGCTCACCTGCCTCTGGGTGGATGAAGAGGTCATTCAGCTGGTAAGAGTCCATGGGATCTGCATGGATTTGACTTGGTTGCTCCTGTGAAGAGCTTTTGCCAGTGTTGCATTTCCTCTGCTTTTCACCGCTGCAGGTAAATACAAGCTACATTTCCAAGGAGAAGGTAAGAATCTTAAATGAAAATACCTATACTTGTGTGAGTCAATTGTGGTTCCATCCAAAGAGCGACTATCATGTAATATAGAGAGCACAATGGAGATCAGAGGCTTGTAGCAGAGCAATTTATTTATTTTCAGTCAGTCTAGCATTTCATTAAACATGTGACTTCCTGTAGGCTATGTATTACCCAGCAACAAAAATATTTCTGCACAGAGTAGGAAACAAGTGGATGATATTCATATGTTGAGAAGGTTTCAGTTGAGAAGGAGCTCCACAGGTGACCAGGTAATCTAATTGTTCAGATCTTATTCTTCTGCTATGAAATGGTTTGTAAGGTGTTTAAAGTTACAATGTGTCAAAGTAGGTAGATTATAGAGGAAACCATATCGAGAAGATGCCATATAGCAATATGAAAAGTGGTTGCCTATTTGGTGCCTTAAATAACCGAGCAAGTGGCATAGGGAGAAGATAACTGTTATAGCACAGGTATTAATAGAGGCAAGAGAAAACATGTCTGGATGTGGGCAAGAACAGTTTTGTGAGCCTTTTACAAAAAAGAGAAATTATGTGATTGGGATACAATATGTCCACAAGTTACAAGGTCTGAAAGCAGAGAGGAGAGTTACTGTTAGTTGTAAGCAGAAGATGAAAAGGAAGCAATCACTGTAAAAGGCAGTTAATCCATTCTAATTGAAAAAAAGCTTGAGCTTTCTGCTGCGTAAAGAGTAAGAGAAAGATACAGTCTGGTCAAGTAGGATGGAAACTTGGCTGGAATATGAGACTCCACTCTCCTGGTCCAGAATTTTTCGTTGACCTGCTGCATGGTTTTCCCATCTGTAAAATGGCGTACAATGAATACCGATCTTCTGAAGTGCTATAGTATCTTAACCTAGCAAATAAATTAGATTCATAGGCTTAATAGCAAGCAGATGTAAGTAACTGCTTACTATTACATGTAAGTAACTTCTCAGAGATGCTGCTGGGTCTTATCTTCTAAAATGTTCCTGTTCTTTCCTGGTGTCGAGGCCAAAATGTTCAGCACCTTGCCAATTCAGCAATAATATAACAGAACTAAGTTCTAAATTCAGATACTATAAATAGCAGAATTATGGAAAAGTAAGAGTGTAACTCTGAGAGAAAAAACATTATTAGAATAGTTATAGGTAGGTTTTCAACAGAGATGTCCTGAAACTTTCCATTTTCTCAGTCTCCTAGCAATAAAATTCCATTATAAACTGCAGGTGTTCTGACTAGAAAGTCACTTGTTTGAAAAGCATTTAATAGAATAAATGGTAGAAGTGCATTTGTAGTTTATATAACTGCTGCCATGTATGAACAGGTAGAGACAAAAGTGCCATTTTTGTAATGCATAAAATGTATTTTACTTTGTAATCCATTTGCAAGATTTTTATTGGCATTTAAAATAGACACTATGTTGGACATCAGTTAGTATGATTGTTTACATATAGGGTTTTTTTTTGTTTTGTTTTGTCTTTAAATCACTTAGGAAGGAGAGTGAAAGCAAACTTTGCAAAACCGACTAGATGGTCAACCATTTGTGCATTTGCAGAGCTTGCAAAAAATCTAGTTTGAGCCAGTGGATGTTCTTAGTCTGTTATTTGAAGAGAGAAAGGAGAGTGCTTTTCTGACCAGCTAGCGTTATCCACCCTGTGGTCAGCAGAGGCACGACTGGGAGGTGCTCTGATTTGCCTTCTGCAGCAGCCCCTCTGTGCTGGCTCTACAAGATCCTAATTTAGATGCTGAAATTTGTAGTCTCAAACTAGATGGTATGAATTAGTCTCTAATTAGTCAACTTTTTCAGTATTTCTGCATAAAATTTTGTTTTTTCAAGGACCAATCCCATTATTGTCTTAAAGGGCCTGATATTGCTCCCTTTGATATGGAGAGGAGGTGATGAATCACTGCAAAGGCATTCAGACCCAAATACCTCTGCCTGTTACATTTGTATCTGTCTTTGCTCAGGAAAGTTTTTCTATTGACGTAAATTGGTATTTTCTCATGAGTAAACTTTTTGGTCACAAGTTTTACAAAGTTCAGTACAAAAAGGTACCTACCCGATCATGGTGCCAAATCTTGGGAACTTGTAAATAATTACACAAATTGCAAAACATAACTACATAAATCCTTTGAACTACCTAAATAATGTAGTATTTTGTTTGTGATTTTTTTTTTTTTCTTACCTGAATCCAAAAGCTGGTGATTATATAGCAGTTTTTCTTCTTTTGAGCCATTACCTTCTGAACTCAGAAATGCTAAAGAGCTTGAACCTTAAGGGTTCAAAATGAAAAAGCGTATACTTAGGGAGAAAAGAAAAACATAATAACTGATTATTTTAAGCCCCCCAAAATTTGGAGGGTCTTTTAATAAATTTTTAATACTAGTACCAGCAAAGCAAAATTCAAACCATGATAGTAATGCTCAATGTGTCCATACGCCATGTTGAGACCTAAGAAATATCTTAGGTTTTAGAGGGGATGTCCAGTCCCCTCAGTTCCACAGTATTACATCCTAAGGTTGAAAGAAACTCCCCCAAACACCAGTAAGTTTTTAAAGTCCTTTTTTATTAAGCAGCTTTTCTCTAATTGTGCAATGTAGTGTTTGTTTTTCACTCTAACTTCAGTAATCTTTTTCTTTAATTTTTCTTTCACAGTCTTAGATTTATCAAAAGGGACACCAGTGTTGCCTTGGTCAACTTTCAAAGCCGCTTGTAAATTGTAGGCATGAAATGAAGCAATAATATATATAAATTTGTCTTTGTCTATTTAAAGTAATGCTCTCACGTATAGCTGTTTTCTTTTAACACCATATTCCTGCTCCCATTCTTCTTCTTCCTGCCCCCATTCTGCTTAATATCAGGACAGAAACATTCTTCGAGTTAAAAGATTGCTTTATGTTGGCATCTTCTTTCCTGGTGTGAAATCACTTGACTTGTCCATCAAGTTTCTCTGCCAGTCAATGAGTGTATTACTGCTAACAGTCTGTGTCTTCCAAATTAAAATGTCACTGAGATCATAAACTTCCTTTTTACTCTGATAATTCTCAGATTATTGGTTATTCTCAGATACTATTAAAATAATTTAATGGGAACTTTTACAAGGTGAAAGGATGCAATCCTATTCAGTATTTTCATTTAGAGCAATTCTGTATAAAAGGCTTATGAAAGGTTATGAGTGGATGATCAACTCTTACTAATGTTTCTCTAAGTCTCTCAAGCCTGACTTCGGTTAGTGAGATTTCCTGATTGCTTCTGCAGAGGAGCATGGCCATGCTTCTCGGTTAGTCTAGAAAGCCAACTTCAAAACCAGTGCAGTGAAATTCAGTTGTGTGCACATACTCATTGAGTCGGTATCTGGTACACTGCAGGTGCCATAGACATGCAAAATTAATATTAGACAATTTAAACTTAATTGCAGTGTCAGCACACGCTGTTCTGCAGTCAATTGATGCTTGTCCCCTACGCTTAGAAACAGAGGCTTGGTGTTCTTTCCACCTCTATTTTTCCTGTTCTGCGCAGCTAAATCCATATATTAATACAGTGGTATCTGATTAAAATAAACGATAGCATGATATTTGAGAGAAAAGTAATTGTCTCTAAGATGTCAATAAAATTAAATTACAACCTTCCCATCCTAGCTTTTCTTAAGCTCAGGATTCCTTGTGTTCTTTCAGCAGTGCTTTTAATGGGTTTTGAGTTCATCACGTTGCTGCATTGAAGATAATCTCCATATGGTGAAGGTGCTGCCAGCCCTACCAGAAGGGCATTGCTATTCTTTAGTAGCTTGGAGATTTTGAACAGAGTAGTAGCCAATAAATTTTAGGAATTACAAACATAGTTAAGTCCGTGTTTCCAAAATCATGAACTGTTTCACAATTAAGAATATTGCTTGCAGTGTATCGTAAATTTTGAAGCTATTATCAGAGCACGTACTGTCTCTGTCAAAATGAATCCTCTTGGGGATAGTGTATTAAATGAGGGTGAAAATTGATACCTTCAGTGTGAATGCACTGGAATTAAATTCATAACACATTACCACGACTGTAAAGATATTCCTAAAGAAGTTTTTATCATTTTATGTTTGAGGGGTATTTAAAAAAGTATAATTGAACCAACAACCGTGGCATGATTTTAGGAATGTGTGATAACCAAAGGTCTGACTGCATTCATCCGAAAGAATTCTAACCAAATCCCTGAAGGCCTAATGAATTAATGTCTGCCCAAATCAAGTTATAATAAGCCATAATGTATTTATAATATTTTTTGTGGAAACGGAAACCTCTTTAAACTTCAGGTTTTTGTACCAATACTTAGAAAAGTGCTCATTTTTATTGCTACATGGAATAGTTACTGTGCTTCCCATAGTTATCTTCTGTTTCATTCATTTCTTCTGCTAGTGTCAAGTTGTTGATACTAGTGAGCTATTGAGTTATTCATATTCTGAATATTAAATATCTGTAGGTTGTTCCTAAATTTTTACTCTCCTGTGAAGACAAAGGCACACCTGGCAGGAGCCAAAGCTCTTTTGAAATCAACAGGGAAGTTCCTACTGCTGTTGGTGGGCACTGGCTCCTTTACATGGAATTTAGTGACTCCATTTAGTAGCGTTGTTGGCTAAAATGAAGTTATCCCTCTATCAGAATGACAGAAGGAAAAGACTAGAGGCCAGGCTAGCATTGCACACCAAATGCAGCTGGAAGATGCCTCAGAGTAAGATCCCATCAAGGTGGGAGTGGCTGCACGGCTCTCTGCATTGTGCCTCTGGGTATCAGCAGCTTTGCCAGGTGGGAGGCAGGTGCCACATGAAGTCGAAAACCACCTACATTGCAAAGACGTCAAACAGGACAAGATAAAAAAAAAACAAACCAAACCACAAACAAAAAAACAACACCCAAAAAAAGAGGTTTTAAAGTGCTGCTCTGTACACACACATTCACGTGCTTAATTTTACACTAAGAAGCAGCTCCATGCAGGCTTGAGGGCTGAAATGGGTGAAGGGTTTGCCCTGGCCTCGCTGTGCAGTGGGTCCAGGCTGACCACCCTGAGCCCTGCCTGGAAAACACTGTAGGCTGAATACTGTCCATTTCTCAGGATAAATCCCAAATTTTAAAGTTTTACTGTAGTTTCATGCTGTTTATTTTAATCAGTAAAGGTGAGCAGTATTATGACACTCCATACACACATATTTTTTTCAGCGTGTAGAATTTCCCCCTATAATGCTTGTACATGAAAGCACATTTCTTTGGCAGGCAGAAAATCATGGCTAAATAGAGTACTTCAAAACACGTATTGCACAGTCATAAATCTCCCTCAGACCACTCCTTTTAACAGAGCTGTAATTTCACAATCTGTGAAATTAAAATGAAGTTTGGAAACCATAGTATTGCTACGTAGAATGTCAGAATGGTAAAATAAAGAATGCTAGCCTGAGAGCTGAGAATTCTCTCAGCTTTCTCAGTTTGGATCCAACTAAATCCATCAAGATAAGTGACAGGTGATTTATACTAACAAGGAATTGTCTGAGAGGAAAAAAGAACTGAAAGAGAATTGAATTGAGATAGACATGAGTGAGGAGAATGAGGCACTTGAATTTCTCAGATGGGTCTAAGCATGTCACTGTATAGACAACAGCTGAGGAAGCAAAAAGAAATCACTGATCAGAGACGCAACTCCCAAACAGTAACTAGAAAAAACTGTGGAGAAGCTAATTTAAGTATGCTGGACAAAACCAGATAATGAGGAATGTACTTTAACACTAGTTTATTTCACTGACTGCCTTAAAATTTCGTTTGTGTATTTACTAAAAGCATTTATGATGATACTTTTAAATCATTGATAATAAAATAATAAAAATACAGCCGAGGCATATTGGCAGCTGGTGTAAGAGGCGCATGGCTAGGAGAGGAGGGTGGAAGCCTGCCTGTGCCTCCGCGGCAGCACGGTGAGCGGGGTGGGCAGCGTGTGGAGTCCTCTGCAACGCCTCGCTCGTGCTTTGGTGCTGCTGTATGGTCTCCGTGGAGCCATGCAGCTCAGCAGGTCTCTGGGGCTGCACAAGTTATTTGGCCCTTTTGTCCATTCTGATCTCAGTCAAATTGCCATTTCCCTTTCCATATTTATTTCCCTTTTTTCTTTTTTTTTTCTTTTTTTTTTTTTTTTTTGAGTGCCATGCTTACAGTGCACACAGCTTGGAGCACAGTGAACTTTTCTGAGGCATAATATATCCCGATTGTTAACTTCTGCTGTTGGAAAAGGAGATTTTGTTCCAAGGAACAACCTGCTGAGCTAATGGCTCAAGTCTAAATAAAGCGCGTGCAGCTTTTCAGGACTGGCCCGTTGCAAGGCTCAAGGGGGTCCTGCAAGAGGACGAGAAGCAGAGCAAAGAAGGGAGCCCATATAGGCAAGCCGCCTACGAGATGCTTCTGCTCCCTGGCTGCTTGGGTAGCTGGGGCCAAGGGGCTGTGTGGCTGGGAGGCAACGTCATGGGGTGAAAGGAAAGGTATGGAGGGAGAAGGAGACCAGACCGCCTGCCCACTGGCAGTGGGGAGATGACGGAGTCCCCTCAACAGCAACAGCAGAGCAGCGAAAAGGGAGAAGGGAACTGGCTAATTGTGGGGTGAGCTGCAGGAGGGCTGTAGGGGCCTGTCAGCTGAACTATACCGATGTCAGTGACTTTAGGGATATGTTTGTGAGCCTGAAAGGCATTAGGAAGGGGGATTTAACTATGAGATTTGTTTAGATTTTCACACTTTCTTTTTATGAAAAGCAATGACTATTCTGCTTGTTGAGAGGTTAAATATAAAAGCTTGTCTCTGGTGCAGCTGCCATTTATTCTGTTGCAGTGTACCTTTCTTTTTTTGTGGTGATTTTTGACATGAAAAATTCATTGTTTCAGACCAACTGCTCCTTTTTTTCCACCTTTATAATTTTTTAAATAATCTTTGTAATTCTAGAATAAAAAGCTGGAAAGAAGTGTCAGAGCAGAACAGATCATTTGTACACTTTGGTTCTAGCACTGCATAATTAGATCTTTTGCAAACTTAATTGAAACTTCTTTTAGTGCTGTTCAGACCTGTCTACAGCTTTCCATTTGGTTATGTAATAAACCTGTATCATTGTTTAATTACATCAACTGTGTGTGTTGGCTGACTTGACATCAGATTTCTTACTTGAAGACACAGCATTTAAAAGAGAGAGCAAGCATTTATTCTCATTTTCTTCGCTGTGTGCTTTGATGTGTTTACTGTTCACCTGTGCTCATCTGTTCAGTGTTTCTAGGTAATTATTGCAATGTAAGACCTATTTAATTATAACTTCTTACATT
This sequence comes from Pelecanus crispus, assembly GCF_030463565.1. Taxonomy (NCBI): domain Eukaryota; kingdom Metazoa; phylum Chordata; class Aves; order Pelecaniformes; family Pelecanidae; genus Pelecanus; species Pelecanus crispus. Next base: position 34,600,362 of record NC_134650.1, read on the forward strand.
TATTTTAATAATAAGTCCAAAGAGTATATATTTCTCCAGTCTGTGTGATGAATTCTTTTTATAGTAACAAGGGATATTCTCTTTTCAGTAATGATGGTTACATTCTGGTAATTTACGTAGTCTAATTGGAATATTTCTTGTCTCAGTCCTTAAAAATAACTTTTTGGGTGCGTTGCCAGTGCATTCTAATGCCACTTACTCATACAATTTGTCTTATTGATGCCAATCTCCTGTGACTCTGAGAGTATTAAAAATTCTGACTGTCATTCTATAGATCCTGTTAAATGTTAAAACCATCTGGGAAAGTCTTAATCGATTAGTCTTGTGCAAACATTAGATGCAGAATGATAGCAGTAAATTCCATCTTCACCTTATGCTGTAACTACTAATGTTTTAGCCCTTATGAAAACCTTCTGAATTTTTTTAAATGTTTAAGATGATTATAAGGAAAGCCGACAGGTTTAGGGCCTAGAAGTTGGTGCAAGTATGTATTTAACACTCATACTTAGGAATTTTGTATAAGAAACAGCAGTATTTGATATGAAATTTGTACCCTTATGCATTGGTTACTGTATCAGTGTTATGTTTTGCATGTTTAAAAGGAAAGATAAATCCATTTGCTGCCTGGGTAATTGCCATTTTATGTGTACATGTAGTTTACAGTGAAGAAAATGCATTTTTCTGCCCTCTGGAAGAGCTGACTACTTTATATCCATTTGCAGTTTGTATGTTATCTGTTGAAGCTGGGAGACTGTAAATGCTGCATATAAAGTGTAGTGTCTGTACTGAACCTGTAATAAATACTCAGATTCTGACATTTTCCAAAGATCTTGATGCTCAGCAGCTTAACTGAAGCAGAGCACGAAGCAGCTTATTTCACACTCAGAACACCCCCAACAGATTGTTGCATTTTGAGGCTAATAATTAAGCAGGGTAAGCATCTCCCAGATCCTCATCCAGAGGTGTTGGAGGTGGCATCTGGGCAGCAAGACACCAGGCAGCATGGAGAAGCACAGCCGGAGCTGGCACGTGGGCTGAAAGGCTGAGAGGAGGCTGGGCGCCGTGGGCATGGGGCAGAGAGAGAAGATGGGCCCTGCGATAGCAGGAAAGCAGGGGAGGCATTTGGTTTCCTTACGTTGTTTGTCCCACCTTTACACTGGATGTCCCTGAACAAAGGGGTACTGTATGTTCACAACTGGTCTATATTTGGGTTCATGTGGTCATTCCTATAGAAGATTTTTTGGGGTTGGTTCGTTCGTTTATTTTTGAAGGATCTCGCTTAAAGCATTTCATTGCTCCAGGTATCCTCTAGTCCACTGATGACCCTTATACGCTTTTCCTTCAGAAGCGTCTTTCACAGGACACTGATTGTAAGACACGTAATTTACCCTTTGTAGAATATAGGCTGTCTTTTCCCCGGTAGGTCGCGTTTATCAGTGTGTTCACCAACTCTGGGCTAGCAGTGAAAGTGGGAGCTTGCATGCTGGCTCTGCCCCAGTGCGCTCCTTCAGACCCATCCTGGATCTGCCACTGGCAGGTCCTCGGGGACAGAAGTGGTTCACTGGGTATCCAGAGCATCCCCGCTTCCTGCCCGCGCCATTGCATTCCCTCAGCGGTGCTGAGTTTGGCTTTGTTTCTGCCCAGAGCCAAATGGGATCAGCACACTGAAGAATAAAGTTTTCAAAATTTAAGGCAGTTTTTATAGATTTTGCTCTAAATATATAGAACAAAACTAAGCAGCTTTGAGTGGAACATAAAAATATCAAGAGCAGAGTTCCGGTGCCCATGACTGTAATACTAGGAGACCAGCTATTGTATTAGCCTTTGCTATTCTTCTTTTCCTTTCCACTTTCTCCCTATTTTCAACGAAAAGTATAATCCACTTCAAATCAAGAACAGTGTGGTAGATCCCATAGAGTACTACTAAGTCTGTAGCTGCCTGTGCTGATCTCTGACCCAAGAAGCCACGTGGGGTGAGAGGCTGTGGGCTCCGCGGTGCGGAGGCAGTCACGGGAGAGGCGTGCTGCCAGGACAGATGGGATGTGCTAGTGCTAAACCTGAAATACCCTCAAAAATAGCAGCATCTGCTGGAGTAGTCCTGATTTATTTTTTTTAAACTCGTAAAGTTGCTTCCCACAACTGCAGTCCTGTCTCACTCAAGAAGGGCCCTACAGTATCTTACCTGTGTTTCACCTGGCTCTGCCTCTGTCTGTGACAAAAATAGAGAATGTACGTTGAAATTATAGCCCCAAATAATTTGCAGAGGCCAAAAGGGATGCACCTATATAACTGCATACTGTTGGTATTGAAACTTTGAATCATCTTGATTCAAAAAGAATTTGAATCACCTTGTAGCTTTATTTTCTAGTCTTGCCTAATATTGTCTGCTGGGGAAAATACCAGGAAGCCCTGATAACACACGTGCATACATGTATCTCGAGCAAAGATCAAGGTAACTATCTAGTATTCAGCTGGTAATTATTCAAGCCTTAGGACACCATTTTCTTGAAAATACACACAAGGGAGAAATGAAAAATAACCATAATAAATTATTCATTTCAAGGAAATTAATATGCTGGCTGCAAAAATAATCACTCTGAAATGCAAATATGGCTAGAATGGTTTAGCTGGTTAGATGTGCTGTATTGATAATAAATATTTATGGAAGTATAGGTTGTCATAAAAGTTAGCTTTAGATACACAGCTTCTTCCACTTTAATTCTACATTAATTTGTAAATATAAATTGTGCTATTTCCTACAAACATTTCTAGACTCTAATTTTATTTATATTTTGACCTGAATGCTTATTCTGTTTATATTTGTAATTCTCCAAGGTATAACTAGTGTTTCATCTGCTATACAAATAGACAATTTGCTTATTGCTGAGAAGGAAAGCTTTAAATATTTAACAAAATCATGTTATGATTGCAGAAATAGAACAGGAAAAATTTTGGAGATCAAAATGCTGACTAAATAAAGTTTGTGTTTTTAAGGAATGTGTGATGAATTAAAACTTTGTCTCACATGTATGTGTTTTGAGTATAATGGTCCTTTGGACTTCATTTATACTACAGCCTGTAGGTAAAGCAAGTCACTCTATTTTAAATTTTCCCTTTCTTAACTACTCTTCCATGTTTAACATGCTTGCTGTTAAAAACTTGCATTTCAAAACCATGGAGGCAATTACCTTTGACAAGTTTTAAAATAAAAAATACTTACTTAGGGAAAGTTACCAACATGTCTAATGATTGTAATAGATTGTAATATTTAATGTTGGAAATTCAGTATTGGAAATCTAATGTTAACTGTTTTTGATTGGATTGACCTCAGATGAAAGAACAGTTTGCTTCATCAAACAGATATAAACTGTTCTGTACATACACATGTCCAATTTTACTTCAGTCAGGAAAAGTTAAGTAGACTTATTTGTGCAAACATATTCCTCACCTGCTATATTACACAGCACTAATAATGTTGTTTTGGTGGGAGATGCCAGTGGGTATCACAGTGTGGCTCCTGCCTGTTTCTGGAGGAACTCTGTGCTGCTGGATATAGAGCAGTTCTGCAGTGGGACCGTTCAAACATGTTGCATTGTGGTCCTCACCTCAACAGAGACAGCAGTGAGATCTTTTTAAGATAAACTAGATCTTTAAAACCTAAGGGTAACCTTATTTGCCTAATTGGTAGTTGAAAAACCTATTATGGGACAGTAGTTTCATACATGGTTATCATCTCTGTAACAAACTAGCTGATAATAATTAATTTGATCAGTATTCTTTGGGAAAAGAGTGTTCACTGATCTTTGTTTGAATTCTGGCTATTAGGAATAACAGGAAAACTGTTAAAATTTGTTTCAAGTTCTGGGCTCTTCAGTTTCAGTGTTATCAAGAAAAAATGCAAATGTGTAGGTTGGCTATTAAGGTGAAGATTAATTAAATTAGGAATTCTTGTATAATGTTATTCTGTAGAAAGCTTCTTTTCCTAGTAGCAAGTATTTAGTGATACTCACAATAAGGATATATGGGAAATATTTTGGTCTATTGGGTACCTTGGTTTTAGTCTCCTAAATCCTTACATTCAGAACCTTATGTTTTAAATTCACAAATGTGTCTTTCAACAGTGGCAGAAGATTCTGTCTCCAGACTGTAGAAACTAAAGCCAGAAAAGGGAAATTGTCACAGCAGTGCTCTCAGAACTTGATCTTTTAGCAGTTCTCCTGTGGATCTGTTTAATTTCTTGGCACGGGACTTATTAGGGGACTCTGGGTGATGCATCACTCATTACCATAGGAATCATGGTCACCTGAAGAGCACCTGAAGTGCTTAGGGAGTTGGGTGCATTGACAATTAATGTGACTGAAAGTAAAACAAATATTTTTTTTTATTGCATAAGAGCGAGCCCTATATGTTTATAAATCTTCAGCTTAGTACAAGGAACCTTATTCAGCAATTCCTGTGTTAAACTCCTATATGTTTCAATTATGATAGTCATCCAAGTCACTGTTTCTCCAGCTGTTGGGTGCCATACCGCTTCCTGAAGACTACAGAAGCATGCCAAAGGAACTGGAAGGTAGTAGAAAAACCTTTAAAGTGTTTAAAATACTCTACCAACTATCTTAGACTTTGCAGGCAGGCAGAAACAGAGAGCCAAAACGGCAGGGTGGTATTTTCAGTAAGTCTGAGAAATACGGATGGAAGGAATTCTTAAGCAGCTCCATTCCTCTTTATATTCAGATTGTTAAACAAGGGTATTTGAACTTCTTTCTGTGCATGGAAAAACACAGAGGGAGTCTGCTGGATATTTCTATCTTAATTTGAAAAAGTGTAGTATATCAGGGGGATATGTGGGAAAGCAACGTTATGAAAGTGTGTAATCTATTTTTAGCTAACCTTTAATGTACTGTAGTATGTGAAAATGAGTGAAAAAGTAATAGCAGCCATCTCTAAATCACTTTAACATCAACACAGACTTGCATGCTTTGAAATTGCACATTCTGTCTCTGCCTCATCCACACTCTGAAGATGATGGTACTGCCACTTTTACCTTTCAGTAATGTTCCCTTTCAAGCTGTGTTTTTATGCTGATCCTTTGCTTTGCCAAAATTCCTTCCTTTGGTATATTTTATATGCAAGGTGCCAAATACTTGCCATGTTCCCCTTACCTGTTTCTCTTACCTGGCCTTACTCCATTTTGTTCTTGCAGGTAAGTGATACTGTAGATTATTGGGGGTGCAGGGGATAACTGATGTTCACGAAATGCAAAATTTAGCCTTCCTTGGCTTTGTTTTGAATCACTGTTTTTCATTTTAGTTGTATTTGTGGCAGTCTTCTAGTTAAAATGAATACTCTTTTTTTCCTTATTTTGTGACAATCTCAGTAATTGCTTTTCTGGGTTTGCACTTTGTCTGGAAAGTCCTGCATTTGAGTTTCTTTCCTCTGTTCATGCAACCTCTCTCACTGCCTTCTTCACATGTTTCTGGAGCTCCTGGCTCTGTCGGTGATAAATTTCTACCCAGGATGTGTTTGTTTCTGTCTCCTCTGACTCATTCAATGTCTTTTGTATTGGGAATAGGAGACACAGAGTAAGAACTGCTTCTGGTATGTGAGAAGACAGAAGGCTGCAGTTGAGTACAGTTAGCCTTTAAAAAAAATATGGGAAGGGAAGCAAGAGAGAGGGATTACTCTGGAAAGCCTCACAGATTGTACATCTGCCCCTGTAATTCAAACTGGGATTTAACACAAAAGTAGTGAAGTCGATTGAGTAACTTAATAGTGGCAGAATAATCTCCCTTTTTCAGTGGCATGTGTCTTTGAAACCCTCCCTCACTAACCACCCCCTCACCCTCAAATGTCTGAATGCTGCTTACTGTATTTGCCAAATATAAAATTAAACACCTGCATGGTTGTTATGCACAGCTGTACCCATCTGCTGAGCAAGCCACTTGCCATTTGCTTTGATTAAGAGCAGGTTAAGAGAGGCTTTAATTAAAGAAAATCCGTAACACTGTTAAGCATCCACCTCTTCAGCCTCTTTCCTTGATTATACATTTTTCTGCTTTTCTTCTTGCAAAAGACAAGGTATTGGCTCCAGAAGGGATGCAATTTAATAATAACAGTAGGTAATGATGTTCCAGCTTAAATATAGAGCATCTAGATGGCATGCTTAGACTGACACATCGGCTGTGATTTTGTGAACCAGTTGTTCTTCCTTTAAGTGTGATGTGGGGCTAACGAACTGCTTTTGAGAGGCAGACACTGTTTGTTAGTTGTAGTGCCATCATGTAGTGTAGTCATATTGTGCTGTCCCTATGTATAAAGATAATTTTCTTGAAACTGTGGTTATCTGTTATTAGGACAGGAAATACATTAAGTCTTCCGTGGAAAGGCACATAAGCCAAGAAAAGATTTCATAGAACTGCGTCATAATGGGGACATTTCCCATTGGATGCAAGACAACCCAGCAGTTACGCCTCTTAAAGACACTTGAGGGCACTGAGGGGAATGACCTCGGTCCAATCCCAAATAAACATTAGAGCATCCAATCAGTATGTGCTCTTGAGTCACAAACTTTCTTCCTGCAAATTGCTGTGACTCGGTAAATTTGCATCTTAATGAGAATTATCTATATTGAAGTAAACAGTGATAAAATGCATGCAATAATCACTATGTACAGTTAATACAGATATTAGTTCTGTAGCACCCTTAGTCTGATTGCAGTTGCTACCCATGGTCTGTAGTTTGCAGTAAGAGGAGTAATCAATGATATGTTTAAACAAAGACAAAACATATCTTACGTGTGCATATGATTATGAAACTCAGTGTGGAATCTGGGGGCATACGGTCTAGCATGCTGTTAACATCCTGAATTTTACAAACAAAGGAAAAGAGAATGACAAATGTTAATGACGTTAATCTTCAGGTGATTCTCACTGGTTCTTGGTGGTCGTTCTTCTTGAAGGGAAGCCCAGAGGTCCTCTTTGGAGTGAAACTGTGAAACTTAGAAGCACTACTACTACTACTATGCACTTCCTCTGTTATTTCAAAAAATACATAATAAATGTATCTAGATTGCACTAGAAAATTGCTGATAAGTAGTTGTGAGTGAAATTAATTCATGTGTTATTTTGCTTGTTTGGGAAATATTGGGGAACATCTGCAGTTAGAAGGCATGTCCAGAATAATTTGCTGGCTTTTCAGAGCTGTTCATCCAGTTTTCCAAAGGCAATAAATTGGTATAAAGAACTCCAGGAGAGCACTTAAACAAAACAAGGCTAAAGCTTTGCACAGAGACAGTGCTCAGAAAAAAAGATACAATGTATTAACAGAACAAACCTTACTAGGATTAGAGAGGAAAGACAGACTTACTTCTCAGTTGAATGGCAGCCAATTATGTCATGTTAAGAGAATATGTAGCTTTACATCTGAAATTTATTGATTTTGAAAGAATCTTTCTGTAAAACACAGACAATATGTTGAGACCTCTAGCATTTTTATATTTATTAAAATTTTATCTAGCCACTTCTTGTCCAGAAGTTTTAGACTTATTTTGGAGGTGTGAGAGAGCGCTTTGTTCAAATCCTGCAATAAGCATTATAAAGAATGTTACAATTGTGTATATGCATTATCCATCGAGTTTGTAAATGATCCTTTTTTCAGTAAATCTTGATATCTTCCTAGAATTTCAAATTAAGTTAATGCGGAAATAAATGTCCTTCTGACCCTCTCAGCCTACTGAAATAGTGCTTTTTGAATGGATAATGTTTTTATTAACATTCATTGGCATTTAGGAATGTGTGGCTTTGTCAAGACTCAAAAAAAAAAGTCCTATTTCACATTAGAATGAAACAAGGACTTTTTTTTCCATGCCATTTGTTTATCTCTGTTCTGGGAACTTGCTAAGACAAGGAATAGACAGATTCAAGTGTCCATGCTGAACAACACAAAAGGGAGGTTGAGGGTTGTGTTTGATCTCGGGTATTTCTTGTCTTCATAAGCACAGGTAACTTGTGAGTATTATGAGATCTCATTCTGACCAAAACTTTTATCCCAGACATGAAAATATTTCTATGTGAGATGATCAAAATTGATAGTCTTGTAAGGATTTTGTTTTGATGAATCTGCCTTTTCCAATTAAAAGAAACCATTTTGCCACAAGCTTCTGTGCTGATATTGGTGAAGATTCAGCCATGCATGAGAGGAGTCAGATGAACTGGCATGTGCCCTCCAGCACCATCTCAGAGGTGCCACAAGATGTTGCTGAGCAGCAAATTCAGTGCTGCGTTGGGTGTTCAGCAGGAGCACTGTGGATGCACTTCCTTTACCTGTGGTGCCCAGAGGGTTGCATGGCACAGCAGGAAGCCTGTGTGCGTGTTTTCCTGGCTGGAAATCTGAAACAAGGGTCCAAGCTCCTGCGGGAGCATTTCATATTGCTGTTTGCCAGTTTCTCAGTTGCCTTCCTGAAAGGAAAAGCTGATCACTAAGTCGTAACTCAGTCTCTAGCCTGAAGAAGAGACTCCTTAGAGCTAGTCAGGCTGTGGTTCCATTCAGGAAGGACATTAGATCTTCCTTCTTCAAGGCAAATGTTGATGGTCCTCATCACTGTTTAGCACTTGTTGCAGACTTCAGTTTTCTCAATAATCTGGAGGAAAACATCCACTGCAAATGGCTACATATATCAACAAAACAATTTATAAAAAAAAAAATGACATTAGAATATCAATCAAATTGACAAGTTTTACAAAACTGACCTTTGTAAGCAAGAGAGAACAGGGTGAAAGCCACTTTGCATTCTGAATAATACCGGTAAACTGCAGTGCAGATACTTCAACCACTTTGACAGTGTGGGCACAAATGATATGTGGTGTGATTTAGATGATAACACGAAAAGTCTGTCTGTTCTTTCTATCCGGCCTTAAAGCTCTATAGACTGACCTCAGAATTGAGGTTAAAAAAGAATCTCTAATGTTAGCACCTAATAATATTGCGATGTTACTGTGTTCTTTGAAATCACATTGCAAGTTTATAGCACTTTATAGTGATTTCATATTGATTTAGCATCAGAGGTTATCAAAATAGCATTACAGGAAAAACCCAAAGGTTACGTCCTTTCAGCAAGCCAGAGTCTGAATTTGCTTCTTTATCTTACTCCCATCCACTAGCGAAATCCCGCCCTAGATTTGTGCTGGTTTAAATGCTTTGAAAAACAATGTTGTGAAATGATCCAGATTACGGAAGGAATCCATCTAGAATTTGTAGTAAGGTGGCAATAGGAAACTGCCTAGCTAGGATCAGCAATAGCAAGTTAATTAGACTGTGCCCAAAGCTGGTACAACTGATGAGTGAAACCAGAGGCTGCAGCTGAGTTTATGCAATTCATCATCAGTTAACACAATTGTTCTGTGCTGCAAATAGCATCACTCAGTGGTCCAGAGCTATGCTTGGCTGCCTGAATTAAGCTGGCTTGAACACATGGTTCCAGGAAGGAGCAGTTCAGTGAAGACAAGCTCCAGAAGTAGAGTCTTTAGGGTTTAGCCCAGTCCTTGTACCTCCTATACTATGTTACCCAACTGATCCTTTCTAACTCAAAACAACTTTTTCTTTTGATCGATAATCTACTGTCCAAAAATGAACTATATACAACCTCTTACCTGCTTCTCTGCATTTTGCTGTGATTTGCCAAAATTATTTTGAAATTTGATTTGTCCTGGGAAGTCTATTAATAGAGAAAGCAAGCAGACTAAACAGCATGTATGTCCTCTAGCAAAACAAAAAAACACATCTTTGATATAGGAGGAAAAGAAAACAGGAATGTGGGGACTACAGTATGACTGCAACTTTTATTCCAAGTGCATTATGCCTTAGTACTGTGGTTCAGCTAATCGTCTGAGGTTCTGTAAACATTGTGTTGTTTGTTTTCTGAGATCTGCAGGTCAATGATTGTCTGATATCTTCATCTGGCTTGCTGTGAATAGTCTTAATTTTGTTTTAAATGTTAATGGTCTCTGATAGATATTATACAGGCCTCCAAAGAATTGACGTCTGTTGTGAAGTGGATACAACAGGAAGGCAACAAACACCATCAGCTGTGTCCTGGATAGGAGAGGAGCACAAAATTCAGTGATTTATTTCTCTGATACTTTCACTGCCTTCATTCTTTAAGGCTTTTTTCATTCCTGCTCCATTTGGGGAGATCTAGTCCCATTAACTCTAGGCCAAACTGTTGATGTTTCACTTGTATAAACTGTACTATATCTGCTGAGGTTTTTCTTTTCCTTACAGGCCAATTTTTTTTATGTGGTGCTGTAGATGACTAGATGGACTAGATGATATGTGGATTTTTCAGGTTTTTAGTACTTTGCTTCAATAAATAAAGAGCTTGCCCATGTTTTTTGATGGTACCAAAGGAATAATAAGTCTCTGGGGAAGAATAAGCTGATATGTTAGTAAGGTGGGAAAGACCACCATAACACATAGGATATTCAGCAGTAGCAACAGGTCCAGTGCAGGAGTTAACCCTATAGTCATAGAAGCCAACTTGCAGAGGAATTGACTTTTCATTATTTGTGTTTGAGTGTCCACCCCAGAACGCAATCCTGGTATTCAAATCCATGTTTCTTTCACTTGATATTTCTTAGCAAGCATTTATTCATGCTAAATTGAAGTGATGGCACTGTGGTAAAACAATATTCCATTTTACACCATATACTAAAGGAACCTTTCATTAACCAAAGGCTAATGATGAAATGCCTGTGATACTTTATTGCACGTCATATATTTGAGCAGACAACTGGCAGAGGAGGGGATTACATGTATGTCATGAACTTGGTTATGTTATTTCATCTAAATGAAAATGAAATCAAGGGAAAATATGCTGTTTTTCTGAAGTAAAATGAAAAGAAAGAAAAAGCTGCATTCAAGTCCTAGTGGCAAATATATAGCAATGCATAAGTCACAAAATGGGAAATGAAGAAGTTTGTGGCTTGGCTCTTTGGGGTTATTTTGGAGAAATGGATAAATAGGTATCCGTGTGCTGAAGGATTCAAATCCAGTTGTCCATGACCAGCTCCCAGCCTGTTTCTTTCCTGCCATGGTCTGAGTGTAAAATAGCATTCCTTTCACAGAAACACAACTTGGTTGACAGCCAAAGTTTCCTGTAAGAGACTTTTCTTCAAAGTCAACCCCAATGTAAGCAGGAAGGAGGGGAGAGCAGGGGAAATGGTGCAGCCAGGAGCTGGGCTTGCGGGCTTGCTGTGGCATGGCAGTCTTTCACCGCTGTGACCTTCTGGTAAATGCTGCCAACTGCCTGATGGTGCCTTGTCACCAGCATTGCCTGTGTTCATGCACAGGAATGAACGTGAATTCCACTTTTTTTATCACTCCACTGCTGCCAGTTCTTTTCTGCTGAACTGCCAGAGCCTGTGTTACTGCTACACTTTGTGTTGTGAGACACTAAGTGAAGACTCACTAGAACAAGCACAGAGTTGGTTTGTTGGTGTTGTCTGCCCATTTTTTGCTGCTTGCATTTCAGTCAGTGTTTGCTTCAGAAAATATTTGGAGCCGACATAAATATAGGTGCAGAATTTCAAACTCTGTTTTAATATATAAATTAAATGTGATGTTATGCTGAGAAAAATGCCACCAGTGTTTTTTCAATAAACAAATAATGTCTGTTCCCCTGCCCAGTGCAAAGACACACAGTGTCGATAGAAACAATTGCTTTGTTGTAATTTAATTTGAAATAATTGATTTAGCAAGATTGATGTAAATGGTGGTTTATTTAGGATATATATGGATCCAATCTAAAAACAGGAGGCTTCTCCTGTGCATCCGAGTCCTATGTATATGTTGAGAAAGATTTGAGTTAAGGAAAGTAAGGTTTATTTTTATAAAACATCTTTATTTATAAAGCCTGCAGTTAAGGTGAAATGGGACCTGAATCCAAAAATAGTCATAGTAAATTTTTTTCCAAAACTAAATTCAAACCCTGAGTTTTTCTAATACCCCATCAAGTTTTGCCCTTAACTTTGCTCTGGGATATCTAATGTAGGAACTTTAACTCAATTATATGTAGCAAATTAATCAATTCTAACAACATTGTTACTTCTTGAAAACACAATAACCCAATTTTGCTAGGAGATTATGTAATGGGATATCCTCTTATTCCAATAAGCACAACAAATTGCTTTAAATAACTTGCCTTACAGCAAATGTACAAAGGTGAAAGTTTCTACGAATCCTCTAGTGCCTTTCGATGAAAGAATAACACTGGGAATAAGGTTTGGCTAATCTGTAGTTACAGTATATAGATGATTTGTGATCAGTTTTCTTTGAAGCAGCTTAATGAATATAAAAAGTTTGTCCTGAGCCTTAGAAGGCAGTAAAATTTATGGCACATCATGCAGCCAGCCTGACAACATTATTTTGAATTCTTTTTCCTACCACAAATCTAACTATAAACCCAATGTTTTAAAAATTAAAGAGTTATGCAGATGACCCAGGTGTAAGCACAGAACAGAGAGTGTGCCATACTTTCTGAAACCTACAGGTTAGTGCCAGACACTGAGCGCTTCACGTAGACTGTGCTTCTGCAATTCCTGGCAAATAAGCATATGGGCATTAGTATTGCTTTTAATACTAAGTTGATACAGCTCATTTTAGGCAGACTGTGTTCAGGGGGGCTGGCAATCTTGAAAGCTTATCCTTGGGTATGTTGAAGCCTGAGGAACTGGGATATAAGTCATGGAAATGCTTGCGAGTCTGCTTTCTTATAAATTCTTTGGCAGCTGGGATTCTTATTTTGTCTGCAGGGCACAGATTGGGCTGGGATATGAAGATGCAGAAGACTAGCACTGTTTCAAAGTGACTTCTTTCTGCAGTGTCTCAGTTTTCCTTTTAAAATGGAGTATAAAGGTTTTCCTGTGTGAAGAAATCAGAGTGAAGTGAGATGCACTGCGAATTGATGGCATGCCATCTTTTCTGCTCTACGTACTCCTTCATGCAGTCTCTGTGGTCATGGTAAAAGACCTTCCCTTCCCCTGCTTCTCCCAAATGAACTAGTTATAAGTGATGGAGAGATGTCAACTAAACCTGAAGGGAACCTGCTATGATAGTTTGGAGAGCTGCAAACTGCCTTATTCATCCTGGCACAATGTTAATCAGCTGTCCAGTGCAATCAGTTACATGTCACCCTTGTTAACAATTTAATTCTCCCTACGAAAAAGGGAGGGAGAGGATGACAGATATTTATAGTTCCCTCTCTGCGACCTCTCATTTAGTGCCACCAACACAAGACTGTTACTGCCTTCAAGCATGAGCACCACTACAGGTGTCCAGAGTACATGCTGACTGGAGTAGGCTAATGAGGAGCCCATATGGACTCAGTAAACTTACTGCAACTCGCATGCAAAGTTTCTTTTCAGCTAGCAGATGTACCATTGTCATCCTTGTCTTTAGATACATCTATAGCTATGCAGATATCTGCATTTCCCCCTGTTCTCTGCTTCCTGCTTAGAGAGTAGTTGTGCAGTGGGAAAGAATACGTTTAAGAAAAAATTGCCTTCCTGAACCACAAATGTAAGTTCAGTTGAACTCTTAAGAAGTGGTGGTGTTGCAGGCCAGTTCTTAATTAATTTGAACAAAATTATACTTGCTCTTAATACAAATAATGCAGCTTGGGCAGGGTAAAAGCTTCCAACTGGGATGAGTTGAAGGGAAACAGAAATGAATGAGTTCAGATAAATGGCAAAAACAGTAAAAAAAGAGAAGGCAAAATGGAAATAACTAAAGAGACCAGCAGAAGACATCAGACGTTCATAAAAAGGCAGATTTGAAGGCACATGCAAAAAGAGGTTGATGGCTGTAATAGCAGGAGCAGCAGCATCTGAGGCAGAAATGAGAGAAACGGTAGTAGCTAGGGCAGGAACAGATGCCAAAATAGCAATAGCAGTAATATCTCCTCTCACTGCACACCTCAACCACTCATTTAGGGGCAGCCAAATAGACTGTTATAAAGCAAACAGACCATTATGGTCTGTTGTACAAATATGTATTTGGATAAATGTTGATGTGCCGTGGCGTGGTGAAACAGAAGTTGCTGTGTGTGCTTAGCAGCCCCAGGGCCATGCTCTTTGTTAGCAACAGTCCTTTCTGCAGAGGTGCATTTTTTCCTTTCTGTAAGAGGCAGTAATCAAACTACTCCAAAACTTCCAGATATACTTTTAGCTTCTCATTCATTAGTTGTTAGTTTAGTTTAGTCATTTAGGCTTTTTATGGGAAAATACTTTGGAGACACCAAATCTGTCTTTCTTAAAGGATGAATACATTCCATAATACATTTCCTAGACTCCAGGGTGGCTTTCACAGCCTCTACTGAAGAGCAATGCCTTTTTCCTTTAAAAAAAGTTGCATTTGTCTCTTCACTGTTGCAACTACACATTCTCCTTTTGAGCTACATTGAGCTGCAGCAACTTGTAATAGCTGAGAAACTAGCCTCTGGACTTCTAAGCATATTTGCTTCTGTTTGGAAAAATGGTATTTGAATTCTTTATTAAAAATTGGTAAGTACAGTTATGTCAGCTGGCTTTGCAGTGGGTTTGGGTTGGGAGTGTGCATGTACATAGATATGCATATGCAGAATCATTAGATTTCCCATCCACTCCTGATAGGAGGTGTTCACACGTTAGAATATCAATTCATTGCCTTTATTGGAGGGGGAAAAAAAAAATCAAAGCCCCTTTTTGCCTTTCAGCATAAAAAGGACGAATAGTCTGTGTGAAATAAGTTGCTTTAAAGAAAATTTCTTAGAGGAGCTGGACCTTGATTCAGCAAATTCTGAAGTAATGCTTAGTCCTGAACTTAGGAGTTGCCAGACTGCAATAGCAAAGCACTTGCTTCAGTGCTGTGCATGACTAGTCTTAACAGTTCAAGTATCCCATTAATCAAAATTTTGTGTCTATGCTGTGGGCATCTTCCAGCACTTACTTCCATTGGCCAGGCTCTGACCTTGAAGGCACACGTGCACAGCTCCACTGCCATTGTGGAGTGTAGTGTGTCCACAAGTTTTTACCCACAGGTATAACCTAAAAACATCAAATCAATAAACAGTAATAATAAAGAAATTTGCCCTCATGCAAAGATGTCTGATGGTGCTTTTAACCTTGGAGCTAGATTTTAGATCTAAATTCTAATTTCTACTAAACTCGGGATTAAAATGGAGATGTTGACACAGCAGAAGCGCTGCCATAAAGAGAGCAAGTCACACAATTTATTGTAACAGCTCTTGATTGCCTAGCAAAGAAATGCATAATGAATAAACATTATTTTAAAAGGCTTGATAGCACAATGAATTTTTCAGTGGGAGAAACAGAAGAGAAAGTATTTAAAAATACATGAGTTTCATATTTGATTATAAGTCAAGAAGCAGCAGAAAGAACCAAAAAAACCTGATAGCAATGGCAGCAGGCACCAAGCTTTCATTCTTGAATTAATGAGGTTATTCATAATAGGGAGGGAGTGACATAGTGATTAGTTAATTACTGTGCAGAAACATACAACTAATGCACAACTGGAATTAGTATACAATGAATTAAACAGCCACATAATGCAAGCAACAAAAATTGAGAAGGAAACCTTGACTGCTGATTGAAGTTATTATTACAGCAAAAAGTCTATTGAAATCACAATAGTTTAGCTATCAAGCAGCATGCTTAACTTGTGTGATCTGATTCCAACCTGTAAACAGGACTGCTGCGGCAGAGGGTGGCTTGTGCATTAATTGCAAACTTATATGCATATACGGGCAAGTGAGATTTAGCCCAAGAGGGATACAGAAGTATAACTATAGGAAACTTGCATGTATTGTAACAAGAATCTTCTATGACTTTCAACAAAACTGATAGATGTTCTGCCTGGCTAGTGCATCAGCTGTCCTGTGATCAACCCAGGGATGTTGCATCCCAAGCACGGGCTGGCAAGGACTGATCAGGCGCAGAAGATAGCTGTTACTGCCCATGGATCACACCCCAGCAGCCCTATCGCAGCTGCTCCACAGGGGTAGCATGGCTGTTTCGCTGTACCTTTAGTTATCTTGTACGAGTGCAGTGGTAAGGAATCATTTTGCACATGGGGTGTGGGTGTCTATTCTGTATGATCACGTACCATAAGCATAATGTCCTGGTTTCGGCTGGGATAGAGTTAATTTTCTTCCTAGTAGCAGGCGTAGTGCTGTGTTTTGGATTTAGTAGGAGAAGAATGCTGATAACACACTGATGTTGTAGTTGTTGCCGAGTACTGCTTATGCTAGTCAAGGACTTTACAGCTTCCCATGCTCTGCCAGGTGCACAAGAAACTGGGAGGGGGCACAGCCAGAATAGTTGATCCAAACTGACCAAAGGGCTATTCCATACCATACAACATCATGCTCAGTATAGAAACTGGGGGGGGGGGTTGGCTGGGGAGCAGCGATCGCTGCTCGGGAACTGTCTGGGTATCGGTCGTCAGGTGGTGAGCAATTGCATTGTGCATCACTTGCCTTGTATATTATTATTATTATCATTATTATATTGTTACTATTATCATTACTATTTTACTTTATTTCAATTATTAAACTGTTCTTATCTCAACCCAGGAGTGTTTCTCACTCTTACTCCTCCGATTCTCTCCCCCATCCCATCGGGGCAGGGGGAGTGAGCGAGCGGCTGCGTGGTGCTTAGTTGCTGGCTGGGGCTAAACCACGACACGTAAGGGCAGCTGCCAGGTCAGGAGCAAAGGGTGTTTACCTAGCCAGTCTCTTTTCCTTTTGAGGGAGTAGAGGTTAGACAAGCTTGTCTCATGTAAGGGGAGGAAGGATCTCAAACTACACCACATCAAAACTTAGAGCTGCCTTAGGTCTACTCTAAGCTATGTCGGTGAAAAAGAGCCTTTTTATCTTATGTGTATATATCTCTCTTCTAAATATATAGCGATCTTGCTATAGCATGCTGCACACCAGCAACCAGCACACTACAGGCTGCACAGGAGCTGCAGGCACTGTGCGACATCTCACAGCAACTTGACGGAAGGCTGAAACCCTTGGTCTGCAGCATAGTGCGTTTTACTCTATTGGCAGACCATTTCTGCAGTGGCTCAGATAAGAGTTAGCAAGTGCCCACGTTTTTAACTTAGATTGCAGAAAATTGAGCTGATAATATTGAAAGATCACGGTAGCTTCAAATTTATTATCTCTCTTTCCATTTAGCAATGTAAATAAGAGTGATATTTTAGATATAAAATAAGATCTGGTTTCTATCCTAAGGAATTTAAAATCTGAAGTAGAAAAGTAATTTATAATAGTGCACATAAAGATAACCTTAAGGGAATTAGGTGAAAGAGAAAAATTAGAATAGGAGCATTTTGCAGAAGGTGCTTTATGCATGGAAACTCTTAAGTTATGATCATGATTTATCTTATAGCATATTTGTTATGGTCTAACATGTATTGCATTGCTGATACTTTTTCAGCTGTGTTTAAAAATGAGTGGTAGTGCATTTTCTTTGGACATAGTACTTTACACTTTTATCTCAGATGAGTTATAAAGATCAATAAATCAATAGCAAAACCATTTTTAAAAAAAGAAAAAAAGTACAGTCCAGTATTTTAACATGTCACTTTTATGTCAATACAGAAGTATCAGGTATATATTGTTATAGGAATCTAAAAATGTAACAACTTCTAGACATAAACAGGAAAACAAATTATTAACTGTGATAATTTTAAGTCTCTTACTGAAAGGAAGCTTTAATCTTAAGAAATGGTCGAGAGTTAGCAGAAAAATAAAAATAGAAATCCTAGCACTTTTCTTTCCTATCATGGGCCCCTATTCAGCAAAGTACTCAAACACTGTTAATTTACTTGCTCATAAAGACTCTGACAGACAAGTGAATTTCTCTGAAAGCCTTTCATTATGTCACAAGAAGCTGTAAGAAAGTTACTGATTTTTTCCAGGTCACTTCTGAAGACGACCCTTTTTGATAATACTGTGTGAGAAAGTCCACCTTTAGTAAGTGCTTAAGTCTGGCCCTGTTAAGTTGAGGGCAAAAGTCCCACTGAATTCAATTGCCCAGCATCAGTGATGCTGGGAATTACGGCAGCAGTGAGGCTCCCAGGCTGTGTGTGGCTGCTGGAGTGCTGAATCTTCCTGTCCTCTTCCTACTTTTTCATAACATACCACAAAGATTTCAACAAAACAAAACCTTTAGAAATATCCCCCAGCACAAAGCAGCATTGCTAGCTTTGTCACATGTAAATTATTTTGAAAACAGACTCTTCATTGTTTGCTGAAATAATTTTCATAATCAGATGTCTCTTCTTCACCATGATCTGGTTAAAATTCATACCATGTCAATCAATCTGGCTTTACCAAATCAGAAGAAAATTGGGGTTTATTTAGCCTTATCTCAGATTTCTTTCTCTTTCTTCTATCGCTCTCTTCCGCTGCTGTTCCACTGAGAAATTAACTCAGCCTTTCAGTCGGTGTGAGAGCTAGGTTGGGAATAACAGAAAAACCTCCGTTACTAGGAAAGGTATTAGTTTATAATAAAGTGCTGATCCTTGAAATGTCATTTTCTTGTTTGAAGACAGTAGAACAAACAGCAATAGAAAATCAAATACTCTGTTAATTTAAATGGTTGGCTTGTTAATATTTACAGTATTCTAAGCAACAGAAATAACTATGTCTGCTTGTAGAAGTTCATCCAGCAGTATTTGCTGTGAAAAAGCATGATTGTTTCATGATATTAAGCAGGTATGAAGTTTCTGGTGTTCTCTGCTGTAGCTGAGGAGGAGGGAAACCTCCCAGTGATTCCCAGTCCCAGGCTTTTCTCCTCACTAATAAAGCAAATTATTTACTATTAACTATTCTCAGACACTTCTGTTGACATGGGTGAAGCAGAACAGCATGCTGCTCAACTTCCCAATAGCTCTCTACCTGGCCCTTTCATAGAGCTCTTCCTACGTATGTCACTTACGGAGCCTGTGGAAACCAGCCTTCTCATCGCGTCTCCCTCTATGCTAACCGGTGTCTTTGGTGGCTCTAGGCAGCTTAGTGTGTGCCTACAGATACAATGAGCAGAAACTCACAAGGTAGCATTTGGGACTAGAATTATTTATCGTACAAAACATGTCTATTGAAATGGAGACTTAGTTCAAACCATGTTTGGAAGATTTGCAGTAGAAGTGAGTGTCTGAGTGGAGGGCATAATGTGTAATGCTGCTGGTTGCTTTTATTTACATTACCTTCTGCATCAGCTCTTACTTAGTGTGGAAAGCACTGCCTCTCTGGGATAGGTGCGGTGTAAGGTAGAATTGGACCTGATTCAGTGTTTGCAGTCAGGGAAGCAGTAAAATCTGGATCTGTTAAACACACTTATGCAATAATGCTGACTTACATAGGGCCTGTACATCTTTTTTAAAGATTGCTCATTCTGAAGTATGTTGTATGTTGCTCTTGGTCATTGGCTCCCAAGCACTGATGATATTTTACCCATAAAGTAAAATCTTAACAATAGCAGCAAATCTCAAAAGTTGGGGGGTTTTATTTGTTTGCTTATAATTATTTGCCATTTTCATGGTTGGGCTCCAGCTGAGATCAAAACCCCTAAGAAAGATGATGGCTGATTTCAGAGATCTTGAGTCCAGGATTTGCCAACACTGTCACAAGAGGCAAGTGGTATTTCAGGCTGTAAAAGAAATTGTCCTTTTCAAAACGTGGCAAAACCTTTTCTTTTGGTAACGTCATCCTGTGTCACTTTGAAAAATATCCTGTGCCCCATTATGAGAAAAAAATGTTTTACCCTGATGGCAAACTAAAAGTAAATTGCTACGTGCTGAAGAGCAGACAGGGAGTGAGTAAGGAAGGCTTCTGCTGTAGTCTAGCAAGAAAGGAAATTCTTTACATCACTTCAGATGCTTTTTTTTGGTACAGCAAAGAACTGCATCATAAAGTACAAAATGGTCTCAAGGGCTTGAAACTTTGTATACCACAAAATGCATTATACAGCTCTGTCAAACATGAGTAAGGGTTGTGCGTCTTTTCACCCTGTACAGGTAGGAGTAGGAGCTGGAATTTTATCTCAGGTATTCATCTGCAGGCTGAGACCTGAAGGAACATTTTCTTCTCTCTGATGTGAAGCTTTAGTTCCTTCTTCTGGAAATGGCAAATCTGCAGGCAGATTTGGAAAGATTCAATATATTAAATGTTCTTAATCCAACAGGCACTGAATATGTATCTGGCTGGGTGGGCAGTGAAACATTAGTTACTGAGGCAGTGCATATGCGATTTAGTTTGAGGGCAGAAAGATTAACAGTCAGTGACCATGATCCATGTCAGAAAACGTAGCCCCTTGCCAGCACTCACTGTTACGTATTTTAACTGCAAGTATGAAATTGCACTTGCAGTTTGTTTTTTATTATCAGTTCAGTCTGCTAGCTTCGTCTTTGCTTCTGTATTCTCAAATTTAAAAAAACCAAACAAACCAAACAACGGTTCCCTTATTTGTTCAAAAAAATTAAACACAAAGAAATGCCATCACCCTGCCCCAGCAACACCACTGCATCAGGGTTGGTGGCAAATGCTGCTAAAGCTTCATGAAAACTTCAGAAAACCCAGAGTGTTGTTTCTTCTGTGGTTTGCCAGGCTGAGTCGGAAAATACTGTATTCAATTCCCTGAGTTCTGGAATTACAAAAACATGTCATAAATAGACGCCTGGCAATGCACAGCTTTGCTAGGCAGAGTGACAGGACAGCAGTCAAGGCTGCCCCTGGTGTGTCTCCACCGGCATCGTTACGCCAGGGATGAATTCCACATAGACACAACAGGAGGAAAGGGTCCTGTGCCTCAATAGGCACAGATCCTGGCTCACAGGAAAAATTGTCTACTGTTAAACAAAGGAAATGCAAAACTAAATCATCCCTGTCAATATGTAATTTAGAAACTTTTAATTATACATCAAATTATTAAGACTAACACTTGGATGTAAGAAAGTCTTCAACAGAGGTCTATGTATTGAAATAAACTTTCGTATAAAAATATCATTTCAGGGTTATGGCACACAGGGATTTGTAAGTGGGTATTTTGATGCTGTATGTATGTGACTGTTTCTCATACCTGGGGGAGCTGAGTGCAATAGGAAGGAAATATTCACCTCCTTGGAGGCTAATGACGAGGTACAGCTACAGTCTGCTCTGCAGTGCCCCCTTACAACAATGGGGAATGTACTGAAAAAGTACAAGTTTGTTTAACATAGAGGAAAAGAAAGGAAGATGGTAAAATGTTGAGAAGTACTAAATGACATGTACACAAGAAGCTTATCCTTCAGGCTCCTGTACCATTTTTGAAAATGTGCTCAAGTGTTTTCTTCTTTTTTTTTCCCCCTCCATTTTCCTCCATTTCTAAATGCATCTATTGTATCCGTTGTTTTTAGAGCACCCGTAACCTTAACATTTGGGTGCAACGTCTGACAGCAATCAGATGTCATACTCTGCCATTCACTTTCCTACATGTTATATTTTGTTTTACAACGTCAGAGGAATACAGAGTAAGTTTTCTATTAGCTTTAATTTTTCTCTCTCCTTTCCTTGCCGTGTGAGGGTAGTATGCCTCTCACAGGTTATTTTAAAATTACTCCAACATTTTTTCTGGATAACTCCATGATTTCTGAATGCCTACTCACATTCTCCCCACATGTTTCTCTTAATATCTGATATTTTTCAGAGATTGGAAGGCAACATGACACAGTAAAAACAGCTGACACTTTTGATTTCTCTCTCTCCGTCTCTCAGTGGAGGAGGTAGCATTTCTCATCCCTGGGCAGAGCAGCTGTTAACAAAGCTTTATGGTGAATTGTCTGTGTTTACAGTACTTCAGAACAGCATTTTTGTAAATCTTTTCCTTAAATTGTTTATTGCAGAGTCCTGTCTTAATCTCTGTCTCTCCCTACACACTGAACTGAATAGAGGGGCAGACTCAGCACTTAATGCCTTGTAGTAAGTGGAGTCTGGTCAGAGCACTGTTACCAATAGTAGGGCTTTTTCCATTGATTTCAAGGGGCTGCTGGTCAAATCTCTGTATACTATGAACTGGAGCTCAGTTTCCCCCCATGAATAGCTTACTATATTTATAGTATTTAGAAGTGTGACTTTTAACCTAGATGATCTCCGCTGCTCCAAAAACACTTCGTGAGAATATTTTTTCTAATGTCTCTCATTTTCACATTCATGCCAGTCACACAGATGCATTTGTATCTGTTTCTGGCAGTTAAAGCTTCATCTCCTGCAGTCTCACTCAAACAAGATTTTTCTTTTTTCTTTTATTTTGGTGGGGTAGGGAGGTAAGGTCCTATGCTTTTGACTCCAATATTCTTTTAATGCTCCTGGCCATCTGTGCACTGAGGCATGACTTTGTATTAAGAACTAGATTACAATGCAATGCTCTTTTCTTGGTTTTGGTTTTTTTCCCTACCTTTTTCCTTCTTTGTTCCTGCCTTTTTCTAATTTGCAGGCTAGTAAGCTGTACGTCTTGTGCACTGCCAAATTTTTCTGGTTTTTTTCTCTCACCAATAGCACTTTATTTTCATTTTCAGTGAAATTAAATTATAGAATAGGTTATGCTTTAACATAATACAGATACTACTATCTGGTGGATATTATTTACCTCTGAACTTTAAAATTGAACAACATGCCCTGAAATATTTTTCAGTTCTCTTGGAATTAAAAACTTTTCATTTGACTAAGCCAAATCTGACACATGAGCAGCTCTGTGGGACAGGGCTTCCTTAGTCTCATGAAAATGCAGCGTCATTAGTAGGAAATTCCTAAACTGAGGCCACTCTCCTGCAAGTGAGCAGTATCATGGTGGAGCCATAATGCTGATGTTTGAGATGAAGATTGCACTGAATCAGTTTTCTTTAACTGATGCTGGTTATTTGTTTGGGTGGATCAGGACAAGCTACCACATTAGATCCCCCTGTTTCTTTCTAGAATGTAGTTTTTCTTTCTTTGTTTGCTATTTCATTGTCCATCTTCTACTGGTTGCTGAGTCGCCATCTTCTTAAGTGTGGCTAGCGCAGATGCACTGATTTTCACCTGTTCAGAGAGAACAGAAAGGTGAAGGAGGGTTTCTGAGGAACTTTGACTTCTCCATAGCCCACAGGATGAATCTGGGGTACTGTGGAAGGCAAATAAATTTTTGTCTGCAAGCAATGGCCATCCATGACAGACTTGATGTGGATAAGCAATAAAAGGTCATGGTAAAAAGCCACAATGATGAAAGTCCTTGTGACTGTCAGCCAATTTCCACAGCAAAAAGTAATGCAAATATATGCAGAAATGCCATGAGTTCAAGCCTTTGCTCTAGATACTGGAAGATCCAACATGGAAAGGTTTCTGCTGGTTTGAGATAGGTTGGTAGGAAGGAGAATGTCTTCAGATCCCCAGGCTGCACTCAGGATCCCTCCTCTGTTCATCAAACATTCAGACAGTCCCATGGATAGGATGATCTAACGGCTTGAAGGCCTCTCTCAGATAGCAAATTTCCTTGCAGGGAGGCTGTCCTCTACTGGAAGTTTTGCCACAGAAGGTTTTTTTCTTCAGCTTCGTGGTACATATTTCTTTCTTCAAACTGCTCAGAACTAGAGTGAAAATGAAAGCAAGAAGCAGCAGGTGGTACTTTCAGTAGTTTCCAGATACATACTTGTCTGCCTGAGCATACATTCTGTCTCTGACTCTCCTAAAACCCATTGAGCGCTACACTCAATGCAGTGAAGAAAATGTATGGTCAAGTAAAGCAATCAGTGTTATCTGAAGCCTACTGAGTCTTTCCCTTTATCCAAAACTGTCACTGTACCATTAGCCTTAAATGACTGGTGACTGCTAAAATATCTATAATCTTTGCAAACTGGAGATACAGTGAGGTTTCCTGACTTCTCTGCATAATCCAGCATCTCTGCAGTATATAAAAAGCCTCTGTGAACACTCACAAAGGGCTAGTGCCTCAGCTGAGGCCCATTGACTTCGCTGGAGCTTTGCCAGCTTCCACCAGCCGAGAACCTTTCTTCTTGTATTTTCTAAAGATACTATTGGGAAAACACTTTTGAAATCTGATGAACAAAGTTCAGTCGATAAAAAGTGAGAAAAAAATAGCATGTGCAGCAAAGGAACAAGTGAAATTGAATTCAGAGGTGACTGAGTGGTGCTGGTTGATGCATTTTTCTATCTGATAATACTGATTTGGCAAAATGGGAATGTTTCACAAAAACGCATCAGGTTTTATCAGAATGCTATTGGAAATCATTGGTACCTTTTGTGTCAAAATTAGAACGTAGCATTTTGTTTCAGCTATTATGCAATGAAGATGGAAAAATCCTTCTGGAAACAAAGCAGTTTGATCCTCCTGAAAGAAAATATTTCTGAAATCTCATTTTGCTGTAAGTTGTGACATTACAACTTGTTACTCAGATCTGGCAGAAAACAAATGCCAAAATTCCTCATGGAAAGGTGGTTTAACACAACTCTAAGAAGCTGTTTTAATAGGAAGTATTACCTTGGAGAACTGTGATTGAACCCTTGGTTTTAGCAGAGGTATGCATTACAAGTGAAATCCTGACAATCACTTTATAATAGAAAATTATATAATATTAAATAGTAGCACAGCATATCAAGACAACATGTCATTTTCCTCCACCTGTGTTTAACCATCACAAGTTTCACAGGCTCTCAGTCTAACTGCAGAATATAGGTATCTGCTGGACTCAGGAACAAAGCATTAGCATATGCAGATTAACAAATTTCTAGATGAAATATAAGAATGCGATAGGCAATGTAGAGTCAGAGACAAGAGGATGTCTAAGCCTGCCAGCCCTGCAAGGAGCTGGGACTGGAAGAGGGATTGTTCACTTAAGCACCCTCTACTGGCAAAATTGGTAGGGATCGTTATTTGGAGCATTCAGCACTTGAGTTCCTGGCATTTTCATGCTGTTTCCCCACAGATTATTTTCCTGTTGGTAAACAGTTGTGGGAGGAGATAATACATCACCTCTGCAAAGTTATTGATGCTAGAAATTTGATCCATTCTCTGAGACAGGCTATGTTGGCAAGGCAGGTATATTTAGAGATCTTATATCGGACAGGATGATGTTTTTTCTTGCTTTGAATAATGTAAAGCATTTATCTTTTTTTCTGCCTCTGGAGAGAACATTTTCTGTAGCTTAAAACAGGCAATAAAAATACTTATCTAAAAAAGCACACCACACCTTGGAGGTGCATAAAGTTCTCTTTGTACCAGAGCTCCTTTGGAGTGGTTCCCCTGGGAGGTTTCCCTAAAAACTGCAGGAATGGGCCCTCCATTAGGAATAAAGTCCAAAGTGCACTTTCATGACCTTGCATTTTGAGAGCCTCCATTCACCCAATTTGGGGATTTGTTCCTCTCTTCTGTATTGATAAAAAGTCTCTTTTAGTTCAAATGAAATATATTTGTATTCATGGTACTGTTTCTGAGTTCTCAACTTATAAGGATATTTGCATACCGAAGTGGAGCTGATTTTGTTCTAATCCCACTCATTTGATTTCATATATTTTTCAGTTGTAAGGAGTAAAAGCCTTCTTTAGATCAGAGGATCATTATGGAGAGAAAGGAGCTTAATATTCTCCTTCTGTTTTCTACCTGTGGTGTGATAGGAAGATGAAAGTTAATCTCTAGCAACTCCACTTCCTTGCAAAGAGGGAAGAGTCACTGAAGCATCGTTTGTGTTTGTGAGCCCCACCTGAAAAAGCAGGCGAAGCATCAGGTTCCTTCACTTGGTGAAATTTTCCTGGTTAGTTTTAGTTTTACACCTATTTATTTGGTAGCATCTAAATGCACCTGGCTTGGTCTGCAAAGAGCATGGAGTTAAACAACAGTACAGCCAAATCTGCTGCGGTGTTGCTGATCCTGTATTCATGTATGGCGTATGTGCCAAGGGGGTATTTGAGAAACCGCCTCTTTCTCTGAGCAGCAGAAAGACCATAGAAAACCTGCGGAGGCTTTTCTTATGATAACCTCTAGATGAGCACTGGTGTGCAGGAGATAGGGCAGACTCAGTACGTGAGCTCTTCTATGCACGCTGTTAGCCTTGAGGACTTGCAGCTTCCACTGTTCAGACAGGATTTTCTGAAAACACTTCAAGCAGTCATCTTCTTTGTCATCCTGTGTTTTGGGGCAGGAGGGGTGTTACTCATTTTGCTGTGCTTTCAGTGTGTGCTTATAGTAACTGCGAGAAATTGTGGACTTCAGTAATTCCTTTCCTGAAAAAAACCCACTAATCCTAGCCTCAATTATAGACATATGATTTCACAACCCATAATGTCAGAGTATTTAAAAATTATGCAGGAAATGAAGCTGCACAGGACTTTTTTTGTCCAAGTCTTTATTCTAACCTCAGAGCCCATCATAACTAGATAGATGACTATCTCTATATAAATATATAGTTTGTTTATATATATTTATTAATTTATGGAGTTAATTTTATATGTATATATCTGTAATGATTATGCAAGGAGTAGAACTCCCAAATGCTTTTTTTTTTTAATTTAGAAGGATGACTCACAATTTCCTAAAAAGTAAATCTAAGCCATAAAATCTATACTTATCCTGAATTTGAAAACATTTGAGGAATATGCAAGAACTGAAGATTTGCCTTGCTACCTCTTCCTAAACCTTGCTGACAGATACGAGACTAGATTAAAAAAATAGTAGTGACCCCATTTGCCTCAAATGCCTGCACTTAGATTCCACTGATGCCCACCCTCACTTAATTAATGAACTCTTTATGGATTATGCAAAAATCAAACTCCGTGGTCCTCTGCTTCTGCACCCCCTACACACGTCCTAATCCCAGATTTAGCTATGGTCAGGTTAGCCACATTTACCCATGAACAAAAGATGGCGGGACACCTGTGATGCCAGGTTGCATATTAACTCTTGAAGGTTACTGGCATTCAAGCAGCCATCAAGTCCTTCTTTTGCTCTTATACCTTGAGCCCAACTCTAAACTAGTTTTTCAAACCGTATTTAGATTTTTATTTCTTTTTCTTTCAAAATTGTGTCCAGTTGGGTCGAACACACTATTTTGTCCTCCAGGTCAAATACAGCCTTTTTTAGTGATTCAGTCCACTGAACTCAGTGAAGCTGGCCCGCAGGATTGTTGGTAGGACTATGCTCACTTGCAGTTTTCCAGCTGCCCAGAGGACACTTCTGTTTCTCGTGCGGGCTGTGCTTGGTGCTGCTCTGGGTTAATGAACATGCATTTCCAGCACAGAGTGTGCTGCCAGCGTGGGGGAGCCCCACAGCTCCTTGCCTTGCTGTGCACTGAGCAACCCCTTGGGGAGAAGGGACAGCTCCTGTGCAGCTCCAGGAACAAACTGTCTAAAGATCATTTTACAGTGGCTATGTAGATCTGTCCCTGCTGCCCTAATGCTGTACTTGTGAAAGCGTCAGAAAGTTGTTCCAGACTGCTGCTGGGTTTGGTGTGTCAAACTGCATTCCAGAAAATATACACTGGTAGGCAAATGCCAGTAAAATCCCAGATGCCAGATGTGTACGCCTGCGTGGGAGAAGGAACGCAACCTCAGTACCCTTAGATTATTACTGATGTTTTAGTTGTATTTATCTGTGCCATTTAGCTGTTCTTCTCTGGGTTTGGGGTTTTTCCCTTGTCCAGTCTTTGCTGTCTCCTTATCTGATTTTGTATCTCTCTTATAATTGAGTACCTATGAGTTACCTTTGTCCATTAATTGGTGTATAAAATATTAATGGAAAAATTCCTGTAACACAAGAAGGTGGATACAGGCACAGCTACTCTCTATTCTAAGAAAAGGGTGGTGTGAGAACAGGGTTGCCTGTTTGGTTTAAATAAGATCTCCCTATTTCTGTAAAATTATAATGTAGACAGGGTAAATATTAGTTTTGTAACTGATTGACATACAGATTAGGGTTCTACAATGCTTTGTCTCAGCCAGCAACAACAGCATGAGATTCCCCAGACATTCAAGTCATCTTGTCCACCGAGGGGCTTTACAAGAGAACTCTCTGGTGAAAAGGGTGCCCTTTTACTAGGTCCCTTTTCACAGCAGGTCTGAACCGTTCAGTATGGCAAATGGCTTTGGGAGGGCTGTGTTGCTTTAGTGAGTAAGGAGTAGGACTTTGGCAACAAGCTACTGAATGCAGATTTCTGTGCTGATTCATTGTTCATGGGAAGCTGTTGACTAGGATTTTATTTTGGCTTTTTAAAACCTGTATTTTATACTTTTAAATTGTGAATGCTTTTTTTTATATCAAGACAGTTATTGCAGTCTGCCTTCTCTTGGGAGTTGACTTTTCTCCTCTTGTACCCCAGTTTTGAACTTGACTCCTCCTTCAACTCAGGTTGTCACTGGGTTTTGAGTAGAATCTGTATTTTGTATCCAGTAAGGCCTATCTGTGTTTGCTTTATTTTCTACCAGCAAGTGCCCTTTTTCTGATTGCTTTTGTGACTAAACAAAAACTATTAACAGAGCAGTTCTGATGTGAGCAGAGATTACAAACCTTAACTAGCATGTGCTTCAAAAAACAAGCTGAGATGTCTCTTTTGATACTGTCAGTGTAGATACTTCTTGCTACTTAGGTCAATCTTGAAGAAGCCCTCAGCAAAGATTTTTGGACATTGTGGTTTTATGATGATCTATGACCCCGGGTGGCTGAATGGGATGGGACAAGAATGTATATGTGGAAGTTGCTACAAATTATGCCTACAGTGTGCTGATATGGCCTCTGCTAGTTAGCTGTGGGCTGTTCATTACAGTGCCAACTTCTAGTGTCCATCAGGGCTCTCCAAGGACATTATTAAAGGAGTAGAGAAGCTGGAGCTGTTTCTTTTGGCAGAGTAAATCAATTCCCATGCCTTTTGTCAGATATACCCATTTTAAATGTGAAACTTCCTGTTTGTTTAGCTTCCCATGCTCTTGGCAGCTTCAATCTATGTTAAATTGTTTGACTCCAGGTGAGTCCAAGGGGTATGCGTATTCACTTTACCAGTCTTCAGGAAATAACCTTTTCTATTTGTTCCTTGCCAGGCTGCACATTGTGTGTCAAAAATAGCAGTTTGCTGGTACAGAGCAGTGTGGTATGAAGTGGTTTAAAACTTTGTTGACTTAAGTGATTTCCATAAGGAATTCAGGGGACTGCAACCAACCCCCAAAAAACTATGTCTTCATAAGCAAGCAAATAAATTTAGGTAGTCAAATTAAAACAATTGCAATGTTTGTTCTGTTTATGAAAGAAAGAAAATAGAATAAAAAGAAGGGGGCATTTTTGTTTTACTTTACTGTTAAGCAGACTGTCTGACCTCTGGCTGACAGAAAAAGATGCAATTTCGCTGTGAAAGAACTTATTACATTCAAAAGTGATGAAATGTCATTGCTGGAAAAATTTAGGGAAGATTGCGTAGGACAGATTCTGGATGGCTTGTGTAGGGCAGTGATCCCAGATAGCCCTCTCCATTTTCCAGCATCATAGCAGTGTTCATGGAGGGGAACAGGAATCTTGACGTCTGTCAGCCACAGATACAACAACTGCATCTGACAGACGGGTCATTCTCTGCAGTCCTGCAGTAAGTCATTGCCATTTTAAAATTCTTGGGGTGATTTGGAATTGCTTAGCGTCCACCACTTGATAGGCTGGCTGGTTATTAAGTTTCGCTGCAGACATGCTTTGATTGAAATATGTCAGCACTGAGTTGTGAACTGCTGAAGTTGGTGGTTGAGATAGACCATCTCACATTAATCAGTATTTTGGCCTTGGCAGTGACCCCTCTGCTTTTTCAAATTGCCTAAGGGGACGAGGCCATTCACCACAGCCCTCCCAACTGCTGCAAAATCCTCTGGCTGTTTACAAGACTTTAGCCCTTGTAAACGTTCGGGCTGTGGCCTCTCTGCTTTCTCTTCTAAGGACATAATGAAATAACTGCTTCTCTCCTTTTGTACTTCTATACGGACAGTGATCATTAACTCACTGGCTTTTCTGGGCTTGTGTTTAATGCATCATAGCAGCACTTGTCCTGCACAAGTGCAGTTGTTTTGGGCAATTGGTGCAAGAATGCTAGAGCAAGCTTTTGGAGATGGTACTCTAGGCTGCCTGTCTGCTATCCAGGCTCAAGTTGTAATCAGGTTCTTTGTGTCAGAGATGAATCTCGGCCTCTCCTGCTACTGTTGGTTGTCCCAGTCTGTCTCCCGGGAATGTGAATTTAGGTTGCTTCAGACTCAGGTCTTGTGCCAAAATTTAAACAGAGAAGAGGATGCCACCAGCATGCGGGAGACTTGCTCCTCCAGCCTGGTAAATGCCTCTGGTGTGAGGAAGGGTTGAGAGCTGATGATCAAATATAAAGTGCAGCTGCAACCCTAGCCTCTTAGTTGCCTTTCTTTTACCACCAAGATATCTAAAGAAGAAATACCTAAACTTTCCATGTAGATTAAGTAATAATTCTTAATTTTTTTTTCAAAGCATATTTACTGTGATCATTAAAGCCAAAACCATTGAGACTTGACCTATGAACTGACTCTATTATTGAATAAATCAACTGGCTTATTTCTCACAAAGCCAAAATACATTTGCAGATGTTGTGAATGTTCAAGCAAGCTAGAATGGAAATGGGAAAGGGCTTCCCTTCCGGTACTCTTCAGGATCAGAATTGAGCATTTACTATTCACACTGATCTAGATGGTTGGCTTTGCGTGTGTCTCACTAAATTTCCTGTGATTCACCAGTTTGCTGCTGCTGCTGCTCATCACTTCTCCACATACCTGGTTACCACTGCATTCATTCTCTGCAGTTTGAAAGACCGAGACCATACCATCACCCAAGGAAGTAGCATCACTACAAAGGCTGACAAAAGGACTTTATTAGAAAAGTAGTATATCCAGTACCCTTCTGCTACACAATGAGAATTTGAAAGCTTGGAGCACCTTCATTATTGGCTTGTTTATTGTTTTTTAAGCAATCTCAGAAAGAGATACAGACCTATACAAATTGACAGGAGACAGTGGAATTACATCAGTAGAAAAGAGATCTGAATCAGTTCTTGAATGGACAAGAATTTTTTTGCAGTAAAGAAGTGAAGTCCTTCATTCATTATTAAATCCAGCTGTGCCATATAAAGGAACAGATTGCTGACATCTAACCAGTAAAATAAACACCCATTTTTCATGGCAGTTGTGGATTGATGCCTCATGAAATCTTCTAACAGTCCAGATCTAGAAGCACACAACCATAAATTGTTCTATTGACACTACTAGTAGCAGTTTTACAGATGCACTTAAACTGTCTCAAATAAAATTTTAATTGCCTAGTTTTGTGGAAATTATGGGCCCAGATCCAGGCATCTAAATCTGCAGTATGGTATTTGGAAAAAAGAACTTATACTTCATTCTGTAAAATTGAGAGTAGTGTGAATTTGAGTGCTCTGCAGTTGCTAAGTCAACAAAATTACAACTCACTGAAATTTTTGGGAATGAAGGTTGGTGAACCTGGAGAAAAGACGCCTGACAGAGTGACTAGGGAATAACAGGTTGAGCTTCCTTGGTCTGCCTCTAGTCCTAGCTGAATAGCTTTGCATCCATGACCATGCCTTTGAGCACTGATAGTGTATGTTTCCTGCCAATGTTGATCGGAGGCAGAGGGAACCTCCTTCCCTGAGATGGATGTCTAGAAACTAATTTCCCTGGCCCGTAAGAGGATTTTACAAAGCAATTGTTCTATCGACTTGTGTCATAGTGATTTCTAATAATTCCTAGTTCATTGTACATGCAAATCAACTGCTTAACTTCAGGCAATTAGTTAAGGTTGAAAATGAACACTCACCCTTTTAAATGGCTTTGTTTTCCCTTCTTTCTCCCCTTTCTCTCCACCACCTCCTTTTGATCTATACTACCACATTTCGATGGACTTGCTACCTTTAGCAGCTTTGAGCAGTCCCCTTGCATGGGGCTCCTCTGAACCCTGTATAGACACTCAAAGGTCATGCTGGGAATGCTTTCCTCAACATTTCGACCTAAATGTTTCCATTTTCTAGGGCATCCACTAGAACAGCTTTCCCTTGGAGGAGTCTCTGGTTATTTGTGCTTGAAGCAAAAGTTAGTGAGAAGTCTATTGACCCTTTAAGGCACCAATATTCAGCTATTTGCTTGTGGTTCTTTACTTGATAAATTACTAATTTAGGGTGAAATCATACTCTTTAGTGGCTCCCTGTTCATAAATCACAATCTGACATTTTTTCTCTGGGGGAAGATTGCTGTTTGCAGTATGCTCTGCCACCAGAACAGATGACAATATTAGTTTATCAGGAGAAACCTATATTTTAAAAACAAATCCTGATGCAATAAATTCCCAGCTGCCTGTATTGCTGCTTGAATGTTTTTATTACCAGACCGTCTCTGTGATCTTGAGCTCAGAAGCCTTTGTGTAGAAAGTGGAGAAATCCAAAATGGAATGTATGATCAAATGGACAGAAAGGGGAAAGCAGTATTTCAATTTGAAAATGGTTTCACAGCCTGTGCAGGTATTATAGCAGATTACTTATGCTGATGAGAAATCACACACCACTTTCAATTAAGCAGCATTTAATCAAGAATAAGATTTTACTAAAGCTGGAATCCAGCATTTTCAAGAATGTCTTAAGATGTTCTTGTTTTAAATTGCTACCACAAAATTTGAGGCTAGATTTTTAAAGGTGTTTTAAGCCCTTGATTCTTGCAGAACTGGAACTTTATATTGTATATTGATGTCTTGCCTTTCTAACTAGCATACAAGGCACATTGAACTTGTGTAAGGTCCCTACACATATGACTTACAATTGCTCTTTGCAGGAAGAGTGAGACAGAGAAATTATAGGGTTTGTCCTCTATCTCTTAGATGGCAGAAATGGAAATCTGCATCTCAAGCCCTTGTGCTTAACCGCAGGATGCCCAACCTACCTTCCTGCTGCTGAGACAAGGACTAGTACCTCAGCCTGTAGTTTTTGCTGGGCTGTTGGTGGCCATACAACTGTGTGAAGAGCAGTGGAAGAAGCTTCTTTCTCTGTCTCCCTGTACAATATGCTTTCCCCATCTGCGGCTGGGTGAGTTTGTCTCTCCTCTCCTTGGCTTGCACCTTGCCAGAGTTGCTGGGATATTGTGAATGATGGCTCAGCCCACCCAGATAGCAGAGATGGGGAGCTGTTCCTAGCAGGGTCAGCTGCTTTTGGGGATAGAGGTGTAATGCACTGGGTCTCCTTCCTATTCCCACATGGGGCTGGGCTCCCATGGGCCACCAAAGCTTTGAGAAAGATGAGAGAGGCTTGGGATGAACCCATGAGCATCCCACAGGACTTTGCCACGTGTTTCTTCATTGTAAAACAGGAGCAGTGTGAGAAGCAGTACTCGAGGCTTCATTTTCAGCAGATTTGTGTTCTCTGTTCTCCTTTTCTCAAACACTGCTTTGGAGAAGGTTGGAGAGAAATTACTAAAAAGGAGAAGGGAGGGAGGAGGGCAGGAGAGGATGCTTGAACCCAGTTCTGCTCCTGGCACCATTCCTGCCCTTGCTGCCCACTTCCCTGCCTGCTAACCAGTGTCAGAGCTCTGTTGCTCACACCTTCTTACTCTGCTGTTATAAATGGTGCTGCTGATGGAGTTGTCTGCAAATGTGTATTCTGTGTGTGCATCAGGTTAGGGGACACTTGGGCGAGGTGCTCTCCACGTTCTCTGTGCCCTCGGCCTGGGCGTGACAGGGACTCAGCAGCTGCAGCAGCACAGCTAAGCTCTTCAGTCATGCTAAATGCATTTTAAAATAGCAAAAACCACAGGTTCTTTTGTATTCCAGTAGAGTACTGCTGACGTAAGAACATTGTTCCCATGAGTCTGGAAATGTCTTTACATCCTTAATGTGTCTTTACTTCAGGGAAAACAGGCATGTGCGATTAATTCTTATATGTATGCTACTTGAGCTTATTTGAAATCATGTGTGTATATGTGCAAGGTAATTAATTTCCATTCTTCAGAAGTAAGAGAGTGAGGGAGGTTTTTCCCCTTTTTCCATTTTGCAGTGGCAGGGTAAGGATTCAAACTTAATAATTTTTTTTTTTTCTTCCAATTCTGTGCTGTTGCTTCCAGATCACACTGCTTAGGAAAGTAAAGTCATACGTAGGAGCATCATACATACAGAGGAGCTTCAAGCAATAAAAAAGTGAATGATCAAGAAAGATGTATTTTAATTATTATTGGTATGCAGCACAAATCAAGGAAAATCAAACAGCAATTTCTGATAATTCACTTCTGGGAGATAAATTGCCTTTCTGAAGGATGCTGTCATGATAAGAACAATAAGTGGTTACCTATTGGAACTAAGACTCATGCTCCAGCACCAGTTGCCTCATGAAATTAGTTTGCAGTATAGTTAATCTATACTGGGTTTGTTTTTCTCTATGGTTGCCTGTTTAAAATGTCCCTCAGGATAAGAACTTCAGTGCATAGCTTTAGGGTTTGCAAATTTTATTCACAGATAGAATCCTCTTCAGTGTTCAAGTAGGCAGGGGTATGACCACTGCCAAAAGGAAATATAGGCAAAAGAGGAGAAGGAAGACCAAGTGACAGACTCTTCTTTGTGCAGTATCTTCTTTAACTTTGCTTCCAAAAAATAATTTTAGCTCCTCAGAAACAAGGTTAATGCACCCAGGCAGTTTGATACAATTGCTGTTCTTTTCCACTCATGATGTAACTCATAAAAATGTCTTGCACCATTTATGCGGAGTCTGTTGTACTTGACATAAAAAGGTGGAAAGAAGTTGTTTCATGAAGACTGTAGCGTGGTCCTATGGGAGTCATGAAACTCAATTTTCCCTGAACGTAATTAATATCTTCCCCATTATGAACTCGGGGAAGGTCCATGTAGCCTGAAATGGCAGCAGACTAATCGTCAGAAGAGACACAGGGCTGAAAGAATCATATGCTGGGTATTCATTTAGAAAATGAACTTCAGGAAAAATCAGAGAGAGGCACTAATGTTAGGCTTTATGGCTGTGCTCTACCACCTATACAAACAAAAATGAGACTTTCACTGACCTACAGCAGTTGTTATGCAGTGCAGTGGGTTGTTTCAGCAGCACCGCTATCACGTCCCAATTGTACGCAAGGGGCCAAAATCCTTCTTTGATGCAATCCCCTTCACTTTGCTGAAGGAGCACCACAGCTGAATTTGCCTCATGCTTTCTGTGAAGTGGAGCCTTTTACCAGAGATGCAGCTATTAAAAGGAGAGGTCAGCATAGCATTTCTGCCCCCTCCCCTCCAACAATATTTTTTCTCGGTAATTATGGACTATGGCATTTATCACCAGGAAGCTGTGCCCATCTTTTGGTCAGATGTAATGCAGGCTGGCCGAGGCCTTCAAGACCACAGTGTCACTGGTGGCTGAGTGGGGAGAAGCATGACCTGGAGCAGCTGGGAAATCCAGGAGGGAGCTTTTAACCGTTACCTGTTAGTGAAAAAGGGAGAAGTGACCAAATGGGCCAGATGTGGTTTGCATTCTGTTTGTGTGATGTTGTGGGGTGACAAAGCAGTACATGGCCTTTGTGTGAAGCCTTGATTAGCAGACTCAAGTGACAGTGTAGTTTGAGGGAGGAGGTACTGTTTGATCATCTACCAGAAACCTGAGGAGGTTAAAACCATCTTTTATTCTTAGCCATTGAAACATAGCCATGGCAGCCGGGGAAAGTAGCAAAAGGCTGCCCTGGATTGAGAGTTTCTGCCAGGATGTAGTGAATCGCTGGGGCTTTTCCTTTTATTTCCCAGTAAGTCTGTCTCCTGGGCAACTTAAGTATCACATTCACTTTCCCAACAGTCAACGCAGGGCTAGATGTTCTTCTCCAGATTTAAGTGCAGTGGAACAGCGCTGTGCCAGTCACTCTGGAGCTCATCTGCTGTCCCTTGAACATGCCCTGCTTATCAGTTTCCACTTTTATCACCATTTTCTGCTCAGGGACATTGAACACAACATTCTTTAATGTTTCAACAAAATAAGTCCTCTAAAGAGGTTTCAAATTTGTGTCTGATGTCTTCAACAATTAGACTTGGTCTTTTATAAGAGAACCTCTCCTCTACATTTTTCTGGATGAACCAGTTCAGACTTCTTCAGGGATCTCATCCTGCTGACATCTCTGGGCAAGCACATGGGAGCTAGGTGATGAGCTAGATGTAGTTAATCCACAGTAGGAAGCTCCCCCAACCCTGAGAGTCAGTTCAATAATACCCAATGTATTTACCAATGAAGTGAGAAATCAAGGCCTTCTGTGTGTTTTCTGACCAAGCCTCTGAAATGTTTTAAACCTATGAAGGGGACTGACCTGTGACTAGGAGTCCTCTGAGGCAACAGCCTCAAAGAGCCTGTGGCATGACATTAACTCTGATGTAGGAGTCAGGAGCTCATCAGCACACAAGGGGAGCTTTGGGAGGGTCTGATTTGTGAGGGCAAACAAGGAAGGAGCCTGGCATGGAAATATGCAGTATTCCTCTCATGATAGCCACCTCTCCATCTTATGAGTTCATAGTCTAGTTGCTACAGGCCATGAACTTGTAAAGTGTCAAAACTTTGATAGGTTGTAGCATCTCAGTGTCGCGCAGGATACTAAACATTCGCACCTCCCATGGAAGCCAGGAAGAGTTCAGTATGTTTTAATTCCGACTGGCTTCACAAATTAGGACCAAGTCCTTCATTTGCCAGTTATCTCCACTTGTCTGGTGGTGATCAAGTCTGCTGATGTTATCCTATTTGTATAGGTCAACAGCATTAATTGGTTTTCATGCATCTTGTATATTGAGCATGCAAGACGTGGACTGTCTTGCCAAGAATAGAAGCAGAAGCAAATTAAAGAGTGCTTATGTTGGGGTAATCATAAGATGCTTCCAGGTAATTTTAATAAATTAGTTGTTCAAGTCACTCAGATAGCACTAAATTAATATGTCTAGAGCAATGTGCTGTATTTTCTATCAATCATTTTTTATTTTTCTTAATTATATTTCCCCTGCTTTAGCTATTGCCTTCTAGCTGTGGATCCATTATACTTTAGCTGCAGTAGGTACAAAGATTAGAATACAAACAGTGCATTTAGCTCTCAGCAGGAAACTGAGTTTAAAAATGGTTCAGTGAGTGAGTGCACAACAATGTTAAATGTGGAGCATACCGCAGATCAAGGAGTGGTTCTGAGAATCCTGTTCAGCTAATGCATGAGGAACATACCCAGGGCTAAAGAGTATGCAGTGGTACTAGAAAATACAGCCCTAGATACCTAGTGGGCTATTTTTGTGTAGATAATGGAGGCCACTTGGCTTTTACTAAATCTCAGAGCTGAAAATTTTTAATAAAATCGGTTACTTTCAGCCTAGGAGAGACTTCCCTTCTCTGCATAGTGGTATTATCAGAAGTCCTTGCAGCTGAAGAAGCCATGGGAAATGTCACTTGCATGTTCAAAGGCCACTTTTCCCTTTCCCTGCCACTGATATGTCAAGAGCAATTCTAGTGAAGTCCCACCAGTTAGACTGGCAAAGAGCCAGTCCAGATAGTCACTTCAGAATATAAGACCCTGATGCTGAAATTCTGTCCTGTCTCTTCACAGAGAGCTGCTGAGATTCTGTGCAAACATACAAGTTACCTGCACCATGCTCTTTACAGAATGGTCTTCTCCAGTAACATCTCTCCAAAACTTTATGTCTCAGCATGTTTAAGCACTGTAAGATAGGATTTCAGGCTAGTGAAACAGGACATTCAGCAGAGAGTGCTGAACGATATTGAACGTACCGACACAGCTTTATTAGCTCTTTCTTACTTCTGGAGACAATGACTTTGCAGGGTGTATGCAGAGAGATTTGGAAAAAAACTGGGAATGCAATGCAGAAGCCCTGGCGTACAGCCATGGCTTATCCAAGCCTGCAGTTGGAATACGTTTTCCTTGGGTGTACTCCAGAGGGAGGGGAATGTCTGATGTACTTGCGGGGGCGGGGGGAGATATAAAAGCACAAAAATTGCACAATTGGCACGAAAGTGCTGAAGATACAAGTGAGCAAATCATTCGTAACTGGCACCAATAAAATCTTTATGATGGAATAGCTATATTTAGATTTCTTCCTACTTCTCCATGCATTTTCTGGGTTTTTTCCCCTTTTCTAAATCTGTGAAATTTTGCGTGTTTTTAATTGGTAATAATGTTAACACTAGGCTAGTGCATCCTTTAAAACAAAACCTACATGTTGGCTGAGCTACAGCAGGTGTCCCAGTTTTTATTGTTTATGTGTAATGTCAGCTACAGTGTTGCCTGGGTGTTAAGGTCCAGCCCTACAGTCTGGATTAACTGTTTGCATTTGCTAATTCACTATGTATTTACATATGTTCTGTTGGGTAGTAGGTATCTAGCAGAATTTTCTCGCTGTTTGTATATTTAATAACCTGGCTAAAGATATATAATCAGGCTGTAGCAGTCTTAGTTCTTAAAAAAGTCCTGTTTAACAGTGCTTCATTTGCACCTGTTTAATTCAAGTGTTATGTTTTCAGTCAGATTGCATGATGGATGTTTAGGGGAAACATCAACCTGGTTTCAGCCAAAGTACATCTTGAGTTTGAGTTTTCTTTGCTGTTTTTTCATCTTGCAATGTATCTTTTTTCCAGTGTATCACTCTGAAATATGTATGAATGCTTCCAATCATGATTTCTGGCCATCTGTGCAGTCCAGTGGGGATTTCATAGGCTATTTCTATTAAAATTTATCATTCCTTATACACTTTCCAAAGGACCAAAGTTGTACAGGACATACTGGAGGAATACTCTTGTGGTTCTGAATTGCTGAAAAAAAGAGCATGTAGAGAACAATACGACACAACAAAAGCTTAAATGCCAGTGGATTGTCCATAAATAGTTGATAAAGCTGAATATACCTTTCTGTAAAGCTAGGCAATGTGTGCCTCGTATTAAAATGAAGTAGACTATTCAAAAAGTAGATAGAGGTTATCAAGACAAATATTTTAAAAGCAAGATCTGCTTTATTGGGAAAGCCTCTCGAGAAGAAGTGGAAGATTCTTCACACAGATCTTTGTAAGATGAGATTGGTCAAAATGCATCTGTCTAGGCTCAGTGCTGCACTAACTAGTTAATGGAAGACAGCCTCAGGTCTTTTCAATGCCTAATTATTATGCTTCCATGAATATTCTCCAAATTCAGGTCACTCAAATCATTAGGTGCTGATCACAGATGAACATTTCCTAGCCTATTTGCATTTTGCAGTATGTGCTCAAAGGGTTAGCAATTGTGGATGCAAATTTAAGAAGACTTGTGGATGGAAGAGCTGAGTTAATTCTGCATTTCATTGAAGATCTAAGGCCAGCAATTGCCCAATGTGCCTGAAGCTCTTAGAAACACAAGTCCTAATTTCCCATAAATGAATTGTAGATGTTTCATTTTGAAACAATGGTTCCAATCTTCTAATTTTAAAGCTTCTAAAATGTCTATTTACAAGTTGTCCTTCTAGAATTTCTCATACTTAGCAAGAATAAACAACCTGTTCCCACAGGCACAGCATTTACAGCTCAGCATACTGATTGTTTCATGAGTAGTGGTGAAACTAATAGATCTATTGTTAATCTAACCCTATCTGACTGCAAAGGAGAGGTTTTCAAAAGTGGAGTCAATAGACCTGCCATCGCTGTGGGAAGTTCCTAAGAACCCAAAGACTAGTTTAGTATTGTACATGCTAGCATCCCATTTCAAGAAACGTTTTGCTTATCAAGGATAGAGTTGGGCATTTGTGATATTAATGTAAAATTTATTTCCTAGGAGAACAACATTAGTGTAAATTCACCTTTGTGCACTTTTTGTCCTGTCCCAGGCTGGGGGTGAGCTCTGGTAATTCGATGGCAGATGACAAAATGCGTATGTTGTACTACAGCTGTTTTGTTTCTGTTTCTCATTGTTGTACTTAGCATCCAAAACTGTTTTTCTACCCATTTGCTATGGTAGTTGATTTTTAATTTCTTCCTTGCCGGTTTTTGTCATGAGAACAAATGCCACCACAAGGAAAAGCTGGTTTTGTGTATTTCTGGTCTAGCCAAAACCATCTTTCATTTCAATTTAGTGCTGCTAGCTCTTGAAGCTTACAGTGAGGCCCTTGTATGCAGAGCATAAGAGCAGCATAAAAGCAGCTTATATCAATCGGGTTAACCAATAAACCAGGGGGGGTTAGGATATGTTTTAAAAGGATATTGAAGTTATAGTTCTGTTGTTGATCTCAGAAGTCTCTAGTAATGAAGTGAATACAAAGAAAGTTTGCTATAATAATTCACTGTAACATGGTCATACACCAGAGTGAGAAGATATCTCACAAAGAATATTTATACTGCATTCCTCATTGAAGCCCTGTGGACAAGGGAAAGCTGTGTATAAAGTATAGTTGTGAAGCTAAACATTCACCAAAAGGTGACCTTGAGAGTTTTGGTGTTGAATTTCCATTCATGAGGTAGAGAGAGGTTATACAAGCGGAAGAGGCTTAAAAGGCTCTCGGCTGCTAAGGCTGAGTGCAGCTGGCTAAGAGCCTCCTGAATGCCTATTGCAATGTGCAATTCCTCACCCTCTTCTTCTGCATTCAACTCAAACATGCCAGCCTGTATTTTCCATTTAGAATAATAATCCATAAAATACCACAGGTATCCTATCCAGCTGCTCCGCCAAGCCCGGCTATCTTGTCTGTGACCCTCACAGGGCATTCACTGCAATTGTTCACAGCTTGCTGAAGCCTTTATTTCTGTTTTGTGACAGCGTTTATGGCTTCATTTCAGACATATGGGACCTCCCCAGGACTGACTGTATCATCACTGAATGGTCTGAAAAGCAACAGATAGGTCCCCCAGTTTGCTCAGCCAGAGCTCCAATATCTGACAATTACAAAATTGCATTATGCAGCAATTCTGCAATTGCAGAGCCAGGTGATGTCACACACTCAGTTGCTGCCACAGATTGAAAGGATGCTTTGGAAAATTAGGCTCTGTGGAAGTGGGTACTCGTGATGCCTTGGGACTGCAAAAGCTCACAGTCCTCTTTCAGATCTAGCAGTGAGAAATGGCACAGTATCTTGAACGATGATCTGAGCTTTAAAAACTAATACAAAACTCATGCCGGGTCCATTTTTTAAAACTACTTGAAACATCATGTATCAAAGTAACTGGAAGCTAAGCTGAGGAAAAACCTTTTGTTTTTTTGCTAAGCAAATTCATTGCAGCTTAACTGGGAAAAGTTCACAGGAACATTTTTCAGTGCGAGACTGTTGCCTAAATTTGTCACGTTTCCTGAATGTGCTGTCAGGATGAAAAATGTCACCAACAAATCAGCTACAGAAATTCAGAAACATGGGAATTGGTTAGTTTGGGAGGTTTTTTGCCCTTTTTTTTTAAATGGGAGACTGAGCCAGGGTTTTACTGCTTCTGAGGTTTGTGTCAGCTTCTTCATAGTTTGAATTAGGAGTTAGCAGGAACAGCCAAGTCAAGCCTGGAGTTGGGCAGTGTAGGTAGTGTTCTGGCTCTGCTGGAATCAAATGGGTTTATTTCAGAAGAAGCAATATGGCTATTTAATAATCTCTCTGTGTGTACCACCTAATATGTTGTTAAGCTCATTTTACTCAACAATACTGTCTGGGGGTAATGGAAACCTTTAGTTTAGAGTTAGCGCTGTTCTTTGGTACTTACTTCATGTTTAGTGTTTGCCTTTGACTCTTTGGTGATTTCACCAGAAAAAGGCTTGGAAATTCACTCATGAAACCAAAGGAAATTTCATACTGGCCTTCAGTGAGGGCAGTGACAATCTGGGTCTGCTGCAAAGTCCTCCCCAGGGAAAAAGCTGCTATAAATTGCAAAGTCCTGTAGGATACACTGAAGAGGAACTCTCGGTATTTGTTCCCTCCCCTGAAACTACTGTATAAACTTAAGCATCTTATAGTCTATATACATGTGGTGTTCTCATTAACAAGAACCACTGAAAGAGATTTATTTTAGCTGGGTTAAAAATGAAAATTAGCATATATGTTTTTGAAATTGCTGGTGACTGTAACAAATAAGAAGGTTACTCTGCAAGGCTTAGCTCTGTGGGATCAGAAATTATATTCATGTGAAACTTTTGGGATACTTTGTTTTTTTACTGAAAGGCCATTTTCCTATGCAGACCTCTCCCAGCGCTGTGA
Source organism: Pelecanus crispus (assembly GCF_030463565.1). Classification (NCBI taxonomy): domain Eukaryota; kingdom Metazoa; phylum Chordata; class Aves; order Pelecaniformes; family Pelecanidae; genus Pelecanus; species Pelecanus crispus. The sequence continues at coordinate 34,642,639 of NC_134650.1, forward strand.
CAGGCAGATCACATTGGGGCTGAGAGGAACAGAGGACCCCTCAGTGTAGAAGCTGAAGAGCAGATCCTATCAGAAAGATAAATCTGGCTATTTTAACAGGGACTTAGATCTGAGTGCAGACAGCTGCATTCAGTAAATTGACTCTGAAGAACTATCAGAAGAGTATTCTCCAATTATTCACTGAGCAGGAACTTGGGGGCGAAATCGATAGCCCAGCTCAAGTGCATCTACACCAATGCACGCAGCATGGGCAACAAACAGGAGGAGCTGGAAGCCCTTGTGCAGCAGGATGGCTATAACATAGTCGCCATCACAGAAACATGGTGGCATGACTCTCATGACTGGAGTGCTGCACTGGATGGCTATAAGCTCTTCAGAAGGGATAGGCATGGAAGGAGAGGCGGTGGGGTGGCTCTGTATGTTAGGCAGTGTTTTGACTGTATAGAGCTCAACAGTGGTGATCATAAGGTCAAGTGCTTATGGGTAAGGATGAAGGGGAAGGCCAACAAGGCAGATGTCCTGTTGGGAGTCTGTTATAGACCACCCAACCAGGATGTAGAGATAGATGAAGCATTCTACAAGGGGCTGGCAGAAGCCTCACAATCGCTAGCCCTTGTTCTCGTGGGGGACTTCAACTTGCCAGACATCTGCTGGAATAAAACACAGCAGAGAGGAAACAGTCTAGAAAGTTCCTAGAGTGTGTGGAGGATAACTTCCTGATGCAGCTGGTAAGTGAGCCTACCAGGGGAGGTGCCTCACTTGACCTGCTGTTTACAAACAGAGAAGGACTCGTGGGAGATGTCGTGGTTGGAGGCTGTCTTGGGCTTAGCGACCACGATATGATAGAGTTCTCCATTCTTGGCAATGTAAAGAGGAGGGGCAGCAAAACTGTTACCATGGACTTCTGGAGGGCAGACTTTGGCCTCTTCAGGACGCTGGTTGAGAAAGTCCCTTGGGAGGCAGTCCTGAAGGGCAAAGGGGTCCAGGAAGGCTGGGCCTTCTTCAAGAAGGAAGTCTTTAATGGCGCAGGAGCGGGCTGTCCCCATGTGCCATAAGACCAACGGGCAGGGAAGACAACCAGCCTGGCTGAACAGGGAGCTTTTGCTAGGACTCAGGGAAAAAAAAAAGAGTCTACCACCTTTGGAAGAAGGGGCGGGCAACTCAGGAAGGGTACAGGGATCTTGTTAGGTCATGCAGGGAGGAAATTAGAAAAGCAAAAGCCCAGCTAGAACTCAATCTGGCCACTGTTGTACAAGATAATAAAAAATGTTTTTATAAGTACATCAACAATAAAAAGAGAGCCAAGGAGGATCTCCATCCTTTGCCGGAAGGATGTGGGGGGGAACATTGTCACCAAGGATGAGGAAAAGGCTTGAGGTACTTAATGCCTTCTTTGCCTCTGCCTTTAATAGCCAGACCAGACCAGGGTACTCAGCCCCCTGAGCTGGAAGACAGGGACGGTGAGCAGAATGGAGCCCTCATAGTGGAGGCCTCCAACTGGGGGAAGCAGTAAATGACCTGCTACGCCACCTGGACACTCACAAGTCTATGGGGCCGGATGGGATTCACCTGAGAGTATTGAGGGAGCTGGCAGAGGAGCTCACCAAGCCACTTTCCATCATCTATCAGCAGTCCTGGTTAACAGGGGAGGTCCCTGATGACTGGAAGCTTGACAATGTGACGCCCATCTACAAGAAGGGCCAGAAGGAGGATCCGGGGAACTCAAGCCCTGTCAGCCTGACCTCGGTGCTGGGAAAGATTATGGAGCGGTTCATCTTGTGTGTGCTCAACAGGCATATGCAGATCAACCAGGGGATTGGGCCCAGCCAGCATGGGTTCATGAAAGGCAGGTTCTGCTTGACCAACCTGATCTCCTTCTATGACCTGGTGACCCACCTGGTGGATGAAGGAAAGGCTGTGGATGTCATCTACCTGGACTTCAGCAAAGCCTTTGACACCGCCTCCCATAGCATTCTCCTTGGGAAGCTGGCAGCTCATGGCTTGGACGGGAGTACTCTTCACCGGGTAAAAAACTGGTTGGGTGGCCGAGCCCAGAGAGCAGTGGTGAATGCAGTTAAGTCCAGTTGGTGACCGGTCATGAGCGGTGTTCCCCAGGGCTCTGTTTTGGGGCCAGTCCTGTTTAATATCTTCATCAATGATCTGGATGAGGGGATTCAGTGCGCCCTCAGTAAGTTTGCAGATGGCACCAAACTGGGTGGGAGTGTTGATCTGCTCGAGGGTAGGATGGCCCTGCAGAGGGACCTGGACAGGCTGGACCGATGGGCTGAGGCCAACTGTGTGAGGTTTAACAAGGCCAAGTGCCGGGTGCTGCACTTTGGTCACAACAACCCCATGCAATGCTACAGGCTTGGGGAAGAGTGGCTGGAAAGCTGCCTGGCCGAAAAGGACCTGGGGGTGCTGGTTGACAGCTGGCTGAACATGAGCCAGCAGTGTGCCCAGGTGGCCAAGAAGGCCAACGGCATCCTGGCCTGTATCAGGAATAGTGTGGCCAGCAGGAGCAGGGAGGTGATTGTGCCCCTGTACTCGGCACTGGTGAGGCCGCACCTGGAATACTGTGTCCAGTTTTGGGCCCCTCAGTACAAGAAAGACATTGAGGTGCTGGAGCGTGTTCAGAGAAGGGCAACAAGGCTGGTGAAGGGTCTGGAGCACAGGCCTTATGAGGAGCGGCTGAGGGAACTGGGGTTGTTTAGTCTGGAGAAGAGGAGGCTGAGGGGAGACCTTATCGCTCTCTACAACTCCCTGAAAGGAGGGTGTGGTGAGGTGGGTGTTGGTCTCTTCTCCCAAGTAGCTAGCGATAGGACGAGAGGAAATGGGCTCAAGCTGCACCAGGGGAGGTTTAGATTGGATATTAGGAGAAATTTCTTCACGGAAAGAGTAGTCAAGCATTGGAACAGGCTGCCCACAGAGAGGTGGTGGAGTCCCCATCCCTGGAAGTGTTCAAAAAACAGGTAGATGTGGCACTGTGGGATGCGGTTTAGTGGGCGTGGTGGTGTTGGGTTGATGGTTGGACTGATGATCTTAGAGGTCCTTTCCAATCTTAATGATTCCTAGTTTTTACTTTCATTAAAAATAATCCAGCCACCAAGCCAGGAAACATGAAATTGCTACTCTACCCTTAATTGGTTTAGTGGTAGACTTGGTAGTGTAGGTTAATGGTTGGACTGGATGATCTTAAAGGTCTTTTCCAACCTAAAGGATTCTATGATTCTATGATTCTCCTATTGCAGTAGCTATCATGTCATTGATATGAAGCTGTGAGAGAGTCATGTTATAAAGTTCAAGTATCCTATTTATATTAATTTTTTCAGATTTGTTTCCTCTACCTTTTGATTAAAACATGTAGCCACTGTGATAGAGGTGCACTGCTGGAGCTGCTTCTTTCCTATGAAGGTACCGATAATGTCAGGAAAACAAATGGAAGAGAAAAGCTGTCTGATTGAAAGTAAATACTTAGAGCAGTTTCAGCAGTCCTTTGGGTGGGAGCTAATATAAAGTTGCTTAGTAAATCAGTAAACAAGTTAAAATGTGCACAAAAAAGATAAAGAAGTAGAATGCCATCTAAAATGAAGGGCTCCTAGGAAATAAATCAGACAATCAAATATGTGAAGAGCTGGACAGAATCTCAATCCCCTGTGCTGCAGAAGGCAGACATGGCTTTCCTCTCACATTTCTGCATCTCTGAGGTTATTGGCCTTGATTGTAAATACTTTGTAGTTCTGTCAAGACTTACTTAATCTTTATGGCCAGTGTGCCTTGATTACAGTCTTTTCACTGGAAGATTGAAGAGAATTAGAATCATTGCCATTAGCACTGTACTAGTAACTGCCACAAAGCTTGCGCCTATGTTTGTATATTTATAAGTCTGCAATAGATGGAGGTAATGATAATTATTTTCAGGTTTTCAGAGCTCAACTTTTCCAAACTTTACAAAATGTATTTGTTTCCACTGAACAGGCAAAACTGCAATAAAATTCTGTCTCTAATAGGACTTAGACTTACAAAAGGCAAGAAATCTGTAGCTTAGTTTCTGTGGAAACTGAGCACTCAGAAACCCACTGTGCACCTTTGATAAATCTGTAATAATGCTTAAGCTGCTACTGCCCCATTTTTGGCATCCCTGGCAGATAGTTTGGATTGGGCTTATGTATATCTTCTGGGCTGTAGGAGGCATGTAGTGAGTCTTATTTCAAGTGTTTGAAGCTAGATGCTATTTCCCATATTTATCTTACTAGAATATTCTCTCATCAATAGTCAAAGCATTATGATGGAAAAATGTTTCACACTCACATGGTTATGAAGTGGTTGCAGACAGGATGATACTCGCTTTGAGGAGACACATCTTCAGTACTACAACACAGTTTTACCTGGCTCCCATGGATCAATCCAGCACCATGGGAAAAGCAAATTCAGGTTTTAAATAGACAACCTAGGTGTCCTGTTTGAAGGCTTATACCCAGCGGTGTTGACCAACAGCTGTTTAAAAGACAGGATTTTTACCTAGAAATTAAGACAGATCAGGAAAAAAAAAAATTAAAACAACAGACTCCATGTTGTATGGTCTTATCCAGTCTGATGCTTCAGTACATGCTGAACAGGACAGGCCTTCTCTTAAATTAGAGGAAAGGTCTAGGCCACTTTGAAGTCATCTGGGGCTCACTTGCTTACTAGTAAAAGTTGCGCTGGTGAATGCTCCCAACAGAAACATCACTGCTCAGGAAGGCTGGATAGACACAGTTTTGCTGATAACATTTGCCTTCATGGTATCTCGTTACACTAGCAAACAGTTTCTCATCTTTACATTCCCAAGTGACTGTGACCAGATACCAGCTTTGAGGAAATGTTCGCAGCATATAACCTTCTGTGCAGCCCCACTGCTCCCTTGTCATGGAGGCTCTGCTGCAGCATGCAAGTACTGTATTTTGGATTTGATCCATTAAAGATCCTTCGCCGTAAAATCAGTTTAGGTGTCCATCTCCTCCTTTGTGCTTTGTCAAAATCCAAGTGTTGTTTTGTTTTTCTTTACTGTCAGTGTACTTCATCTGTGTTTCACACTGCAAGCAAAAGTAAAAGTTGTTCGGCAGCTTGTCAAAAAATGTTTCGCTTTGCTCTCTTGTATCCTGACCAACCCGGAGGGGACAGTGCCAGTCCCTGTGTGTGCCATACTCGCGTCAGCTCTGGATCCAGGCTTAATAGTGATTAGTGACCCCCGCATTCATCATATGCATCAGAAACTTTTTCTAAACCATAGAATTAAAGTTCTGTCAAACACTGTGTGAAGCGATCAGCGCAGCTGAACAATTCTGCCTGGTTAGCCCCTAAGTATAGGCAAGAATAAAAAATAATTTGGGGCCTTTCAGTAAGCCATAACCACACTCCGTTAGGGAGTCAACAAGACTAGGGACTGTGGCCAAAGCCTTTAACCACTAATCCAAACCAATTTCCTCTTTCTCAAATGTTCCATGGTTTGAAAGCTTTTTGAACAAAGAATAAAAGTTTACAAAATACAGCCTTTCTAAATGAGCTTAACAAAACTCTCGCAGAAAGTATAATGAGTGATATAGTCGTGTTTTCTAAGTCTGTATGGCTCTGTGCATAAAATTGTATGAGAAATTTAAATCTGCCTGATTTGAACTGAACTTGAAAACATTATAATTACAAATGATCTTTTAGATCCAGAGATGGGGAAAGGAATTCCTTATCTCTTACTGTCCTTTTTTTTCTTCTTGTATTTCAATGGGCAGCAAGTATCTAGATAATGTGTCAAAACTATGCATAGGCTATACAGGTGAACTGTATGTTCAAAGCATCTTGCTTTCAGAGAAGCAATTGGTATAGGACTGTCTTCTGTTTCTTCTATGATTAATTGTAGATCATGAAGTGGTGTGTCCAAGGCCTTGAAAATTTATTCTGAGCATATGTTTATTCTTTAATATTGAGTATGCAGACTGTACTGTTGCAGCTTAGCTTTTAGTTTTTCACGTCCTATTTATTTTTGCAGCACATCACTGTCATAGAGCCACATCACTTTCTGTTTCCTTTTCTTTCCTTTTTTTATTCCTCAAAATAAAGTTAATTTAAAAATGAAATTAAATTAATATCTGTGCTTACTACAAGGCACATCTTGCCTCCTTGTATCATACAGTTCCAAATTATGTTAATGACCTTTAATGAACTGGAAGATTTCAAGATAAGGATTTGGTTCTGTGATTAAGGAGAAAATAATTTTGTCATAGAATAGCTAATTTGTAGAGGATAGTGATAATTTTTATAAGTTTTATTTCCTTTGGGATTAATGAAAGCTTTGTGAACCAGTCCCACAATTTCCTAATCTATTCTGCCTTTGGAAATATTTAATAAATACTACAAGCGAGCAAAAAGCTGACAAGCTATGGATTGTTTATGAAGCAAGTTTTGAAATTCAGTTTTCAGACTCTGCATGTTTATTAATGAAAAATAGTTCTTTCTGTTATTTAATTAGTCAACGAGATCAATCACATTCTACCTGTTAGGCATAACTTAATCAACAATCACATAATGAGAGAAAATATGCTTGGTCAGAGAAATGTGCTTGTGCCTGCTGTTGCTTCTGTCTGGAGCTCCAGGCAAGTTTTATAGCACACCTCTATTTCAGTATCACCTGAACATTGAATTACCTACATTTTCATCAGATATTAGCCAAAACACTTGCTAAAATCTTGCAAGAATTTAGTAAACATACATGTAAGAGGAAGAGAAATTTCTAGCTAAGTATTTATGTGTTTAAATGGGGAACAGTTTTCTAGATATCACAGTTTTGGGAATGGAAATTAATCTTAAAATAGGAACTTGTTCCTATAAGTACATACTGTTTCATGAATTCTCGTGAATTCCTGCTTTTTTTGTAGATCTTTTTTGCTGGCATAAGACCTCAGTTTATCAACATGCCCATCCAGTAATGAGAAAGACAATTCCAGTTGATAGTCACTTCTCTGTTTTCATCCTATCTGTTTCAGAATTAATGCCAGTTCCATAGACCTGGGTACTATGTTCTGACATACAATGTCTGGGTAATCAATATTCAGAGATAATCCTCCCTGCTTCAGGCCTTCAGTTCAATAGTATGTGGAGTGACAGAGAGCTTGGTGGTTTTGCCATTGTCAGGTTTTTATCCCTTCCCTTCTGATGACACACTTAACCCTCCTGTTATTTTAATGAGGTTTTAATTGGGTGTCCTGCCTCATCTCCCCTGCCTTCTCTGTTCTGGGCTGCAGCTCTGCTTGGCTTCTGGCCACAGTGCCATGAAGGCTGGGTGGGCTCAGCCAGAAGTAGGGCAGAGATTGTCACCTCCTCATAGGCCAGGCACAATGAGAGCTGCTTTGCCTGTTGCACTTTAGGCTTTTTGTTTGCATGTCACTATAGCTTAGCTTCATGTTTTAGGTCTTTAGAAATGGTAGTGTGTTTAGTGCTGATCAGATTAACGTGACAAAATTAATAAAGTACTTTAATACACAGGGAGAAGAGACTGAAGGGAACTGAAATTAGGGAGACAGAAGAACAAAGGCAGTTCTTAAATGAACATTTTTAGCAGTAGCTTAACATTATAAAGATTAATAGGAATTAATTTACATATATAATGCAATATACAGAACACAATTCAAATGGACTACCAATTGTACAAACACTATTATTGTAAAAGAAGAGCTACATAAAATAGGCATATCTGTTTTCTTCCTCTGGCCCTGTTAACATGCTTGACCAAAGCTACAACAGGCGCCAGTCATTCTCACATGTCTCGTGTCATGTGCCTTCGACTTGGACTGTACAGGCACAGCCATCCCACGTGTTGATTCTAGTGTAAGTATTCTTATTTTATAGCTGATCAAAGCATACATAGTCATAAGTAATGATAACACCAATAATCAACATTTATGATAATGTTGGGCCAAACCAAGCTGGTTGATAATCTACTGGTTGGTTGCTCAGGGAGGTAAGAATAAAAAAGCCTAAGGAAGAACCAAGGAATAATGCAGTAACAACAGAAGTCATTTTACGCAAGCTGGCTTAACTAAACAGTCTCCCAGCACATGAATGCGTAAGCTTCAGCCCAAAACATACAGGTCACACTGAGTAGGTTCAGCCTCTGTTTTCTCTGTTCCTCCAAGCATTCCCGCTCATCTTTTTTCAGTGTAGCATGCTGTAGGGATATACCTGTTATCTGCCCAGTTGCAATGTCCATCTGTAGTGCTATAGGAAGGCATAGGTCTGGGAAGCACAAAGTCCAGACTCAGAGCTCTCCTAAAAGCCATCAGCTAGGGCTAGGATTACCAAAACTCATATGGGATTTCCTGTATTGTCTGATTGAATCTTATGTATTCAAAATAATAATAACAAATAGGATGGTGTTTCCCCAACATCTGCTATTTCCCTATGTGCAGACAAATAGCACATCCTCAAGCTGCAAACCTCCCTGACATGTATACATGCTAAGAAATGTCACTTCATACCTTGTCTACTCTGGATGATCACTGGGAAAGGGGAGAGAGCATCAAAGATAAGAATAAAGGTCTTTAAAAGGGAGCAATTGCAACAGATAAGCAATGATACCTTCCCTCATCCCCACACAAGCTGCGTGTAGCGGGACATGCATTGCTGTCTCAGTCAGCCCAATGTAGCATGTAATTTAGCTTACTAGGTCGCGCTATTTTGCAGCGACTGCAAGCTGCTGTCACTCTAGGAAGTGGAGGCAGGGGTGCTTGTACTGCAGGGCTGCTGTTCGTATACAACAAATTGCGAATTGCCAAGATGGGTGCCCACAGCACATTCACATAAAGCACACTGGAGAGCAAGCAGTGGGCCTGCTTTTGTTTGTATCTGGCCATCTGTTGATTGTGCACGCTTGCAACAATACCCCACTTACATTTTGTCGTTTCCACATGGCTGCCTACTGTTTCCAAATGCTGTCAGATAATACAGTAGAGGAAGGTTGTCTTTACAATTCACCAAGTCTCCCTTGAAACCAATGCTTTACATGATGTCTGCACGCTGAAGCCTAAGACCAGTGGGAAACCAGGGGAATGCAGATTTTTAATTCTGAAATAAAATTTGAGGTAGGGGGTGTATTTTAGAAAGAGAGAGTAAAATTGCAATTTAGAGTTTTCACAGCTCCTGTTGCTTGTCCTGTCCTGAAACTGGTGCTTTTAGGGCTACTCTTCTGAGTGCAGGCCAGCTTGGCAGCCACCGACTCTCATCAAGTACAGTGGTGGGAAAGTTGTAGTGTTTCTCAGGGCCTGCTCTGAAGCCCTGCTTTAATTCTGCATCACGGAGATAGCATGCATTTGTATCGGGAGTTGATTCTGCTTCCAGTCTGTACAGAAAATGTACTTTTTCCAAAGGAAGTGTAAAGAAGAGAATTGTGTATGCAGTTCTAGATCGTGTGAAGGTGTTTTGTTATGGGGGGGGTGGACGGGACAAGTATGTGCAGTGCCTCAAGAAGGATATTTCAACAGGCTCAAGTTTGAGTTTCTGTAGTTTTCATATTGAATGAGAGCTCTGAAAATGGGCTAAGGAGAACCCCCTGAGGAGTGGTCTGGAAATGAGGTAGCATGGATGTTTTTGGCACATGGCGGTTTTGTCCTGTTGGCAATGCACAGACTTCGGAGTCGAGTAACCATGTCCTCTAATATGGTGTAGTTTTCAAAATTAATTTTAGTGTCAGAAATAAAGGCGATTGATTCTCATTACAAGAATTGCTTCAAATTCCAGTTTTGGACAGTAAAGAGGATACTGGCTCTTTACTGTGGAAATGAACAAGCTCATGTTCACGTATCTGTATGTTTAGAGAGAGTTCATTTTTAAGTAAATCCACCTGAGAAGTTGATTATCTGAAATATTGGCAGTCTTGCAACAAATCTCTGCCTTCAGTAAACGCACTTCGGGCTTTTGGCTGCCTATATCAGTGTATGTTGTCTAGATTAGAAAATTGGCCCAATTCAGAATCTGGGTTTTACTGTGCAACCAGCAAAATAATCTAGAGAAATTGTTGGTTTTAAAAGAATTATTGCTTGACCTTTTTTCTGTAGTCCAACTATGTTACCTACTATCCCAATGCACTCTTGATCAAAGACCTACATTCTACTCCTGCAGAAAGGTAGATTTACTGGTTTGATGGGTCCTTCTCATTTCTAGCTTCTGTAAACCTCTGTCTTCACAGAATGCTCCAGCGCTTCTGCATTGGCATCATCTGCCTTGTCACCTTGGGTGGAGGGTTGCATAAAGATGTTACATAAAGAGCAGTAGAAGGGAAACTGGACAAAATCTCAGGACACTTCTAGCTGACAAACCAGACAGCTCATATGGCAAGAGGCATGCAGATAACCCCAAAGGACGGCTTGTCAGGAAGTAGGCAATAGTAAAGTGCTGCTTGTAGGTGCTGTTTGTGTCAACAAATGCCTGGTAATGGTTTTGGGAGAGTGAATAGATCTTAGCCCAAGCCACAGATAACATACGAGTGTCACGAAGCACTATTCAGTAGCACTGGAGTGTCCACAGAGACATTTAGTGTTTACAAAGATCACCATTTAGCCAGGTGAAGGCTGCTGCACCTATTTGGAGTTACTGTGTGTTTGCTTGCTTTTCAACTGTATTCATTGTTCTGTGATGCAGCTCAGTGTTTATAGATAAAATCTTCTTTGAGCAAAATTTCCTTTTGGACCATCAGAATAAACATGTCCACAAGGCCAGGAGTCCCTTGTCTTCAGCCTCTGTGTACAACAGCACTTGGAGTGGTGGCACTGTCACACTTTTGGATGGAATAGCTGTGGCCTCAGGTTTAATTTTTTTTTTACGTTATTTATCATCTTAGACAACATCTGTGGGTTCTGCAGGTAGCATGCTGCCCTCAGCCATTTTCTGCTCTGGAATAAGGAATCCCCCAAATCCAGGCAAATACAGAGTCAGTGGATTGATCCAAGTTTGATCACACCATTAAGGATATCCTGTCACTTACAAAAAAGGTTTCAGATTGGTTGGTTTGCTGCAGCTGGAAACTTTCATTTCATTACGCAAATTATTTCTCTGAAAGCTGCTAAGAAGGATTGTGGTCTATAATTAGAATAATACCCCACAGGATTACGTTCACAAATGTAATTATATAATCATTTAGAACTAAATTGTGCCATGAAACTACAGGGTTTTTCAAAGTGGTACTAGCATTTCTGGAGGGTTGTTTTTAAGATTTTCTGTTGTAAAGCAGTTGCTGCAGGCCAATTAGAAAGATTTTCAGTTCAAGAGAGCTCCCCCCCGCCCTTTCCCCTATCAAAAATTTGAGATTAATCAAGATTGGGGTTTATGTTCAAATATCTGCTGTAATTCAGAACCAGTTAGTGGCAGTGAAATCAGATGCAGGTGTTTAGCTTTCAGTATGTAAGGTGAGATGGTGTAAATTGGAGTGCGTCTGTTGAAAGTCCACAGAGGAAGGCCGCTCTACACAAGCTCCTTCGGTACTTTAGTACAATTGGTACTTTAGTATTTCATTCAGAAGTAGATGATCAGTTGGTGAAATTGTTCTTCAGGGACTCTCATATCACAGCTCTGTGGCGGGGAGGCTGCGAGCTGCATTTGTGTCCACGATGCTCTTAGAAGACAGCGGTGAAAGGGGGAGGCAATTCCTCACTGTCTAGTGCCAACCTGGTTGTACTGCCTCCCTTGAAGAAATGTTGCAGTACGTTATTACCAAGTGGTGCAGTATACACTATCACTCTACTCCTTGCAGTGGTGCTCAGGATAGGCTACCTTTGGTTTCACAATGATGTGAACGTGAATACATTGAACTCTCTTTCCATACTTGAACCTGTGTGAATGTGTCAGTGCAGTTCATGGATGAACATTGATACAAAACTGTTTTGCACTAAATTCATTTCACTGCTCTTCTGCCTGAAATGGTGGAACATAAATATGAAATAGAGCCATTTTAATGGGTGTTTTTCTTCTCCAGGTTTTCAAATCCCTTTTTAATATCTTTACACTGTTGACATGACATCAAATCGCACCCTTTTTTACATCGGTTTCCTCGCTTACAGTGCCCTGTATCTTGAACAGACTAAACAGTACAAGAAAGTTTGCTTCATGTAGCACAATGTACTGAAACTCCAGAAATAAAAAGCAGTACAATGCCCTGCTTTATTAGGAATTCACCCACTGTCCTTTCAGGTTGCAAACCGCTGGCTAGTGAGCCAATGGGCAATAGCAGGGTAAACTAATGAGGAACTGCAATATTTGCAACCTGAGAAAGGCAAATATTTCACTGAGCTCTCCAATTATCTCTGGTAGCCTCATACACTTCTAATGAGCACAAGGTAATCAGCCTATCTCTTCTAGTGTATTAATGAGAGCCACTTAAAATTCTCCAGGATTCCTGTGGTGAACTGATGTATGGACCCAAATGGACAAATAAAGAGGTTGTGCAATTGCTACTCCAAGGGCTGCCATACTTTTCCCAGGGCTGGTTGTCTCTGCCTGTGCAATGTTTTGTTGTTGCCTTTATTGTATGCAAACTAAAGAGACAATAATTTTGGAATTGCAAGGGTGCTTGGGCAGCAGCGTAATCTGGCTGCTGGGAGACTATAAAATCATTCTTCTCCAAGACAGCATCTTCTAACAAGGACTCCTCTGTGTTTGGTTACTAGCTCACATCTCAAGCAGTGCAACTGGGCAAGAAATAGTATGTCAGAAAATGCAAACCTGCAAACACTAGCAGTTACTAGCTGGGCTTTTACCATAACAACCCATGTCAGGAAGAATAGGAGGATCATGCAGCAAGCATGGCAGAATGGCCATCTGCTTTGGGAGGCAGAATCCTTTCCCATAACCTCCCATGTGAAGGAGCCTGTGGGAGCCAGGACAAGACCTGGAGCTGCAGAAATAGGAAGCAGAAGAGAAGTGTGTGGAGTGGTAGGAAGAGCTAGAGGTGTTCTGTTCTACCATGTACCTTAACACCCCAGGGACTAAAGATGAAGAATACAAATAAATGTTTGCTTCTGATCAGCAACAGAAGCTGTATTCATTCGAGGTTTTTTTAAAGCAAGGACAGGAGAAGTTGTTACTCAAATGGATTTTGCCTGTGAGGTTGGAACGTACACAGATTTGTTAATACCCAACAGAAACTTGGAAAGGAAATAGAATTTGAGGACATTCTCCAATCTGAAAGTCTGTGCCATAATGAAACCCATTTACAAGCAGATGTTTATAGGAAAAAATATCAGTCATTTAAAAAATGTAAATTGACAGCCAGTATCCTTTCTAATTCCCTAATCTGCAGCTGTGCTGAATTCAAATGTGCACTTTTGGATGTTCAGGAGATTGGTACCGAGAGGTGTTCTTCCACTCTTAGTGCGTCCTGGCCTTGAAGTTACATCACATGGTTGTATCTGTTTGCAACTTATATGACACAGTTTTGTAGCACAGATCAGTTTAGTATTTTTGTAATCACACTAACACCCTCAGCTGAACTATAAGTTCAGTTGGGGGACAAAACACTGAGAGTCTCTTGCTACTGTGTAAGAATCAAAACTGCGCAGCTGAGTTTTTAACTAGTGTCTTTGTCTTGTACATAATTAGCATAGAGATAGCCTAAAACAACTGTCTTGAACCAGGAGACTGAACTGAAATGTCATTCCTCTTTCGCAGTCATTTGGTGGCCGGTGTGAGGTTTGGGTGGCATTGCAGCTCTCAGTGGGCCAACACCTGCACGACAATACCAGCCCAGTCACCTCCTTTCTGTCCTTGCTGGCTGAGTGGAGCCCTGGGAGTTTGAGTTCTCACAAAACACCAAGAATGTCAAAATTCTGTCTAATGTACAAGCAAAAATCTTCATCCAGCAATGCAGCAGCTCCAGGATTTGCTGCTGAGAAAGTTCAATGCTGAGAAGCAGTCAGAGAGAGCTTGGAGTGCCGCGACGCACCAGCTCAGAGGGCTGGTGTTGGAGCCAGCAAGGGCATCAAACTGGAAAAAACCAAAAAAAAAAGTAAGGGGGAAAAATAAATATTAATATGAGTGAAGTGTTGTGCCTGTGTATAAAACCTCAGTTGTAATCTTGTGATACCTGTTCTTGTGGTTTATGATAGCATTAGGCTCTCTAAAGGTTTATTATGTGCAGCTGGATGTACATTAGTCTATTTATTAGTCATCACAAGGTTGTTGACATTATTTCCACAGTGCTTTTACATTAAGAGCTTACTGAAATGATAGATTTATGTTAGGGTACCAAAGTAATTTCCTCATATCAAGACAGCTTAGAAATACAGGGACCTAAGCTGTTGCTATAATGAATTTTCTGCCTCTCACAGGGATATTTATCCAATCTGTTCTGTAAACAGAGAAATTAGTTCAGACTTGTGCAAATGCTTTAATTACACTTAACTGGATTAATGGCTGAACTCTGAGGAAATGGTGTTTCTTCAGACAAAACAGTTTGACCAGGTCATCAAAGTACATTTTAAATTCAGCCTAGTGACTCTGGACAAAGCAGGCCTGTATTAGCTGGGCAGCTGGTGAAGCAGTCGCTGGCCCTGGGCAATTGGGTTGGGATGCGAGGATCTGTGACACAAAGGCCTGTTTGGATTTAGAGTTCATGCCATCTCCTCTCTTCAAGCTCACCTCTCCTGGACAGAAATTAGTCTTTGGACACTGATCCAGATTGTGGCAGTTTCACAGTCTCTTTCTTCCCACATGAGTGAATGACTGGCTCCAAAGGTTTTATGGTGAATATTTGCTGATCAGTTATCTAAACGTGAATGCAGCAAATCACGTTAAAGGCTTCAGGTCTGCTTTCCTTGACAGTATTGTGTTAGTCTGAGCAGCTCGCTCAGAAATTTGATGACTTTTGGAGAAATTCCAGATGCTTTGTGGCTTGGGTGGCATCTGCATACTGTTCCCCTTAGAGCAACCTCAGCTATGTCCTGAGTGAAACGTGTCCCCCTCTGCACTGGGGATGGACTCCAGGCAGCCCATCCCAGCCACAGCTTCCTGCAACCTCCAAAACCGCTCTTTGGTGCTGAGAAGGATTGGATTTCTAATCCCACCTTGTGCTAAGCTCCTCATTAAATTGCCTCAGCTGGCTCCCTGCTCAGCGTGCTCCTTTCAGTATTGTGTTGAGGCATTTCTATTTCATTTTTCACCTTACTGAAACCAAGTACATCTTAGACAGGGGTACAGGTCCCACTGTGGAGCCAGGACCAAACAGCGACAGCTCTAGGCACTTGATTCTGTTTAGCCCCCAGGAGCTCAGCATTCTCCTGGCCTCCCTATGCACCCCTCTGAGTGAGTGCCTGTGTTAGCCCTTGGCAGAAAGTTGCTCACTGGTGTTGACAGTAAGCCCTGAGTGTAAAGGAGCTGCCTCCTTTCTTCTCAGACTCCAAAATGGGTAGAAAAGCTCAACTTGATGAGTGTGGTCCAAGGGCTTGGGGACATAATGCAAAATGACACCTTGCACTTGCACCCTTTCTCACCTTCTCAGGATTCTTTACAGAGGAGGTTTCTGTGCTTTCCACAGGTATGCAAAATGTCAGCACTGTCATCTCTGTTATTTCTATATGCTCTAAAACTTACTTGTCAAATGGTAACACTCAGCTTTCCTTTCTTCTTCTCCCATTTCTACACCACTGCAGCTCCCATTCTTCCAGACCTTTAGCCATTTAGAGGTAACAGCTTGGCTTCTGCTTTTAATTGCCACTGTCTGAATCAGAAATACTGGAGAGCTGGGGGTTTTCTCTGGTTTGCTGGAGTTCCCGAGATCAGAATTCCTTCTAAACCACAACTGCAACATGCATGTCTTCATGGCATATTTCAGCAGTGTCCCTGAAATTTATTCTAATTAACTCTCTCTGATAAAAAAGTGTCTGTCATAAATATTATATACACAGGTACATTTCAGGCATAGGAAACTGGAAGAATTAAAAAAAGTGGTTGTATGACAGAGGACAAAAAAAATGTGCACATACTCTCTGCTGACCTCCTATTTCATGCAGTGTCTGAGAAGCTGTGTTCAGTAAAGTATATACAATTTTAGTACATCCACATACCCACTTCCATACAAAGATAAATGTTGAATTTGATAATTAAAAAAAAAAATTAACTTTTATTTTTCTCAATATTGTAAAGATACTGTTGCTAGAAGGACAGCTGTGAGCTCTATTCTGTTTAAGGTTTGAAATAGCTCTATGCACAAGACGGGAAAAGGCCGGGATTGTCAGATTTTCCTGCCAGAAAGGAAATCAGCTATAATCAAAGTGTGGCATGGCATTACATACCTCACCTCACCCTGCAGACAGTGCAGGGCTAAACGGAATCTGTAAATTCAGCATGTGTCAATTCCACGTAATTTAGAGTTCACTGCAAGTTGGCCCTGAGTCTCTTTTGATTTAAAATATTCCTGATTTGCACTGGTTCACCTCAGGGGAGGGAGTCTTCCCCAGCTTTTTAATATTAACAGTGAGTGAAAATGCCATCACCATTTATCATTCAAACTTTGCTGAATACATTACACTGCAGATTTCATTGCTCCTTCTGCAGAACGGGAGAGGAAGGGAATTGTATTAAATACTCCACAGTTGTGCCAGGAGACTCTTAGTGCTCACGCTGCCGAGAGCAGCTCTCCCAAGGAGCAGAAGTCCTCTCCGCTGTCCCTGCAGTGCCACGCATGGCCAGGCTGCCTGGGCCGGTGCTGGGAAGATGCCCAGAGTCACCTGTGTGTGCGAGCTGCGCCACTGAG
Organism: Pelecanus crispus; assembly: GCF_030463565.1. Taxonomy (NCBI): domain Eukaryota; kingdom Metazoa; phylum Chordata; class Aves; order Pelecaniformes; family Pelecanidae; genus Pelecanus; species Pelecanus crispus. The sequence goes on from NC_134650.1 coordinate 34,659,404, forward strand.
CAGCGGCTCGCACCGCGTGTTGGGAAACAGGCTCAGGCCTGTGTTTCCTAGAGCTCCTCTTTAAGTATTTTGAACAGTATTGTAGTGGATGGGGTTTTTTTCAGCAGGGGGAACAGTAGCAGAAGTTGGCTATTCCCACAGTCAGCATGCAAGCATAGCCCTGCCACCATGGGGCACAGAGTGAGCAGGTTTGTTCTCCCACCTCTCAGGGTGGAGCAAACTCAATGGTATCACCACATTGGTTATAAGAGATTAAGAACATGGTGCTTCCCCATTGCTTGATAGTTTGTTCATTCAGCTTATCTCCCTCAGTGCTTACACGGACACTTCTGGCTTCTGATACGGCTTTGTTTGGGTTCAGTTCCCTGATCTCGGTTCCTTTCAGTGGTTTTTCTTCATTAGATTAATAATCCTGTTAGCGTGTGGTACTTTCTCACATCAAAGGTGACAGTATAATTCAGCCTTGGGAATGTCAGTAAATATTGAACCACAGCCCACGGCTTCATTACAGGGAATGGTGACCAGTGATAGGACACATGGAAATGGAATGAAGCTGCATCAGGGGAAGTTTGGACTGGATTTTAGGGAAATGCTCTTCACTGGGAGGGTGGTCAGTCACTGGAACAGGCTCCCCAGGGAAGTGGTCACGGCACCAAGCCTGTCAGAGTTCAAGGACTTAGTCATATGATTTAGTTTTAGGTAGTTCTATGAGGAGCAGGGAGTTGTACTTGATGATCCTTATGGGTCCCTTCCAACTTGAGACAGTCTATGATTTTATGATTCTGTGAACAACTAGATCTCATCTTCAGACCTTTTATTTTCTCTGGGCTATGGCAGCCAAACAGCAGAGTTTAAGCAAGCACAGAGAAAGGACCCGGTTTTCTTTGTGCTGGATAAAGCCCATGTGGACATTACATTACAAGTTACTTGATGTTCCCCAACTTTGGCAGGGAAGCCTCTCTGGGAATAGCAGAGACAACTAACCATCATCCATCATGTAACTGATTGAAAGCTGGGCTCATTCTCCCTTCTTCTATGTCAGCAGAAATAGGAGCAGTTTAACACGAGTCAAAGGAACCGCCCTGGCACTGAGTGGTCAGAACAGAGAACTGTTTGAAAGTCATCTGCATTGCTTCTCATCCTGGAACTGGTGACGGCGGGGGAGGCTTACAAATAAAAACTCATTTCAGACAAGTAGAGGATTTCTCAGCAGTTGTTTGGGTTTAGAAAGTGTAATCGCTTGTATTATTACCATGAAACAAATATCAGGAAAGTTTTGCTAGTTTTTAGTGAGCTACTGAAAGCTATACCAGAAAATGGTGTTAGTGAGAAATAACACCACAAAAAAGTAAAAGTCACTGCTGTCCATTTACACAGAGGCAGTGTCAGAAACAGCTAAATATCGGGTTTCACAGCAAAATTGCTATTTGTTGGTGAATCAGTTTTATGCATATGAAGAGTGCTTGGGGATTTTGCTCCCATGCATGTTTATTTATGAAATGGAAAGCAGGCAGAAATTTTGAGCAGTCCCATGGTATAACCCAGAACTGAAATGTAAAGATACAATGAAAAAGCCAGTGATGCTAATAATAGAAATGCAACGTCTCTGAGGGAGGGCGTGATCAGTGGGGAATGCCAGTGCTGTTGTAATCAGGAAAGAAAGGATTCTTCTGCTTCACTTCTTCCCAAAAGTTCAGGAAAGCTTTTTCTTTGTTTTAAACTTGTGCTTCACAAAATCTGGTGGCAGTCATGACCTGAAGAAGCAGTGCAGAAATAATCCACAAATGCAGCAGCGCTGAATGTTGGGGGGCAGACTGAACAGCCAGTTTTTGGCTTCATGACGTCCAGGGGCGGCTGGCAAATTTATTCCTTCTAGGTTGGCTTTGACTGTGCCAGCCTGCACAAGGCGGAGGGGTACCCCCCTGCTACCTCTGCGACAGAAAACTATGACTTCCCCTAACTGATGATGTGAACCGTGAACAAATTTACTGGCCCAAAGCATCCTGCGTCTCAGCAGCAAACTAGCACAAATGCAATGAAGCTCCCCTGAGAGGTATATTTCACCCTCCCTCATTCCCTCACCGTTGGGCTAAGATCCTTTGGTCATATTTATTTCAAATTCCAGTGGTTTGTGTGCACTCTTACATCAGGCAGCTTTGCCACTAGAACTGCTCCTGTGTTTTTTTGCTTCCCTGGCAGCATTTAATGCCTTTTTTAAGCTTAGTTTTCTCTCCTTTCCCCTCTGTTCCTGCCAGTTCTTCAAGCAGTCTGCCATGTCTCTCCTCCAAAAGTGGCATAAGCGCCTTAGCACACTAAGCCTGCATGGATGGTTGCTCCTGTTTCACTGAGTGGAGGCGGAGATGATAGGGCCCCTCTTTCCAATCCTATTACCTCCTCGTACTCTTCTTATAAAAAGTGGGCAATGGGGGTGAGTTGGCCACGAACAGTGTTGTGCAGGACATCAGTACAGTCATGATTTAACACTATCATTCAGCAGATATAAGCCACTAAAGCTTTCAGCAAAGCTGTAAGGCTTAACCCAAAGCACTCGGAAACAAGATAAAAGCTTAAGCATTTCCTCATCTCACATTCGCACCTGAAGATATGTGTGTACTGACCTTTCATATTCCTGGAATCAGTGTGTAGTGAAAATCCCTCTGTAATTTAGCACCACAAGGAGTGCAGTCTGACTCATCTCTGAAAGAACATTTTGTCTGCCACTCAGGGTCCAGAATGGCTAAGTGTATTATTTGTCTGTAAATAAAAACACCTAATGAAAAACACATTCTAGTCAGGGAAAGCAGGCATATTTGATCCACGTGATTGTTTCATTCACAAAATACAAAACTGAGGAACTGTGAGGTGGCTCTCGGTTATCCAGGTCTACTCTTCACCAACTCCTGCTGTTGCTTCAGTCACATTGAGGTGAGAAGGAGGGTGCTGTGCAGCTCCGCAAATAGTTCACACCAATTATTTCACTTTTGTGGGCATCTCTGGAGGGTTTTGAAGCTCACTTTGTTGGGAGAAGTTGGACTGTTGTTCCACCAAGTAATCCCAGCTGTGCAAAGTTGCCCATCTCTCTCCTTGGTCCTTTTGCCAAGGTTACAGCTGTATCCCTGTCCTGAGAGAAAATTAAAGTCTCTCCATCTTTACAAAGGATGGTATGTTACTAAATAAGGGTTTTTAAATAAAGCTTGGATGGTTTTGATTCTCTTGCCCATATCCTCACTGAGCACTAAATTTTATGCCTAACGGGGCTACTAGTCCAAGCAGGACTAGCAAAACAGTCTAAAATTCTTTTAAATATTTTCAAGTGTCCTGATGACATGTATCTTCATACAGTTACTGAAGTTCAGCCTCACTGAAAGATAGAAAATCTCTTTGAAATTAGTCAGCATCCATGTAGGAAGGGAAAGAACTGGCTGATTAGATCCTGTTCTCATTATCAGGGCATGAACATTGGTAAGAGAAGTAGAACCTGGGCCAGACTGGGCTGTCTTCTGTAACTCTCACTTCAGGTAACTGTGCTGCATCCGAAATCAGTGTGGCAGGTATATGGTGTTCCTGGTGTTAGTCTGCAAGGGGCTTAAGAACAGCAGGGCAGAAAATACAGAATGATGTCCCATTAAGTAGGCAGTGGCAGGCTCAGCAGCCAGCTTTGGTGTCATTTGCAGTCTATAGCCAGAACTTCTATTTACTCTCTAGGTTAAATAACTTTTGGTAGCAGCATCCATGATAATCAGTTGCCTGCAAGTCCTTGGTTTTTCTAGCAGGGGAAATATATTGGACTAGTCAGATTGTCTTCTGTAATACCTGTCAGTTTAAATTGTATGACCTTTTAGTGAGCTCTGAACCTCACCTGTCTAAGTCAATTTAATCATGTGTCTTCGTAAGGCTTCACAATTTCAGAGTTCTTTCAGCTGAGAAAACTAATTGAAAAAAGTTGGCAAATACTTTACTTAAGAGTAAGTAAACTTGGAGGAGAAATTTATCTTCTTCTGCATGGATTTTCCTATATTGTTCAACTTAACTTCCTTTAGATGCCTTTTGCTGAAAATGTTCAGCCCTAAAGCAGCCCTTTATCTTTTCTATCTCTGCATTTGACTGGTTCTCAGAGACCAAGATCTGTGGAAAGTAATCAAATTAAATCTTTTTTCCTAATTGGATTGAGTTGGTGCAGTTGTTGTCCATTTCCTTCAGGCTTCACAAACATAGAATCAACTATTTCCTCGTGGATTTCAAGTCTCCTATTTTCAGCTGCGGCACCAACATGCTATATTTCACCTTCTCATCCCGGCAGTTCCTGTTTCCTTTTTCCAAACTACAGCAGTATCTGTGTTTCTCATTCTGAGGAGAGGTGGTCTCTCCATGTGTTGCCTTTTGTAGAAGAACTTCCAAAACCCCTCTTCAGGTCCTGTTTTACTTACTATAACCATGTCTCACTCTTCTCTGGGGTTTTGGCTCGTAGTGGTCTCATAGAGAGGAGCACCTGCCATCCCTTGCCTTTGCACAGCACCCAGCTGCTTTTGCACCCGGCTGCTCATGGCACTCTGCTGTTCCCACCAAGGGTGAAGGTTTGGTTTGGTTTGGTTTGGTTTGATTTGGTTCCTCCATGGCATATGCAACACCCAGGTCAACACGGGGATGGCAGAAGTGGGGACAAGGAATTTGCAGTGTCTTATGATCGATGAGCACCGACTGCAGTGCAAATGAGCGCCAGGGGAGATGCATCGTCTTTTGCTCCCTTTCACCACTCCAGCTTTCCCAGGCAATCCTCCTGCCCTATCTCCAGTCTGAGTCACCAGTCCCAGTATAGGTCACTTAGACTCACTGCACATTTATCAAGGGTGAATGGTGACAATTTAAGTTTAGCATAATTGAGGCAAGAAGAGTTTAGACTCCAGTTGTTAATGTTATCAACAAGCCAAGAGCCCCCGGCTACTTCTTTTATTGGAAAGTGGAAATGCTTACCAAATGCTTGCCACCCTCAGGAGTCATAAAATTTCCAACCCTAAATAAAAATGATACTACGTTATGTCTCAGGTGCATGTGTCGCCTCGTCCCCTGCCTCTGTTACAGGCTGGGCACTCTCTATTGGAAAAGAAAAAAATGTTCAGAGAAGCCATATTACCATCAGAGCAGAAAGATCCCCATTTTAACTGACCTTTGCAACAACCCTCATACTTTACTACCCCTGTAAGAAAAATGAAGATTCCCATTCACAAGAGTTCTAAAATCTAGAAATCCAAATGTATGTTGTGGAGGAAAAATAGGGGAGAGAGGCAATCAACAAAGTACTTAATTTTTTTTTTTTTTACAAGTGAAGAAAAAAGCATTCTCAGCATCTACCACAGAGTTGCCTTATTATCTTTGGGGTTGGGCACTTCAAGGGGGAAGAGGCTTATCCGCCCTGCTCAGCGTTAGCAGTGTTACTGGCATTCCTGCGCTGATCAGCGCATCAGCTCTCAGTTACATGATGGAGTTATCAACCAGTCCAACTCTGTCTGAAGCAGGAGTTGGCTAGAGACAAGACCAGGCTGTAACGCTCTTGTACACGATGAGTTTTCCAAGGTTTTGAATCTTATTTTTTCATTGCAAAGCAGAGATGAGCCCCGTATTTCAGAGAGCAGTGCACAGGATCGCATCAGAGGAAGGCAACGACACCTCACCTGCTGAGGAGCCCATCGCCCAGCAGAGATCTAGCAGGGAAAGTAGACTCAATGTACATAATGCAACCTACATTTTTCAACTTGTCTGTGTATGGAAGAAAGGGCCCAAGAATATAAATCCACTTATAATGCAATCTGAATCTTGGAGTCCTTGTTTCATAATTTATCAGATCACATTTTGACTTGTAAGAAGTGTCCACATGAGTGAGACTGGGAGAGCTGCGGCTGTGGCTGTAATGGCATGCAGCACTTGTGATTTCACTCCATCAGCAATCACGCAGTAGCCGCTCAGCAAAGTGAATAAGAAAAGGTCTAGTGTAATTGACAGTAAAAGGCCTTTGAATTGAGTTACTCCTGCTTTTCCTTTTAAAGTTTCTGATTAGAGTGTAATTGCTACTCAGTAGCAGTCTTCAACAAAACTGCCATTTTTCCTCATCCATGTATTTTTGGTTTTCTGATGCCAGTGTTAGTCAGGAGCAGCTCAGTAATTCCATGCTTTTGGACTTGGTGCTGCATAGGCCCCTCCTGTTTGTAATGAAGCTGTTATTTCACTATTCCTAGTGCTTATCTGGTTTGACTTTAGCAGAAAATATGGTAGTTGACTTAGAATTCCTTGATAGCAACAAATAGGATGAGATTATAGTTTGTCAACTGTGTTCACTGGGCACAGGATTTGTTTCAACTGTCTGATAGATTTCCCACAAAGTTCAGGAGCCAAATGCACGATGGGCAGTGCCCCAGGCAGGCAGCACATCACTGTGCTACTGCAAATGTCCCAGCAAAAAGATTGGACACAATTAAGAAAAGGCTGCAGCGCAGCAGGGTGACAGTGAAGGACTAAGACACATCAGGCTGGGAGAAACACTGTCTGAAACTCTGGCAGTTCACCATTCAGTTGCAACGTATGCGCTTAGGTGAATTTCAGACAAAGCACAGTAAAAGTTTCTTTCTCTACAGAGGCATCCAAGTAGAACAAATAAAGAAGAGAAACTGTCTTTTAGAAGGATGGGAGGGTTTCCAATATGCCTAACAACCATTATGGTTTTATGTCAAGCAGTAGTGGGGGGGAAGAAAAGAATTCTCTTCTACGAGATCTTTTCTTAAAGGATATGATAGATGATTAAGGTGCACTGAAAGCTTATATAGTATATATGTGAAACTTTTCCCTGCAAGGGTTCATTGTAAAACAAATGTGCTGCTTTAAGGATAATGGCATGGTATTATTTATGTAGACAGTTCCAGCAGTTCCCAAAGAGGAGTAAATGCTGTAATCATACCCATAAAGGCCTGCCTGCTTGCTTGCACATTATTTGGCATTAATTTTAGTACAGAATAATTATCAAAGGAACATTTGGATTTATTATCTGTAAAGGCAATTTTAAATGAGGTATGAATTCAATACAGTAAGTGTTCTCTCAGCAGTGTAAATCCAAAATAAAGTCGTCGTCTTTCACCCGATAAGTCAAGCTGTGCCTGGGCATATGGAGATTTTCATAATATATTCTGTTCAAGAATTAGAAAGCAGTAAATATTTGTGAAAGCAATAATCAGCAACTGCTTCTGAGGGCAGCAGCGATGTACTGTAAGATTTAGAATTGAGTCCCTAAAGTTAGTGATCCTGCATTGGATGCTGAAACCTTGGCTTGGTTCTAAGGTCTTTCTGGGGAGTGAATGAGGCAGAAGGGTGAGGTGTACAGCTGAGAGTACAGTTTTAAAATGAGAGCCTGAGTTAACACTGCTCAGTACGATGACCACCTGCAGTGAAATGTTCACCTAAAATTCCAGCACTGCCATTTTTCAGCTTCTAAAAGTAAATGACTTAGGAGATGGTACAAGCCATCTGTACTGCTGCAGACTGTAGGTTTTATTGGGCTATTTTTGATCTCACTGGACTAAACTCTGCTCCTGGTTTGCCAGATAGCAGTGAATAGAAGTGTCCTTTTCCTTCTAGCCAAGCCAAGTAATTTATTTTGCTCTTCAGGATCGAAACGTGCTTTATGCCCTCATCACCTCAAGGCTTGACAGTGCTGTAATGGACATTATACAGTGCTAACCAGGAAAGGCACATTCAAGAATCAATTCAGGTCACCCCACTTCTTGATTAGAGTAAGCCAGCAGAAGCGTAACATATCTTTGCTTCATACACCAGTGTTTGCTGGCACTTGCACAGGAACCCAAGTCACTAAGAAAATACTGCAGGTATTTCCAAGTGCATTTCAGCTAAGTTTTCAGCAATTTCTTCTCCTTCAGTGATCCCCTGCGGTCTGGGAAGAGCTCCTGGGGAGAGCCAGTGGAGCCTGCTCTGGTCTTTCTCCTGCCACTGTCTGTCAGGTCATGAATCTGTCTGGTTTTGAACAAGAACAGATATTCTTCTGTCTGTACAACTGCTTTATTTATTTACTTATCTATATATTTATTCAATAGGAGTGGTAGGTAGTCTGGGCTGGCAAATATTGCCATTAGGGTGAAAAGGTCCTGCGCACATACAAAGTTAAAGAATGGTGTTGAGCAAATCAAAACTGGCAAGTGCTCAGGACTGAAACTCCATTTGGGACTTTTTCTAGTAATAAAATTAACTTTAAGACCCCATGGGGCATTATAACTTTTTAAGTAGGAGGAGAACATGTAGCAGTTCTGAACAGTAATGAGCAGCACTGCCAGCCATGAACTGTACTTTGTGGAGTTTCTCCTGATTGTGGAAATATAGGCAGAAAAATATAGTGACCTACCTGAACAAAATTTTGTGTTTCATATTTTGAAGTAACTGATTTAGAGCACAAACCTTGAAAACAGAGTTATAGCGCTCACAATTCTAAAAGTAGACATAGCAAAGTGATTGGTAGAGGATCAATTAACTCATTTATCTTTATCCCTTTTCTCTGTTCATGATTTGCCTGTAAGTGGTGAAGTATTTCCCAAGTGGGTGGTCCTCACCCACTTGTGGAGCTACGGGTAAACATCTGCTCACACGGGGCTTGATTTTGTCATTGGTGACCTCCAGGAGGCAAGAGTCTGCGGAAGTAGCTAAAACAAAGAAAAGTCAGCAGACACCCTGCTGTAGATCGTGCTGTTGTGAGCAAGATATTGGCATCTATCCCTAAAAAGCAGAGCCAACAAGTGGATTTGGTCAAGCCAGCACAGAAGATAGTGTGACCACGAAAGGGGAAGGGCCTGGGGGAAGTTTGCAGACAGGATGGGGAAAACTGATAGCTTGCTGGGATGGAAAGATAAGAGCAGTAGGAAAGCTTAGGAGACATGGATCAGACAGAGAAAGAATGAGAACAACACTGCTTCAGTACGGAGAACAGGATTCATGGCACCATAAAAAAAGAAAGTAGCAGACCTGATTTTCATGTGGTGTAACATGGTGCTGTGACTATACCGATTTTCAGCAGGTGAGGATCTGGATCACTCCTTCTAAGGGGGCTGGTGGGCTTGTATAGCTGAAAAATGTCGTGCCACTCAGTGAGCAGCAGTGGCCCTGACGCAGGAGTTACAGGGGGGTTGTCCAGTCACCAGCACTGTGCTGGAGGTCAGAATTAGATGATCATCATTTTCCCCTCTGGCTCTAAAATCTATTAACAGCTATTTTATGATGCTGATCATTTATCAGTGCACTGCAGACTGCAAGACCAGGACCACCATGATATACTTCATAGTTAATTTATTTCCATTAGTTCACAGCTAAACTTAATTTAAAAGAATTTCTAAAAATTGGATTGGAAAGGATAAAACTTAGAGACTTCCCAGTGTAGAACTATCTGGGGGGCGGGGGGGAAGGAAATTTCTAGAGCTGTGAGTTGGTGTGGGGTCTCAAATGCAGATATTTGACACTTGGTTGTGGCACTGATACCAGCCTCTTCCAGGAATGCCCCACATTTCCTAGCACATGATAAGGAAGATTAACAGACAGATGCATACTCAAGGCTCCTTCAGCATGGCTCTCTTCATGGCTGAAGCTTTGCTAATGAAACACCTTCTGCAGCAAGGACTGATATACAGTTTAATGACTTTCGCTTTGTCCTTCTGGTGGGTAACATTAACTGTTCCTGAAAAGGAAGTGTGTCCTGCCTCTTCTGCAAACCTGTCAGAGCTGAGACACGTTGTGTCCATATCATCCCTGGTGTATGGAGACAGTAAAATGTATTCTGCTGATGAAAATGAGAAAGGTGACTTGCTCTGTAACTGGTGTGGAGAGGGAATGGAGACAGGCTTGGTGCAGGAGAAAGGAGTAACTCATTGCACCATTTTTCCTCTCTGTTTTACGGAATTGCTCTCTTTCTTTTCTTTTTACCTTTTCTCCTGTCATGAACTTGCTGCAACATGGGGAAAAAGGGATCCTTGAGGAAGTGGCCTGGTCACTTCTCTAGCATAGCGGTTCTTCTCCAAGTGCTACTTCAAGCACACATGCTTCCAGGAACCAGGTGGTTTTAGCTCCAGATTAAATCTCACTGCACACCCCACAGCAGGATTGTCTCACAGAAGGAAGGGCAAGTTCTTCTGATGATGCAGGAAAAAGTTAACATTTTTTTTCCACTTGCGTATGTTGCAGTGATTTTTTTTTCCCTGAGAACTTAATCTTTTATATTAAATTAAGTCAAATAATCCTCTTGTCACTATAAAAATAATTACCATAGCTTTTTGAAAAGAACATAGGAAATAAAAGATTTTTTAACCCCCAAACCCCAGAGTTTTTCTTTCCAGCATTATTTTAATGAGCAAAACAGTGTTAGATTTAAAACTGCATTTAAGATGAGAGTACAGAGATGACCAGCTTTATTTTTTGACCATATCTGCTCTTGTTGATGCTGCTAATAAGTTCCACAGGCACCAGTATTAATTGGCCTAACACCAGATAAAACTAGATTTTCTTTTAGGCAGATATTTAAAAAAAAAAAAAAAAAGAAAAAAGAAATACAGGGAGAGTAAAATCTCCTTGTTTTTCAAGCATCAGAACTCCAGAGACAAGGAATCAACTCCTCCAGGTCTCATTTCAGTATTGAATGTTCTCCCCTAATTTCTGTCATCAGTCTGAGCTCTGTCTCCTCCAGCCCAGGCTGCCCTGCTGATTCACCGAGTACAGAAATAGTCCCAGTGGGAGAAGAAGCAATGACCCTTAATCAGTAATATCCCTTTGCATCTCTTAGAAGTAGCAGCACTATTTTTAGTAGTTTTCCTTGTAAGAGTTACTTATATTCCTGTGCTCTTTGGCACAAATCCATTAACCAAATGTACTTTAATGTCAAATGTATGACCATTACAAAAACCAAACTGAACTAACATGACACGGTTACTGATTGCTAAGACATGCAGGGCCAGGGTTTTAATCGCCGCTGGATGAAACTCTCTACTCCCTGCGCTTAGGCATTTTCTGCATTGGGACCATAAGCCCCTAATGGAGCTTCCCAGTGCAGTCCCCAAAAGGGAGCAGGCAAAGCTGAAGTAACTGTGACTGGCACCAGTGCACTCATCCTGGCTATAGACAGGGCTACTCGTCAGATTAGCTAAGGCCCAAGTTTTTGCGTAAATCAGGACAGCAGGAACTGACCCAATATTTGTAGAGTGCATTTTGAATTGTAGAGTTTATTTTCTCCTATAAACTCTCTTGTTTTCCACTGTTAAACGACAAGGATTTTATTGCACTGTTACTAATTGCATGACAGGCCTGAAAAGTATCCTGACTGAGATCAGTTCATTTTTGCTCACACAGTCCTTGCCGTCTTGCCTTGCAAAATGGCTGCAGTGAACAGGTTTGAACAATGACTCAACACGCGTATTGCGTTCCAGTGTCAGGACGTCTTGGTTTATTCCCCAGCCATGGCTAATGATGTCTCCAACATTGTCTGCACAACTCTGGGAGTTGTTTGTTTGCTTGTTTGTTTATAGCAGCAGCTTCAGCAAGGGGCTGGAGCATGAAGCATCGCACAGCTGATGTAAAGAGAGCAAGTCTTTTGTAATTCCTTGTAGCTCTTTCAAGTACATCCATTTGTTTGACACTGATGCTGTTGTATATTTTAACCAAACACACACGAACAAAGAACCCAGCCCTGAAGCCTTTGCTTATCCAGTGTCTGAGAAAGGACTTCCAGATCTTCCTTATAGATATTTAAACTCTTTTAATCTAAATTTGAATTTTGGATCTAAAATCGGTGAGTGTAGCTCCCTACCAGAATCGGAAGCCTGATCTGGAAGAGAAAGTTTAATGATCATGTTGATGCCCACTAGTAGAAGCTCCCCTGAGATATTTTCACATCCAGGAGAGGATGCCAGCTTTGTACTCCAATTACTTTTAAGATATTCCTAAGCCTCATCCTGCAGATTTATTAAAGTGAAACATGAGTGACAATATTCACATTGCTTTTGTGGAGAAAAGTCTCTAAATGTAGAAGCAAATTTCCCTGCTTCTCATGCCATCATCTAGCATCTCCCATGATTTTCTGTCTGTGTGGTATCACTAATTTACTGATCTGACACCCTTTTATATCATTCCAATCCATCACAAACTGTAACCATTATGCTCGCGTATGTGTTTTACTCCTTTATTTGTTAACTAGATGTACACAAATGAATACTGACTTCAGGTCTAATATCAGATTTACACAGATGCAAATGGGTTATTATGCCTTTAATTTGCAAGCATGGTTAATATAATTAAAGGCATTGGTGCTTTTTAGCCACACAATTGCATATGGCTTTTAAAAAGAACAATCTTCCTGAAGGATTTTTCCCCACTAATGAACATAATGATTGAACATCAGGTACAGAGCCACTCTGCAGGTAAGAGAGTGATATTCTTGTAAAATGAGGTATCTCATACGGGTTGGTAGTTGCATGGTCTGAATACAGCCCTATTACCAAACAGACCTTATTTTTGCTGACCATTCTGACATACAGTCCTTTCTTTTGGGTGATGCAGGGGAATGTACAGGAGAACAAACATATAATAGTCTATAACATTCCTCATTTAAGTGATCTTTAAGTGAACTTTCCAAAAAATGCTTTAATACCATATAGTCTATTCCATTTCCTGTCTAAAAGCAGAAACAGCTTAAAAATGTCAATAATTTTGTGTAAAATATTCCTAAGCTAGTCATTTGTATGCTGTATTTCCACTTGATGCAATAGGAAACCGTGGAGATACCTTATCGTACTCTGAAAGCTGACACTATAAGGCACTACCGAAAACATTGCAGAGCTTTGCACAGCAGAGAACCTTCAGCCGAATAGCTAGTGAGCATCCTGTGTTTTTAAACACAGATACCTTTGCTGCTTCAGTAATATTAGAAATTTGGGAGACAAGCAACTAGCCCATAATATTTATATCATTTTTAAGTGTCAAGGGGACAAAAAAAATCCAAAATTGAAAGAAAAGCAGAAGAAAAAAAAAAGGACAAAAAGCAGTCTAGCTGGGAAAGCTTCAGGGCCTCAGTTCTTGCATATTGTCATTTTTTACCATGGTCAAAGTCTCTTTTAATGGAGGGCTGAGTGAACAGACAGAAAGATCATAGAATCATAGAATCATAGAATGCTTTGGGTTGGAAGGGACCTTTAGAGGTCATCTAGCCCAACCCCCCTGCAGTGAGCAGGGACAGCTTCAACCAGATCAGGTTGCTCAGAGCCCCGTCCAACCTGGCCTGGAATGTTGCCAGGGATGGGGCCTCCACCACCTCTCTGGGCAACCTGTTCCAGTGCTTCACCACCCTCATTGTAAAAAATTTCTTTCTTATGTCTAGTCTAAATCTATTCTTCTTTAGTTTAAATCCGTTATTCCTTGTCCTGTCACAACAGGCCTCATTAAAAAGATTCTCCCCATCTTTCCTATAGGCCCCCTTTAAGTATTGGAAGGTCGCAATAAAGTGTCCCTGCAGCCTTCTCTTCTCCAGGCTGAACAACCCCAACTCTCTCAGCCTGGTCTCATAGGAGAGGTGCTCCAGCCCTCAGATCATTTTGGTGGCCCTCCTCTGAACCCGCTCCAGCAGTTCCATGTCCTTCTTGTGCTGAGGGCCCCAGAGCTGGACGCAGTGCTCCAGGTGAGGTCTCACCAGAGCAGAGTAGAGGGGCAGAATCACCTCCTCGACCTGCTGGCCACGCTGCTTTTGATGCAGCCCAGGATTCGGTTGGCTTTCTGGGCTGCAAGCACACATTGCTGGCTCATGTCCAGCTTTTCATCCACCAGTACCCCCAAGTCCTTCTCCGCAGGGCTGCTCTCAATCTCTTCATCGCCCAACCTGTACTGATACTGGGGGTTGCCCCGTCCCAGGTGCAGGACCTTGTACTTGGCCTTGTTGAACCTCATGAGGTTCCCACAGGCCCACCTCTCCAGCTTGTCCAGGTCCCTCTGGATGACATCTCATCTTCCTGGTGTGTCAACTGCACCACTCAGCTTGGTGTCATCTGCCAACTTGCTGAGGGTGCGCTCAATCCCACTGTCTATGTCATTGATGAAGATGTTAAATAGCACCGGTCCCAATACGGACCCCTGAGGGACCCCACTTGCCACCGGTCTCCATGTGGACATCGAGCCATTGACCACGACCCTCTGGATGTGACCATCCAGCCAATTCCTTATCCATCGAACAGTCCACCCGTCAAACCCATATCTCTCCAATTTAGAGAGAAGGATGTTGTGGGGGACTAGATGTCCCCACTTTGGAGAGATTACAAGCTAATCGGATCTACCAGGTGTCTTCTCTCTCAATACAGGAGAGCACTTGCACAGCGTGACAGCAAAGGCAGTGTCGCCAGCACGTCCGTGCCCGTGGAGCTGTGCCACATGGGCTGCTCCTGAGCAGGGCACCCCCTGCACAGCAGCCCCCTCGCCAGCGGAGCAGCTCAGCTGCATGGGGCACGCTGGGGTCCCACCGCAAGGGAGAGACCGTCACCGTGGCAGTGCGTGCGTGTTCGATACCAGCCTGGCTACTAGAAAACATGAAGCATCAGGGGATGCATGGTCCTGTGCACAGTGCAGCAGGCTGAGCAGTGCTGATCTGCTGGCTTGTGTGGTCTCCTGTCACGGGGAATAGCTTGTAACTGGGTACCTCACTCACAAATGCATTTATAACACTGCTAAATACCAGAAGTGCAGCCTGCCAGTATCTTAGTTAACGTAGAGGGCTAACTTCTCACCATATCCACTGCTGGCACAAGATCTGTCAAAACACACAGTAATAAAAAATGAGGGATAATCTTTAAAAACAGCTGGTTTTGATACAAGATGTGGGTTGGAGTTTTTATCTTTCTGCTTTGTGTAAAACTTGGTATTTTAAATGTGGCTTCATTAGGGAAGGCTGTACTTTCATGTACCTCTTGTTTTCAAACAAGATCTCAAGCTTTCCTGCCTCGTTTTCCTGAAGCCTTTGGAATTGGATCTGAATTTCACATGGAATCAGAAATAGTGTTTATGTAGATTTAAAAAAAATATGTTTTAAAACATCTCCCAGTAGCTAAATCCTTTGGTTGCTGATGATAAGGAAACACTTTTTGCTAGCAGTTTACTGCTGTTTTCATGGCTTTGTAAATCTAAGCTTTAATTTTTCTTCCCATTTGTGCTTATGTCCAAAAGTGTTAAAGTTAAACTATTGTAAAATTAATTGCTTTGGGAAACATGGCATTATTTTTCTCCCATCTCTGATGTTCATATCGCCACTGAGGGAGGGAGAAAGATGGAAGGGGAAGTTTCTGAATGTTGTAGTAGACAAGCTGCTTGTTTTCTTCGCTGATAAAGAGAGTGATTCCTTCAAAGTGGAGTAGAAAGATGGCTTGGGACTTTGGCTGTGAATAACATCACACATGGCTGCACCAGGAACGGAGTCGATATCATGCTTTGTGGGCCACCGAGTGTCTGGGAATGAATGCTTTATGATCACATTTAGAGGAGGCTGAACCAAATCTAAACAAGCAAAAGAGTTTTATATTCAGAAAACTCAAGCCTTTGGAGAATGTCTTATATATTCTGCGCTAATAAGAAGTGTAGTAAAAAATGACTCTGAAGATTTACACAGACACATAAACACATATAGCTGCAAATTTGTATAAAATGTAATGGAAGAGGGGAGGTAGATTTAGATGTGAATGCAAGAAGGAAAAACTAAACACAGTTGGACTGTTGTAGCCAGAAAATGAATTAGTACTACATTTTTCCACCAAACACAGAACATGCATCTCATTTTTAATTGTCTCCTGAGCCATGGATATACAGCTAAATAGATGTGATAAAAGGTCAGGGGTTTTAAGCTCCACACTGAAACAATAAAAAAGACAGAATTAATTGTCCTGAGACCTTTTGCATCTCATAAGAAGGACAAATAAGGCAACTTCAGTGTGGTAATTTAGACTTGATCCTGTCTCATGGAGTTCAGGGACATATTGCCCTTTCCCTGTCCCATAGAGGACCAGATTTTTTCCTCACCTAAACATTTATGAACTCTTTGCTCAAACACTTCCCAGGCAGGGCAGGAGGTTAGAGCACACCAGAGCTGACAACGACGCTGATGAGCTGCAAACGATTTACAAATCTACCCATCTTAATTATGAGAGTCTCCAAACTTTTATTTCTCTCTTGAAGCCTGCTTTTTTCTCAAAATCTGAATCTAATAAATCCCATTCCTCTGCCAGTAATGACAAAACAACAGGGGGAAAAAAAGGCAGTGCTGTCAAAAAAGTGAAGGACCGAAGTCCACACAATTATCTGAGACTATAAGAATTTACTCTCTCTGCAGACAGATTTACCTCCATCTGCAGAGGCTCCAGAGGTGATCTGTGAAAACCATCACCTGATTCTTCCAGCTCCTTGTTGAGGGCCCCAGCTCTCCTTTCTTGATGACCATCTCAGAGGACAAGTCTCATGGCTGGCTGCCTTGTGCTAGCCTGTGCAGTGGCCTTCTCACTTATCCATGACCTTCCTCCCTGATGTTAAGCTTTCCACTTTCTGCTGCCTCCCCAGGGGGGCTTTCTACTCTCTCCCTTCCTCCTCCAACTTGTGCCCATCCTTCCCTAGCCACAAGTGATTAGTGTTTGCATCTTTGGCAGTAGCGCTGGTGGCAGGTATCTTTCTGTTTCACCTTCCTGGCACTGGAGGTAGCTCACTGCTGTCCTGCTGGGCTGTAACTCATTTTGGTGTGCTGCCAAGGAAGAGTAAGTTTTGGTAGACTCTGTGTCAGCTATGTGGCAGTGCTCAGGGCTTGTTCTGCTCCAAACTACTCCCAGTAACAATGATTTATGAGGGGCATCTTTTCCCAAGATGGCTTTGAAGAAATGACCCTGACATCTATAACCATATGTTTATGGACACACACACATACAAAAAGCAATGCTGAGATATTATTTTTCTTTAATATTAGACATCTCTGTGTAACAAATACACAATTTTTCTTTTCTTTTTTTTTAAGTGTGGTCAGGTTCCCTGGATTAAATTTCAACATTACTGTACAGCATTTCACTTATCCTGTTCAGTGTTGGAGTGGTGTAATACTGAGATAAAGTTGCAGAAATCTGAAATCAAGAATTTTTTTATCCATTTTAAGAGCTGCTCAGAGTCATCTTAAAGTTAGGAATCATGCAGAAGGTATATCCTCTGGAAAAGGAGCAGACATTTCACTGCAGTCTGTTTATTCCTCTTTGTTTGCAAAATAGTCCTCCTTTCACCTTAATAAACAGAAGAACTAATGAAAGCTTTTCTTGGCACCCTGGCTATTACTTTTATATAGCCGTCAAAAGGAAATGTGAACAGGATTAACAATTTCTCTTATCTTTGTGTGTCGTGGTTTAACCCCGGCCAGTGACTAAGCACCACCCAGCCACGCGCTCACTCTCCCCCAGTGGGATGGGGGAGAGAATCAGAAGAGTGAAAGTGAGAAAACTCGTAGGTTGAGATAAAGACAGTTTAATAGGTAAAGCAAAAGCTGTGCATGCAAGCAAAGCAACACAAGAAATTCATTCACTACTTCCCACTGGCAGGCAGGTGTTCTGCCATCTCCAGGAAAGCAGGGCTCCATCACATGTAACAGTTACTTGGGAAGACAAACACCATCACTCAGTATGTGTCCCCCCCTTTCCTCTTCCCCCAGCTTTATGTGCTGAGCATCATGACATCATACAGTACGGGATATCCCTTGGGTCAGTTGGGGTCAGCTGTCCCAGCTGTGTCCCCTCCCAGCTCCTTGTGCACCCCCAGCCTGCTCGCTGGTGGGGTGGGGTGAGGAGCAGAAAAGGCCTTGGCCCTGTGTAAGTGCTGCTCAGCAGTAACTAAAACATCCCTGTGTTATCAACACTGTCTCCAGCACAAATCCAAAATATAGCCCCATACCAGCTACTATGAAGAAAATTAACTCTACCCCAGCCCAAACCAGCACATTCTGATGAAATGCAAAGTAAAGAATTTGTAGCAAGTTGTGTGCACATCATAATAAAAGGACAGCAAGAAGCCCTTTTCCAGCCAGTGCAATGTATTTACCTCTTTTCAAAATCAACTTCTTATTGTGTGCCTACAAATCTGCCTGCTCTGAATATGCATTCAAAGAGAAAGAAAACAGGACAGCTTTGAAAGGATATTGCATAGGAAATTGCAAAAAGTACTTTATAATTACTTGGAAGTTTTGTCAGATTGGACAGTGTATTTTTGTGCATTTCAATAGGGTATAAAAATGCACTTGGCTGATGACCGTGAAAAAGGGAAGCCAGCATGAGACAAACGTGGTGCGTAGGTCCGCTCTTGCTTGTAGCAGTATCAGTCAGTGTGTGTCCATCTCCAGTGAAGGTGTGACTGCCTGCGAAGGCTCTCATCTATCAAGGGTCAAAGAACAGAGAAAATGATGACCCTGAGACAGAACTGATTCATATATGCTGTGATTAGATACTGTTATGTGGAAAAGATGAGCAAAAGATGAAGGGGCTGAAATTAAGACTTGGAAAAGCTAGTTCTCCTTTGCCATCACAGGGGCTTCTCCATCACACCTGTAGGATGGAGATTATTAGCTGTCTAATGTGGGTGACTCCATAGATTCTAACCCACTGTTTAAAAATACCCAATTTTTGTATAACGATTTGGAAGAAATGACCCAAATCTATCTGCCCCAACCCGCTCACTCAGATACACTAGGTATGTTGGCACTCACTGCCACAGCCAGGGGCTACAGCTTCACACATGCATCTGTGTGACATTCCTGGCTCATCCCAAGTTGATAGAAGGCCCCAGTGGAGTTAGCCAATATCAAGTGCCCTGAAAGCCTCTTCCTGCTAAAATGGTTGGGTAAAGGAGCCACTCAATTCCATTAGCAGGCCTCACACCCTCTGCACTTACTAATCATAACAAATGTAAATAATAACATTTATATTAAAAATAGCCAGGGTTTGTTACAGGAATGGAAGAGAAACTTACTCCTTCTGTTGAGGGGAGAAGCATCACTAAAGGTCTACAAAGATTTAGTTCAGGGCACGAGCTAGGCAGGGTTTTTAAACATGAATGCTATAGTGCCCACCAAGCACCTGCCAGAAAATTTCAGATAATCAGCCATGAGCGATGAATCATGACAATGAGCAGCTGGGTGAAAAAAACAGGCTCTCCATGCCACTCCAAGCGGGTATTTCCATAATGTCCTACTCAAGGAACAGATCCCCACCATTACTGTTTACCTAAACCAAAGGTTTATGTGGTTCTTTGTCCTGGAGATAAGATACAGTCTTTGCACACAAGAGTGTTAAACTAAAACCTCCAGTCCAAAGGCAGGGATAAAACAAAAACCATTGCTGAGTCCAAGATAGAAAGGATTTCTGGCATTCAGTTTGGCAGCATTAGTATGCAGTATCAGGAACACCTTCCTTCCCTCTGTCTTTCAACACCAGCACAAGTCAAATGTGGAAATAACAATAATTCTTCAGTAGAAACAATGCTGTGTTTCATGTGCTTTCTCTGTCCGGCATTTCATTGAATTTGCAAAAATCTGACAAATCTAACCAACCATTAAAACGTGTAATAACAATGATAACACAAACACATGCTTTGAGGGAGCATACACATGTAAATGCAGATGATGAAGAAACGTAAGTAGAATTTCTGACTCATGATGAAGAGATTGAATAATCTGGTCAGACAGTTTTAGTAATTTGTCATTTATTCATTAACTTGTACTGTAGCATGCTCCTGTTTATTTTGAGTGCAATGGCAAAGTACAGCTGCACAGAATGCAGGCAGAGAGCTAGCTAAAGGATAGTTTTAGGACAGATGGTATCCTAGATTTGTAAGAAGGCCTTTCTATAATTAACAGTGGATTCACCACATCCAAAACATTTGCTCGTGTAATGTGCCTTCATGTATTAGCAGGGTTATACTAAAGCCTATCAATTACTTTGCAGAATTCATAAAAATACAGGCATCTAATACATTTGGAGAGTAAAAGGTGAGTCATTAGCTGCGTTTTTAATTTAACAAATTTAACGTTATAAATAAGAGGTTTTTTTCCCCAGGCTATCATTTCTAATTATGCACCTATATAAATTCATGCTATGGTATTAACATTTCATAAACTACAAAGGCGGTTTTCAGTCTATGTGGAATATTGTAGAAAAATTTCTGTGTAATACAACTTAATAGCATATAAAGTTATAGCCCAAACACTTGTTCAATGTTTTTGGAAGCACCTCTATGTCAAAAGTGCAGCTCTTTTTTCTACCTGGCTAAGCCACAAGTTCAAGTGCAATCAGACTAAACATTTTAGTCTTAGCTTAACCTCTACCATTAGACAAAGAGTCTGGAAAGCTATCAGCTATTGCTCAAGAAAAGGTCAAAAATAACTGCCAAAAAGACTCAATTCTTTGTTGCTGGATGTAGAGGTTGATCCAATTACAGCCAAAACAACAACAAAAAATACCTTGTAAGCTAAATAAAGATGATAGTATGTTAAAAACGTAAATTATTACAGCAGTTACATTGGAGGGAGAAATCTACATGCTTTTTTAATCATCTCTGGTATTAACTTTACCCCTGAAAAGGTGAGACTTTTTGGAGGCTTCATGAGAGTAGTGCCCATGGGCTGCAGCTGCCCACTGCTCAGGAGGCCACTACAGCCTCACTGCCTGCGCCCCACGTCCCTGTGTCCTGTCCGTCACCCCCCTGCAGTTCACAGAACCATAGAATCGTTTAGGTTGGAAAAGACCTTTCAGATCATCCAGTCCAACCATTAACCTACACTACCAAGTCTACTCTAAGCCAATCAAGGGTAGACTAGACTAAACCATGTCCCAAAGTGCCACATCTACCTGTTTTTTGAACACTTCCAGGGATGGTGACTCCACCATTGCTTCCCGGGATAGCTGGGCACAACAGGGAATTTCCCGGAGAGTGAGTATCTCCCAGGCTTCTGCTCTCCAGGGCCTCGTTCTTCCCCCGTGAACCCTGGTGATTCTCTGGGGTAACAAAGAGCTTCATTTTTTTTTTCTGGCTTCTGAACAAGTTCTCCTGCTTGTCCCTCCCTGGGTTGCTTTAGGTGCTGGTAACTGTCCACACCACACATGCAAAAAGCCACGGATTATTCCAGCAGATCCCTCTTCCTTCCCACAGCACCTCTCCTCGTTCTGTAGGGCCATGCTGGAACATATGAATTACTTAAAAAATGAATTCATATGATTTCTTTTAGCCATGACTACCATCATCAACTTCAGGCCTCCGGTTTCCAGAGATCTGCTTTTGACTTGATGGTATCACATTGACAGAGAAACTATAGAGCTTCCTAATGCAAAAAACGTTGCTTGTTATTATCGGGATTTTCAATACTCATTAGGTAATCTGTGATTCACTGTGATGCACTTCACCAGAGTCTCATCAGCCAACCACTCCTGCCTATTTGACTTGGCATTTCTCATCCACAAAACAAGGCTGTGAGGTTGGACTTCAAAAGATGCCTTCCCTGACAGCAGAAAGTATTTTGTACACAATCATAAGCAGCAGTGAGGAATCATCACCCATAAGATAAAATGATACTCTATCAAGCAGATAATGTAATGCTGATAATCAGTACAAGATGAAGCACGGTAAGGTTACGATTTTGAAAGCCAACTAGGAGTTTCACATTCAAAGCTGTCGTTGAAATTTTGGGGGTAGCGTTTATAGCAAAAGCCACGTGTGCCATCCAGGAAGAAAACACAGAAAACTTTGGTGAGGTTGTGGCTCTTGGGAGCAGGTCTCAGAGCCACAGCCAGATAATTCAGGGCAAAGCAGCCTCTCCCCAGTGCAGTGATCGTCCCCAGAGGGGGACAATCCTTTGTCCCTGTGCCTACCGCCCTCGCGCTGGGAAAGCAAGGCATGCTCAGCCCTGGCGTGCCGCGGCTGGCGCTGGCAGCGAGGAGCAGGACTGGTGCGCCTCACTGCCCAGGTATGCAAAAGTGCTTCTGACATTTCTTCCCATTTATTAGAGCAACCATCTGGCCAACGGACTTGTTTTGCGGTGTAAAGCACAGCTCAGAGAGGCTTTATTGCTAAGAAAGATGCAATAAAAATAGATAAGCAGAAAACATCATATGTAAAGCTTTCACACACAGAATAATAATGCTGGGAAAAGAGACTGAACTTCCACATAAGGTGGCTTAAGCTGGAAGCACTGGAATAGACCATGAGTGCACACACAGCTGCAAGAAAAATACTGATTTTGCTGGGTTAGAAAACAGAGTTTTCCTTGCAGTGTTCACGTGCTAACAGTATTGTGGCTGAATTCGTTCTGGTTATCACTGCAGTTAACGTCTTCATAACTGCTTCCCGGTTTCCTCCTGCAAACCTGAACTCCACAGTAGCAGAAACTAGTGAGTGGTAGCAGGATCGCTGCTGTATGCAAAGAGCTCTAAGGGAGAACACATATTGTAGTCAACTTTATACAGGATTATGAGGATTATCTCCTAAAAAAGATCAAAATAAAGGAGACCTCCTGAACAATGGAAATCGCTATCTCTAACTAGCAGTGTAGTCAATTTATTTAAACAAATATCTATTTTTACCTGGTGGATTAATCTCAGATTAGTGAAGTAAAAACCTTAATATTTAAGCAGCTGTAAATATTTGAATTCTAGCATTTTTATAGAGTTGTTACTGTTTATTTCAAATACCTTTCTGCTTAGTGATATGATTTATTCTGTAGCTAATCAAGTATGTACCTTTATCTTCTTCCCGTTGGTTGCAGTATGCTTAAGGCGGGTGCTGACCTGAGCAGGCTGCAGGTCCCTGGGGTTGGGACAGAATGTGCCTCGGCACAGCTGGGCTAGAGCTGCAGTCCCCCAGCACCGTGACCACTGCCCACTGGGTGGTTACCCTGCTCGCCAGCTGAAATGCCTCACAAATGTCATCCATACAGCCTGAGTCCCAGAAACACAAATTAATTCCTAGCATGCTATGAAGCCTGTCCTTTCCAATTCACCTGGATACCTGCCTCTGCGTTTGAACGACTGCCTGCAGGGAACTGGACATGACTGAATTACAGCTTGAGAAATAATCATTCTGCTCAAAAGTTTGCGCCATGTAGAAGGCTTAAGTCAGAGCAAAGTCACATCTGAGTATCAGGACTTTTACCCACACAAAAGACAAGGAAGGGAGAAACATATTTACGCACCCAAATTTTGTTATCTACGTGTTATCGCCTAAATTAGCCTCCTGACAGCCAGTAGAGCTTTCACAGGGAAGCATCTGAAGTCAGACACATGGTTATCCCTAACAGGAGCCACTTTGAACAAATGTGTATTGTAATTTTTTTCTAAAACTCTGCTTGTCCACAAAACACTTTGTTAGGACTATTTGCTCGCCTCTAAGGATTCATTTCATGAAGATCTTTTGTCTCAGATTCTTTTCCAGGATGCTTTTGCAGATTAATTGCTGGAACTTGTGTATTTCTACACTGGTCATTATCATTATTTTAAATTAGCAAAACCTTATTTAAATTTTTGTAAAAGTCACACTCTCCTGAGCATTTCCTTGAATCCATCTTCCCATATGTTCGGTACCTCATCTGAGTATTGGGCTTTGTCTGTAGCCAGTATTTTCTGCCCACCCTCTTTCCACCTGACAAGCTCCTGTCTGCTGAAAATTGATTATTAGTTACCACTCTGTAATGCACAACTTCTAATCCACACATACCAAATGTGCTGCCGAGGTTAGGTTTTGGCATTCCCTATTAGAATCTGTACAAAGGACTAACACAGAAAACCCCTGTCAGAAGTTAACCAGTTCAGATCTTGGGAGATGGGAGGTGAGAAAGGATTATTTTTAATCTCATTTCCGTGAGAACACTGAGCAAAACACCAGAGTCCATACAAGATGGATGCGGAATCAAAAGCAATCTGCCTTTCAGTTCCCGTCTTCTTTCCTTTGCTTGTGGCAGCATCTCCCCAGGTATTCTGGTGCCACAATCTCTTTGGAGGATGGGGAGAGGCTCCTATTTCTGGGCCATTTGTCACCAAGCAAGTAACTTAAATCCCATAAATTCTTGAAATGTTGTTGGTCCTTTGGGGCTGTGCAACTCTTTCCCCTTTGGGAAAAATTGCTTTAGGCTTGTGGGCTGCAGGAAAATTCATCCTGGCCAGGAGCGGGCTCTGAGCTTCCCAGCCAGAAGTCGAGAAGCAGAGAGAGGCGTCACTCATGTCTATCAGTTTCTCAGGTCACTCGCTGGAGCGGTCCTTATTTCCAAGCTCTGAACATAGCCCTTCACAAGTGAATGCCAGCATCAGCCTGATACGCCCGCTGACCAGTTTCTTTAATTTTGGGGGATAAGCTGTTCAATTTTCTGCATGGATTTTTCTTCAGTCCGAGTCCTTCCTACCATGGCCAATGTTAATGGCCAATGTTAACGTATCAACAGGCCATAGCCAAACTTCCACAGTGTCACCTCCCAGATCAGCACTTATTCCTCCATGTGCGTCAGCCCTGCAGCTTTCTAACTACAGCGAGCACTGAGGAAACACTAGCAAGTAATTGATCCTGCTTGAACAAAATAGTAATTTAAATTCTAATTTAGGAGCCGTAGTCTCTAACAGTCTTCCTGAAACGTTGGGTAGCGGGTTGATTCACCAACAGACTGAAGAGATACATTATTGATGAAAGGGTTATCTGCTAACCAAAAAATACATGTCCTTCCACATTCCCTTTGTCATTCCAACAAACGCATGCTGCAATGAGAGGGGTGTGGAGGTGACCCCCTCTCAGGCAGGCTGCTGCAGGCTGCAGAGATGCTCTGCTGGCATCTCCATCCAGGCTGCTTTCTCCCAGTGCTAGTGTTTCTGGAAGAAATGGGAACAGAACAGGGAATCTGGCCCAAAGTTTCTTTTTATTTCATATAAAGAAAAGTAATATAAATTATTAAGTCAGAGCATCTAATTCATCCGTACAGCATGAGGTCAGGTGTTCCAGCTGATAAATGAAGACATCGACTTATTAGCCTAGTTTTGGCAGAATTATTAAGAGCATGTTTACATTCAAGCTCATTAAGGGAGACGTCTAAAACCAGAAGCATCCAAAATTAATGGATGCTTTTTGAAACTGTTGGCTTCGATGACTTGTGTTGCATTCTTTTATTAAGTGGATAAGTTTTTGTGGTTTAGGCAGAGAGCAGCTGCAGATAGTTCCTTAAAAAATAAAAATACAGTCTTGAGCTGTAAAGGAAAATTAATTGAATACTTAGAAGCCTTTCTGCGTGTCAGCCCAGATATGGTGTGTTCAATACAAGATGTTTGTGCCTAATATGATTTTCTGTGTTGTGTGTGTTTTATAGCATAACATTCTTGTTCTACTTGAACTTTTCTTTTTCTTGCACTCTGTTCTTTTATGCTCCAGTATTAATTGGAAAGATGGGGTTTCTGTACCTTTTCTGATTGCACTGATTCAACAAAGGTCATGATTTTAGCTTTATCAACTAGCCAGATTCACACTGTCCACACCTTTTCTCTTGCTATATCACTCATCCATGATTCAAAGACATAGTACATCGGCATGCTATGTACTTAAATCCCCAGCTGACAGTTGCAGTAGCTCGTTTCCATTTGGAGTATTCCCCTATGTTCTCACAGCTTAAGTGGCATTTATAAAGGTATTTAATATAGAAAATCTTATCGATCATTTAAAGCACAACAACTCTGAACACTGAGTATCTCTCTATATACTATATATATAGAGAGAAATATAGATCTATATAAAATAAAATGTATTTTATGTTGAACTGTTATTAAAACAATTGATCCTGGCAAAAGGCCCACAGGTGAGCACAGGAAGGTTACCTGCCATATCTGGATAATCATTGTGGTGAGGCCAGGAAACAGAGGCCATGTGCTGCAGAGGATGCTGCAAGTCCTGCTGGCTCAGCTTTCTTCCTCACTTCTTCTGCAGGAGCGGTATCCTCTCTGCCATAGTGGTTTGTTTCTGTGAGCTGCTAGCAGCCAAATTGGGAAACCTAATGCAACAATGTTGAATCAAAAATTTTTTCATACTAGCTTTAGCTTCAGCTTCAGCTCTTGACTGGAGGAATGCAAGAAATTACTTTTTAACAGCAACTTTTTTTCTTCCAATAGTTTATCAAGTATTTATTATTGGGAAAAAAAAAAAGGAAAAGAAATCAATGCATTCTAAGCAAATAAAACTCATTGCCCCACCTCTAGTTAATCAGGCCTTATTTGCTTAGTATCTGTGATGCTGCAGTAATTATACTAATTCTCCAGTCATCCATTGAGTGTCTCTTGAAAAACTGGATAGATGTGACTTGAATTTCTAATTCTTTTGATTTTCTAGCTTTGTACTAGTGGAGAGCCTAGCATGATGTGATCCTGGCAATGCAAATAATAACAAGGAAAGGAGAAACAATCTTAGCTTTTTTAAAAAGTAAAGCAAACTCTCCAGCTTTACACCTGGAAAACATGTATCCCTCTTTAAAATCTTGCACAGTAGGTTCATCTCCTCACCCTTTACATTAGGATCTGGCAGATTGCTGAGGCACTTATATTGCAGCTCATGCTGAAACGCTTGCAGAACTGAGGCCTAAGCATTTAAGAGGTTGCTGCAGATCTTGTCTGATCTGTTGGTTTCTTATACGGATTTCTTTCCATATGAGGTGCTGGGAGTTCGTCAAGGTCAAATATATGCCAGTTTCTGTGTGGGAGATGTTACTAGTTTCTGTGAGCCCAGTGGGAAATACAAGGTATTGCCTAACTCAGTGGTGTTCTCTCTTGGACTTAACATTGGGTTTTTTAGTAGCATTTTTACCGGCGCTCTTTTTTCAGTCTTTATTAATAATATTTTGGTTTCAATTTCCCATTAATTACACCGCTTTAAGAATGTGATGAATCAGGATGTTGGTAAACAATTGTTAAAATTATTTTGTAGACCCAAATGTGGAGTATTTTGAGTTTTGTCAATGTGTTTATCTCTTTCAAAGGATGATTATATTACTTTTTCCCCAGAAGAGGGACAAGTGTTATATTATTTTATAATACTTATCTTTAAGACATAAGATATTACAAGACGGTGATCTAATATAGTTTATAAAGATCCTGGTGTAAGTTAAACACAAACATGTTACTCAGAGGGAGTAACCACAGTATGTAGGTAGGGACGCTTCAGAGGCAAGCAATACTCGCCTCCGTACCGTCAGGCACTGCTGGGACATCCTGGAGCCAGAGCTTCTCATGGTAATGTTGAAGCTTGGCTGCTTCCCTGTATTTAGTATACTTCTGCAAAGCAGAGTATTTTTTATAATTGCCAAGACTGAGCTGAGTTGGCTTTTACTCTGCTACTCTGCCTCTGGGTGATCCATCTCATTCAAGCTCTTCCCAATAAATTTGCTAGATCCCTTTTCATATGCAGGGGTTGCACCCAGCAGTGAAGGCACAGCAGCTCCAATCTGCTGCAGGACGAGCTGCTGAACGGCAACCCCACGTGCTGATGGACCTGACAGATGACAATTTTTACATGTTGTCTTCTCTTACCATCTAATACTCCTGTCTAAGTGTTAGGCAGCTGGCATCACGTCTTTTATTAAAACAGGCTGTATGCCTTAAATTTCAGATAAATTTTATGGTGTGGAGTAATCTGATTTTCTGACTGCTTTTGATTTTCTTATAAGCACAGTGTAGTAGAAGATGAGCTATTGTTGCATTATTAGGAATATATGTTGCCTTCTCTTTCCGTACGTTCTTGCATGAGTGTCTCATACTATTAGATCGTTTAACAAAGAATATCAGATAAGAAAGCTAGATAAAGTAGAAACTAAAGGCAACTAAAAATGCATTTGCTGCATAAAGTGAGAACTGTGCCTAGCCAGATGCAGAAGCGTGCTTTCTACCTTAATCAGTTTCACGGAAAGTAAAATGAAGCTTTTTGGTGGAAATGTCAGTTGTCCAGAGTAAGGATGAATAAACCAAAGAGATAGCACAGTCTGACGGTTTTAACCCTGAATTTCCTAATATAAGACGAATCCATTCTTTCTCAAACACTGTATTAGACTTCTGCCTGTCACCTGGCTCCTGGAATAACTTCAAGGCAGCACAGCCCAGTGCTTGCAGATGGGAAATAGGAGAGTTATCGTGTATATTGAAAACAGTCCAGACGTTTGAACTTGCAGCTTTTATGGCCTTTCACAGACTTCTTATGGGAACACAAAGATGCCGTCAGTTTGGTTTGGGCCTGACCAGGACTGGAATTCGGGGGGTGGGGAGAAGGAAGGAAAAATGCAATTATACCTCGATTTGATGTTAAACCAGTGACATTTTAAAGGCAACTGGGCTGGCAGCTGCCAGCCTGTTGTTATGAGCTACTCTGAGGCAGAAGCTGCACAGTGAAGGTCACTGTGCTGGAAGCAGAGATGTGAACATTTTAGCATCTCTCTCTTTTGCTTTTTTTGTCTGTTTACATCCAAGATTTGCTTCGTTTCTGCCCCTCACCTATTTTCTAAAGATAATACAGTTTCCAGAAGCCAGCCAGCATGCCGTCAGCATATTCCCGTTCCTGGGGAGGCACCCTGAGCCCCAGAGTCCGCTTGAACGCTGCCCGTGAGCTGCGAACGGCAGCACTGCCTGCTCCACCGCAAGAGCGGAGCGCCGGGACTGCCCTCCGCATTCACAGGAGTCATTTGCAAAAGCATTTACTTTCCATCAGTAGAAGCAAA
The DNA here is from genome assembly GCF_030463565.1 of Pelecanus crispus. Taxonomy (NCBI): domain Eukaryota; kingdom Metazoa; phylum Chordata; class Aves; order Pelecaniformes; family Pelecanidae; genus Pelecanus; species Pelecanus crispus. The sequence continues at coordinate 34,688,193 of NC_134650.1, forward strand.
ACTGGCCCCTGTGACCATGAAAACATGTCAGTCTAATGAGAAAAATGAAGGAAAAAAAACCCTGACAAAAATCTAAGAATAGGGTGCTGAACAGAACTTACTCCTGCCAGAGGATTTAGGGCAGAGATAAACGTCGCTTAAATATGGTAGGAATACCACGTCACATCAAGTATGTTACAGCGCTTTTACACCAACTCGAAGTAAATGTCTCATCGCATATGCTTTGTGTGTATAAAACTGGATATTTTTGCAGCTTTCTCCTTTTCAAAGGTGACCTACGCTGTTTTAATTTCTGAATGGATTAACTCCAAGCAGCAGGGTATGAATTAAAGGCTCCTCAAGCAGCCATTAGAAAGTATTTTGGTTATTCAAATAATGGAGTTGCTAGTCATTTAAAAAAATTACAGGGAGAAATGTTCTAAAATGTCATCAGCTACACAGTGCTGGAATCGCTTACGGGATTTCATGAGTTGCTATAAAACATGGTCCAGCAACAGCAAAAGCAGTCTGCCATTACCAGTCCCATAAGTCTCAGTGTCTGCTTAAAGCACCAGATACTCATCTGCTGTTAATCGCCATCACCTCCTGAGGTCAGCAATGCTCCTGCATTTCATATCAAAGGAGGATTTGTGCTAACGGTGGAATAGAAGAATGGGACTAAGAGACAACAAGATTGTCCCTTCAGGGGGAATTCTGCTGGTTTCATCCAGTGGTCCCTTCAGACTCTTTCTGGCTTCCCTGGAAAGGTGCTCAGGAGCCAGGAAAGGGACTTCAGAGCTTCTCCCTGCCACCGTCTCCTCGGGGATGGCTTAGGGACGAGGTCACGTGGACAAAGTGACAAAGAGTCCTGTTGCCGGAACAAATGCTGCTGCCTTTTGGCTTATCCTACAGCAGAGAGAACCTTCTCTACTAAAATCTGATTTGGGAGTGGAAAGCTATGGAAATGCCATAGGATTTCTCCATAAAAACAACTAATTTCAGTTTGCCTAGGTGTAAAATATTGTTACCTATCTGCCACGCAGCTTAATGCTTAATCCGAGTGACAGTTACAGCAAAAAAATATGGTCAACAACAAAACCCAGCCTTTACTTTAAGCACCCGAATAGTTTCCCTGATTTCACTGAGAATCAGCGGTGTGGATGATGCTGCAGGATCAGCAACTACAAAGGGAGCTTCTGCCTGGGATATTCCCACTGTTCATCACCTGTTCGGGGTATGAGTGCAGGCAGGGGATAGCGTCTGTGCTGTAGAAGTCCCTTTTGCTGGCAGGATTGAATCAAGAAATGGCTCCCAATGTTGTTACGATCCTAAGAGCAGAATGATTTGCACAGAATACTTGCTAGTCAGTGTAGAGCACAATAGTCTCCCATTATAATTTTAGTAGAAGTGGAGAACATAAAAAGTCTTGTTATTACTCTAACTTAAGACTGTGGAAAACACACTTATGTTCCTAATTCCTTACTTTAATTGAATACAAAGATATCAGCGCTTCAGTGTTCAGCTGCTACATATAAAATCAAATTTGGTGGGCAGTAAATACAGTAGAACTGAAGGTTTAATGTTATAAAACGAGAGTGTCATTCAAGATAAAACTGTCTTCACTTCAGCGACACTATTACTACAATAACAACCTTAGATTTATTAAAATAGAACTAAGTTTAAATGCATTTGCCTTTCCTTTTCATTTTTATTAGTTATTTTTTATATCTAAGAAACAAAACTCACTTAACATGAACTGGGTATTTTTACATTCCAAGCCTTTATAAATTTTCACAATGCTGCCATTTCCAAAGAAATTTTTAAACACCAGTTTTAATAAAGACTTAAGGAAAAGTTTTTCAAATATGATTTGTCACTAGTAATTTGATATAAAAATTACTTCTGTTTTGATTCTGTTTACCCATTAGGCATTTTCTAATCAATCCTGCTGCAGGGGGCACAAAGTGGTGCAGTTGCCCTACTAGCAGAGGACCCAGCTTAACCCATTCTTGGGATTTGACTGAAGACTGCTGCTGCTGAGCGGAGCGGCTGCTGGATTTACTTCCTCAGGTATGTCTGTCATGATTGCCTTTCCCTGCCTTCATGCGGCCTGGTGGGTGAAGGACTACGCGGGGACTCTGGCAAGGTGGTAATAAAACTCACCGCAGTGCTACATGGCTTAAGGCCATATGTGCGAAGAAATAATGATGCTTACTTACTGCATGAAGCACATCGAGCTTTTGGGTGAAAAAGCAAAGCGTAAGTGATTATTAGACTATTTGATTAAATGGTGTTTAACACTTATTACAATAAAAGCTTTTATGATTGGTGGGAGCTGACTCCACCTGCCTGGAGAACTGGGCTCTGCCTGCTGGCAGGATTCAGGCTGGCAGGATTCAGGCTCCCAGTAAAGGCTACGGAAAAAGGCAAGGAGTTGCTCTTCAGGCAAGTTGTCATAGACCTGCCAGAGGACTGTCGCAGGATTTAAATCATGGCTGAAAATGCTCTGAAGAAAAGAATTTCCAAGAGGAAATATGGATTTGATGCAGTTTCGATATTCTTCAGGATCGTGTGAATTTTACTGAAACTTCCTGGTGGAAACCACGCGGGTGGGTTTTCCTAGCAGGGAGCCAGCAGCTGGCAGGGCCCAGCCGCTGAAGCCTCCAGCAGTCTGTCTGGCCAGATGGAGTTAGCTGGGAAGCTAGATACTAGCACCCATTTAAAAATTGGTCCCATTTAGTTATTCAGAAAGTGAATGTTTCTAAATAATTTGTTCCATAGAAATCTTCAGGCATCAAGCTTTGCATTCAGGTACAGAACAAAACCATTAAAAATACAAAGGAAATTTTCCACGGATCATAAAATACGCTTCCCATGCCATCCCAGTGATTAAATGAAGTTGTGGCTGAATAAAACGGTGACTTTTAATGGCATTTCAGGAGAAAAAAAAAAAAAAAGGTGAAGATTTTAGAAAGGGACCTCGAATGTATTAAAATACAGCTCCTTCACATTACTTACTGCAAAAATCAAGCTCTGCTTGCGGCTGTAACTCACTGTAATGGCTTTACTGACTTGACTTTTGAGTGCTTCTATTTTTTAATTGGGACATTTGCCTGAGAAACAGCTGATCCACAGAAACATTTTCTTTTTATGAGACTGTGTTCTGAATCAATACTGGTGGGGTTTTTTTTTTTTTTTTCCTTAATGTATTTTGACAAGCAATAAACATAGTGAGTTTGGAAGCCTGACAGCAACTGAACAGCCAGCGCCGGGCACGCACCCCAAGAGGAGAGGCAGGCTTGGATCAGGATGGCAGCAGAAAGCAGTTTCTTGCTCTTCCTCCAAGGGCTTCCCAGTAGCGGCTGGAGCCAGCCGGGGCCCGGGCAGCAGCGGGAGGCGCACGCCGAGCGCCGCCGGCCCGGCAAAGCCCCGGGGGCGGGGGGAGGGCGGCGGCGGCGGGCGGGGCGCCCCGGCTGGGGGCGGAGCGGAGCGGAGCGGAGCGGCGGGGCCGGGCCGGCGGTGCAGCTGCGGCCGGGGCCGCTCGTCGCCCGGGAGGGCAGAGGCGGGCTCGGACGTGCCGCCGCCGCCGTGCAGGCGCAGAGCCCGGGCCGCCACGGGAAGACGCCGGGCGCTCCCCAGGCTCCGGGAGAGGAGGCTCGTCCCTGCCGCCTCGCTGCACCTTCCCGCCAGCCCCGGGAGCGGACTGGTCGGTGGGATGGGTCCCGGAGGGGAGCCCGGCGTCGCCTCCTCGCTTGCGGGCCCCAGGAGCCCCCACTCGGCGCAGGGCAGTTGAATCCCGCGGGCGGCGGAGCACGGAACCGGGAGGAGATTTACTGCTTCGTTCCCCGGAACGTCGCTTCCACCTGCGAGCCGGCTTGAGCGGCCGGCTGTGGATTTTATATTTGCTTCCCCACAAACCGAGGTTAGTTTGGCTTTTTGGGAAGGAGCCCTGCCCCAGCCCCGCTGTGTGCGATGGATTGAGGCGCGCCCGGCTGCGCCCCGAGCCCGGCCCCCGCCCGCAGCCCACGTAGATGCGATGGAAAATCGGGGGCTCTTCTGCACCCTCTGTTACCTGATGTTCAACGCACCTCTGCTGTTCTTCGTCACCGGTGAGTAGGAAACTTCTGCCTCTCCCCGCGGTGAGCCGCCGCTCCGGACACAACTTGCTGGCGGGAGGCAGCGGGGGCTCCGGGTGCGGGCACGGCGGGGCTCCGGGTGCGGGCACGGCGGGGCTCCGGGTGCGGGCACGGCGGGGCTCCGGGGCCGGCGGGGCTCCGGGTGCGGGCACGGCGGGGCTCCGGGTGCGGGCACGGCGGGGCTCCGGGGCCGGCGGGGCTCCGGGTGCGGGCACGGCGGGGCTCCGGGGCCGGCGGGGCTCCGGGTGCGGGCATGGCGGGGCTCCGGGTGCGGGCACGGCTCCGGGTGCGGGCACGGCGGGGCTCCGGGGCTGGCCGCCCTGTCCGCAGCTGAGCGCTAGCCGCTTCGCTCCGGCCGGCAGTTGCCGCAAGCCCCGTCCTCGCCGCCGCTTTTTCCTGTGGAGGTGGGGGTGGCGGGGGGCAGGGAGCTGCCCGGGGGCTCAGAACAAGGTGGCACTGTTGCGGCCGCAGCTGCCGGCAGCGCGGCTCGGCGCCTCCGCCGGCGCGGAGCGGGGCGCGGCGGGCGCGCAGCCCGGGACAGGCCCCGCGCCGGCTCTGCGGGAGCGGGCAGCGGGACACGGGTGTCCCTGGGTCCAGCCGAGGGCTTTCTTGGGAGGACGAGGGGGGTTTAAGATCCTCTCCAAACTTCGCTTTTCTGCCGGAGCCGCGGCTGCGGGGCGGCGGGGACCGGCCCGGCCCTGCCCGGGTGCGCAGCCCTGGATGCTCCGCTTATCCTGCGGTCGCCGGACTACGGGAAACCCGTGTCTCGGTCAGCGCCTAGCCCGTGAGCCAAAAGAGCTCCCGTTACGCTGGAAGAGACTGATCTTTGATCTCGTCTTTTGATCTCTCCCGTTAACCGGCCCTTGTAACTCTATCTTCCCCTCCCCAGCTACCTTTACTGAAGTTCCCAAAGATGTGACTGTTAGGGAGGGAGATGATATTGAGATGCCTTGTGCTTTTCGAGCCAGCGGATCCACCTCTTACTCCTTGGAAATCCAGTGGTGGTACCTTAAAGAACCAGCCAGAGAACTTGCACACGAATTAGCCATCAGTGTCCCCGGCAGCAGGAGCAAGGTAATACAGTGCTATGGAGATATATGTATTCATCGAGTGCAACTCGCTCAGAGGGTGATCAAAATAAACTCAGCGGTCCCAGAGAGGAGAGCGTTTCCTCTACCCAGTCCCAGCAAGCAGTTGCAAGCACCAGCGTCCCTGGGCCCTCCCTGGGATGGAGGAGGACAGGGCATGCACCTTGGGGGACTTCACCTCAGGAAAAAACGTCAGTGCTTTAAGGATTGTAAATAGGAAATTATAAACGTCCCGCTGCAAAATTGGCAATGAGGACCCAAGAGAGGCAGCCAAAAAATAGCTGTAGTGTGAAGTGGGGACAAGCAAAAACCAGTGCTTCTGTGGGCTGAGCTAGGAATCGTTGTAAAAGGTGGGAGAACTCGTTGTAATCAGTGTAAAAAGGTTTGCTCACTGGTAGAGGGGATAAAGGCATGAGGGATACACCTCTCTCTGCTGGTATGTTAAGTACATATCAATCTGCATATACAGACGCACACAGTTTCTTGGGGCGCACGTACGCACCTGTGTCCATATCTGGAGCTCAGCAAGACGTTTTCACACAGTCGGATGCAGTAATTAAAATGCATGAAGCAGAGTTAAATCTGGCATGTCCTTTCCCTTCCCCCTAGCAAGCTGCCTGGCATGAGGGTAGGCTCTAATCTAAATTTTTCAGCTGCGTTTCCCCAACATAAGTCAGTTCATTCTGCAGCCTCCCCCCAGTGCAAGATGCCTTGCTGGTGTCCAACCGGGCTGTACAAGGAGTGGGGTAAAGCAGGATTTCCAGGCAGTGTTGCCCTACTGCTGGGGCACGTCATTCTCTCCAGCCCCCCGGCCCTTGCGCCGGCGGGGTGCCCCGCGGCAGCTCCGTGCCTGTGCCAGCTCCCCTCTCTGTGGCACGCTTGTTTTCCTGCAGAGCTCAAATAGAGATGCAAAGCATATAGACGCTGACCTAATGCGATGCCGCCTAGCTGAGGAAAGTGTAAGTCAGTTGTCAGACAGGGAAATAAATCGCTTGGATTTAAATGTCTTCCTTAACCTTATATAAAAACCGTGAGTTGCTTTTACAATAAATGATGACAGGGCATGCCTGGAGAATGATGACCATCTCCCTGGGAGGCGCATCAATGAGATCTGAGGCATCACTTAGGTTTACAGTAGTTGGCTGGAGACAAAAAAATAACCGAGTACAAAACCTGCTGAGTGATACCTGCTCCCAGGATGTTTCAGGACCAAAGCTCTGCCCTGAGCAGTGTGGGTTCCAGCCTGCCCAAACACTTCACCGCTGTGCTAATGCTGCTGGTAAAGCATCTTCCCCAGTGTTTGTCAGTGACTGTGAGCAGCACAGCATGCAACAAGCATTTCTTTGGCTGCTGTTCGCACCCTTGCTGAAGGCAGCGCTTCTGTGGGCACCACAGGAGCTTTACCAAAACAGTCCCCCCAGCTGAGCGCTGGTTTGCTGCCTTCCCCATCACGCAGGGGGACACCCCCCCCCTCCCCCCAGCCACACACAGGCTGTGTGAACGGCAAGTGGAGAAAGTTGCATCTGTCCGCGTCCTGTCCTCGCACTGGGGTGGGAAGATGAGCATCTTGTTGATGTGCCGGCAGAGCTGAGTCTAATCCCCATTTTTTCTGTTCTTTTAGGTAACAAATAAGGATGCAACCAAAATCAGCGTAAGTGCAGCTGGAGCTGGGTGGTGCGCACCCCTCCTCCCCTACACATGGGATTTACTGCATGCCCCCCTCCTTTCCTGACACACGAATGCAGCTGGTCTCACTGGCAGCCCCGCTCCTGCAGCACGGCTGGAGCGTGGCACATTTTCCCCTCCTCGGTGTGTCGTGGCTCGGTCGAAACGTTACCATCTGTTGCTGGTTTAGCAGTCACGTCTCATTCCTCGCAAACCCAGAGGAGGTGATGCTTGCCTTACGGCCCCTCTTAGCCATGTTTGAAAAGGGCGGTGGGCCGCATCAGGAGAGGCGTTTGCTTTCTTCCTTGCCCTCTGCAAACCCCAGTCGGCCGTGGCGACCCCCTTCTCTCCCTGTCCTGCAGGAAACGGGCCCCTTTCCCGTCGATGCGGGCCCGGGGTTGCCTCTGCCCCAAGGGCTGGAGCTGTCCCCCCGCCGCGGGAGCACCCGGGGGCTGGGGGTGCGGACCCGCGGGCTGGGGGTGCGGACCCGCGGGCTGGGGGTGCAGACCTGCGGGCTGGGGGTGCGCCCCCGCAGCGCTCGGCCTCTGCAGCATGATGGGGGGCAGGGGCCGATTCTGGATGGCCCCTTGGGACCCCGAAGCGGGGCTTTAACAGCGAGGCGCTGGGCCGCAATCTCCCGCGCTCGGTTTGGGGGAGAACTAGCGCAGGTTCGGTGGTCCTGGCCGCAAAAGACGCGTACGCGGGGCGAGAGCGAGCCCTGCCGGGGCTGCGGCGGGGACAGCCGGGTCGCTGCGGGGGCCGGGAGGGGGCCGGCGGCGGGGCCGGGTGCCGGGGGAGGCGGGGGCCGGCGGCGGGGCCGGGTGCCGGGGGAGGCGGGGGCCGGCGGCCGCTGCTGAGGCGGCGCCCGGCGCTGCGCTCTCTTGCAGACGGTCCGCGTCCAGGGCAACGACATCTCGCACCGGCTGCGGCTCTCGGGCGTGCGGCGGCAGGACGAGGGCGTCTACGAGTGCCGCGTGGCCGACTACAGCGACGACGAGACGCAGGAGCACAAGGCCCAGGCGCTGCTGCGCGTCCTCTCCCGCTTCGCGCCGCCCGACGTGCAGGCGGCCGAGGCGGTCTCGCACATCCAGAGCGGCGCGGCCCCGCGCCGCCACGGCCCCGCCGCCCGCCCCACGCCGCCGCCCGGCCCCGGCAAGCGCCCGCCGGCCCCGGCCCGGGGCGGAGCCACCGCCGCCACCGCCTCGGCGGCCGCCGCTGCCTCCTCGGCCTCGCCGCCGCCCGGGCAGGCCGCCATCCTCCGCCAGCAGCACGGGTCAGGTAGGGCGCGGGGCGCGGGCGGGGGTGCCCCTCTCCCCCTGCGCGGCGGGGGTGCCCCTCTCCCCAGCCCGGCCGCGGCTCCCCGGGCCCCGCTGCTCGGCGCGGCGTCGGGCACGGCGACACCACCACCGCCACCCCCCCCCCGCCCCGCTCCGTCAGGGGTGGGCCTGTGTTTACTGCGAAGTAATTGCGCCCTAGCTTGTCAGTAAATGTGCTTAAATTACCCCAAAAGCCGGGGCCGGGGCCTTGCCTGCCTCGTCAGAAGCTCGCAGGGAGGCGTGGGGCTGGGGAGAGGGGTCCGAGAGCGGGGCCGGGGCCCGCTCCCTTCGGGTGGGCCCGCTCCCTTCGGGTGGGTGCTACGGGAGGCCCCGCTTTCGCAGTCCCCCGTGCAGCTTTTTGGACGTGGTGCTCACACGCGTGAGGGAAATGGCCGTGGCTGTTCGGCAGAGAATTTACAGCAGGGAGCGGTCGCAGGGGCTGGTGGCCCGGGGCCCATGCGGAGCAGGGCGCGGGTTCGGAAGGGAAATGCCAATTGCTGTGCGATGAGCTCCACGTTTCAGTTACTGTCAGGATAAGAACTGGAGGTACTACGCTCTGTAATGGTTTGCAAATGTAAACATTGTGCTAATAGGGATTGTCTATCAGTTAATACTGTGTTAAGTTATTAATGCCACGTTACCATATTGCGGCTAGCTGGAGAAGGCAGTTGTAAACCTTTGTTTACACTAATGACAGCAAAGTCTAGGACAAAGAACACAATCTTAAATCTGCATTACAAAGGCGTTTCAAGCTTCGAAGGTGTGGTGCTGCTCTGGCTGGGCTTTAGCTCTCCTCTCAGCCGCCGTCACTTAGCTGATGTTGAACAAATGTCCCTGCCAAGTTAATCTGTGGAAGAAGAGAAACAACTTTATGCTGCTGACTGCGCAGGGAAAGCCCTGAGCGCCTTCTGACGCAGATTCATAATCCTCACGCAGGAATTTTCACACTTCTTCCTGATACCTCTTCACACTCTCAGGGCAAACAGGTGCTGTGTTTTATCTGGCTACTACCTTTTGCTGTTTTCTGAATAATTTAGTTTCTTTCTCGTGTAGAAATATGTGTGAAAACTAGGTTTTACTCCTTATCGTTCCTAAGACTAAGCTGGCTGTTTGTTGGCGTCTAGTGGAAGACAAAGTGATAATTCCTGAGGTCTGACTACCAGTGCCTGTGGGCATATAAAAAAGTTCAGTTCGCTTTTGTCAAATTCACTTACTGCAAGAAATTAAACCGAACACTGTAATGCTCACAATCTGTTGTTTTCCTATTGGAAAGATCTGCTTTCCTCCTAGGAGCCCAGGGCTGGTGGTTGTTTTTGTGTTTTCTCTCTCCGCTCCCTCACAGCAAGAATTCTTGCAATGTTTTCCATGATGACAGTAGAAGTTAGGTTTAGGATTCGCAGCACTGTGCGCCCTGCCTGCTGAACCCAGAGCTTATGTGGTGCATATGAACTAAAAACAGGACGATGGAAGTGCATTGGGCGCGATTCCACCTCAACAGATGGATGTGAGTGTGTGCCGCCAAGAGAGCATGTCACAAATGTCTGTTAGGGCAAGACCCCCCGCCCAGATCATCTAAACTGATGTCTGTCCTGATTTTTTACATGTCTGTGGTTTGGGGATGTGGCACTGCTGCATCATTTCTAGGCTGGATTAAATTCTGAAAATAAAGTATAAGCATTGTGGCCAGCAGTGGAGATAATGGAATGATTTAAATCACTGAAAAAGGTAGTGGAATACAGAAAAATATTCTGTGGGGATCTCCAGATGGAGACTGATGCTAAGAGGGCTACAAAATAAGCTAAACCAAAATTTCCTGCTGTGACATCCTCTGCTGTGCACGCTGACATCTGTGAACAGTGCCACTCCGTGGCAGTTTCCGTTCCGGGAGAAAGCTGAAGTCAGCGTAGGGAACACAGGACTCCTGCTCTTGCTCATAGTACTGATTGAATAAAGTATAAACCAGTAACTGCTTTTGTCTCCATATGAGGCAGGCAACTAATTTTGTATTTGGTATGGTCTTCTGTAAAAATAATGTGTTTTTACTCTGCTTGAATCGAGATCCCCTGAGTAACAGGCTTCTACTGGTTTATTGTAATTTCCATACCTGTGGCAGTTTGGAGCTGCCTGTAATTACTTATCAATAAAATATCAGCCACAGCGTGGCTCAGGACATTAGCAGCTGAAAGACTTGGCCCTCGAAGTTCCCAATGCAGATGCCTTCTGGACCAGAACTGTCTGAGACTTGTTATCACGAGATGTCTCTTTGGTTGCGTTTGCGAAGCAGATTGCTGGTTGCCGTCCCAGCCCTCATCACCGGTGTATTTTAGAAAGACTGTCTGGGCCAGGCACTTGGTTTGAAGCAGAGAGAGACAGCTTGGTTTAGAGGCGAGAAATGGATTTATTTCCCCTAGATGTGAAGTGTTGCTCCCTTCCCAGAACAAAAGCATATGGATAAAATACTAACGTGGAAGTCAGTGTGATGAGGACTTGCAGGGATATCGCTGGCTTTTGTGAGGAAATGGAAGACTCAGGTCTCCAGTGGTGTCACTCGGGTTGGATAAGCACTAAACTTTCTTCAAAATGTCTTAAAAGAAAATAACATCCTTGAGCGTCAGAGTTTCCCATTTGTATGTTAAAGTGGTGTTCTTTAGAGCTATTTTAGGTACAATAATTATTTTTCTCTGTAAAGAATGCAGTCTCTTTATAGGAAATACTTTTTTTTCCTCTTTTTTTGCCTCTGGAAACTGGAAGTCCTGCTTGGAGTCCACCCCTCAAGGCAGTGTCACAGCTGGTTTTCCACACAGTAGGGCCATCAAGTCAAACTAAACCTTTGTTCACGTAGGTGTATAAGACTGCAGGACCTAACCCTGTGTGGCTGTATGAATTATACATATGTATGGTAGTATAATACATATGCTTCATTATCCTGTTTTGAGCTCTGTAACACATGCAGATAAGTACTTGCACCAAATCTGTGTGTAGTAATTGAATCGTCTAATACGTTTACTCTCAAATGTCTTTAGCATTTGTAAGTCTTTTCATTGTACATGGGGATGTTTCCCCTGTTTAAAAGCAGAAATGTGCTCAAACAATGGATTTGCCATCAGTGATTAAGAAACACCCTCATTTAAGACACTGGAGAGCTCTGCCTAAAAGCTGATGGCATGGCACTAGCCACAGTATCCTGCATGAATTGGGTTCTAATCCTATTTTCCTTGCAATAGAAGTCTTCGCAGTATGTTCAGAGTAGTAAGATAGGGCCTCTAGGTGCTTGTATTCCAATAAATGTGATTATAGATCAAATGCTGCTTTGAGATGTGCCTGCAGGGCTCTTCTTGACTTCAGTTGAAGTCCTAGTCATGCACCATCGAAAAATGGGATTGTTTACATCTTCTAGTTGAACTGAAATATTAACTTACTAGAATAAATGTATCTGTTACTGAGATTCTCTAAAGAGCAGAGTCTTATCTGACAAACCAGGTATAAATAGAAAATCCATAGTTTTGGACATGTCATCTGAAATTGTATTTGGTAGAAGTTTGTGATCAGCGTTACAGTATATAAGGGAATAGATCCAATGTAACAGAAAAAATTCCCCAATATGCCAGAAATACTAGCTACTCAAACAGGATTTTATCTGTAATGTTTAAACTACCGTATAAAAACGTAATGCTGTGGTCTCACAAGAGTCAAAAAGATTACTGCTTGTCTGCCGGTAAGGTAGGCTGAAGTGGAAACTGAGAATGTTACTTAGGCTGCAAGGAGGCAAAGATCTGCTGGTAGGACCACTGGTTTTAATACTGTCAGAAAAAGAGTTGTTGTCCGTATGGTTCTAAATGAAAATAATATTTAGCTTTCAGTTTAAATACTTATACGCAAATGGAATCTTTTACAGTAGGCAAAAAAATCAGGGTGAGCAAGTGAAAGAGTGCATAGTGTTAATGCGTTTGGAAGCGTTCCTAGTTTTTTCTGGGTGAGTAGCGGGCATGTAGGAGCATCACTGAGCAAGACACGCAGCATCTCTGTCCCAGAAAGTTTGTAGTCCAAATGGATGAGATGGACAAATGGCAGGAAGAGAGATGACTGACTTTCTTGAGTGTGTGGCAGCCGTGAAATTAAATATGAAAACTTAATTTCAGATCTCTTAAATTTAAGTCCAGTGCCTTAGTCATGAGACTAACTTTGTCATCTGATAGGTGAAATAATAAACAAGGATCTTCATAGTGACCTTCTGGGAGGCAAGTTGGCTGTATTATATCCTACCAAACGGTCTCCAAAATGAGTGCCTGTGTATTGGCTTGGGAGCAATTTTTAGTTTAACTTCTGAGCAGAATGTAGATCAGACATTGCAGCTTCCAAATTCCCTTTTATTTGTTTGATCTCTAGCCTCAAAGCTCTGAAGTGAAAGCTCTAAATAAAATAAACAAAGATGGGAGTGTGAACAAGAAACTGTGCTTCATTATGCTTAGAGTGCTCTAGGAAGGACACAGAGAGACTCATGTGTTATGCAGAGATGAAGTGTTCACAGCAAGGAAGAAAATAAGTCTTCACTTCACGCCTGTCCCCCTCTCCCCCCCCACAAAGCCTTTTATGTCTGAGGCAGAGAGAAGTCTGGTTGTGGGCTACATGGCCTGAGATAATAAAGCACCAGGTCCAAATTCTGCAGTCTCTGTGCATGTGCAGCTCCCAGTGATGCTCGTAAGAGCGGTACGTGCACAAAGTCAAGCTGCGGCAACCTACCTTGAGGCAGGAGACCATGTGGGAGAGTGTTAGATCTCCATCGTGCACTGGGAAGCAAAAGGTATTTTTTTGCAGCTTAGAGACAGGAAAGTAAATGAACACGCTGTTTTCTTGAGTGTAACGAGCTGTGGCTGGTTAGAGGGCCTCTGTTTGGAGGTTTGTGGTTGAGTTTGGATTAACTTTGGGTAAGGGTTTGGGTCCAGGGCTCTCCTGGCTTTGTCAGAATTTGAATGACTCTGCATGCTAGTTTGAGAAACAGCCCGTCGAGCTCGTCTGTCTTTGGTAGATGAGCATTACACAAAATAGCAAGAAAGGAAAGTCTCTCTTTGTTCAGCTTAGGCTCCCTACCTTTCCAGCTCCGTAGTGTCTGGGCCTGCTTCACTCATCCTGTGCTTTTTATGAGACCATATATGAGCTCATGTCTGTTGTTATTTGTAGTTAAATGCAACCTGGGTCACATCACATTTTCCTTCACATTAAATAAAGTAGCAAGACAGAGGCCATAACTGAATTATCAGGCTGACCTCCTAAATGTCACTGGATAATAAACATGCAAAAAGAATTCTCATTAAATACACATCACTAACACTTTAATATCTAGGCAAATTAGACTGCTTTGGGGACAAGTGAGGTCAAATATCTTCTTTTGTATGTGTGTAATATGGATTAATTCTCGAACTGGACAAAAGCACGAACTGCCGTACCGTGTCACCTCATTACCTAGGGCAGAAACAAGCTGTGCCAGGGTGTTTTTGTACTGTGAAAATGCAATTTATTTGAGTAACCTCCTTTCAGTGGTTCTTGCTTGTTCCCCGGAGGACAGACAAAACTGTACTAACCTATTCTGCTAAAGCCTGTGCAGTGTCCTTGAAGAAATTGGAATATTAATTGAACTTCTTTAATATCTTTAAGTTATAGATGAAAAAATGTTTTAAAAAAATATTACTGAACACAATGAAAGGGGTATTCCAGGTCTTTCTAATGAATGTGGAATCTGTACCTAATGTTGGTCTAGATTTCTGTACGAGATTGATTCGTTAGTGAGTAAAAATTACAAACTTGCATGAGGAAAGGCTGAGTGCACCCATGCGTCTTTTTGCATGAACAAACAGCTTTTGGGCAGGAATATACATATACTGCCAGTTCTTTATGTATGGTTTCAATAGATTGTGAAATGGAATCTTAGATTGCAGTACCAGCTAGCTTAGTGTGTATATTTTGCAAGAGGCAGATAATGGTTACGCATTCCCCACCTCTGTACCGATGCAGCTTTACTGACGTATAAAGTACCACTTCAAGTGTGTTGTGGATTATATAGGTCCCTAACACTTTAGGTGGTATACTTAGAAGTCATAGCAGAAAGAAATGTCAAGACAGTCTTACTGGTACTAGTTTTTAGAAAGATATTAATAGTGGTGGTCTGTAGTTGGAAAGCAAACGTAAAGTAGGATCTGCCAGGAAATTAATCTTAGAGCAGTCCCGTGAAGGTGTTTCTTCTTTACGTAACAGAGCCTGACAGGACTGTGCTGGTAATAAAAGGGGTTTGTTCTGGGTTTTGATTTAGCTTTGCTAAAGCAGTGAGAATGCTGGCAGGTTCACTATTGCTGTTTACTACGTGTTTTTTAAAATCAGATAATGGCAGAGCAGTCCCTATGTCAATAATCAGCAGTTCAAGTAGGTTTGTATTGGAAAAAATGGGGTTGTCAGCAGAATGGTATTATTTGTCACAACAGCAGTTAACAACCGAGTATTTTATATTGCTAGGCTGTTATCAGTTGGGAGGCAATTTTATTAGCTGGAAAGAAGAGCAGTTTGGCAGAGCAGCAGCTGTGCTCTGTGGGGAAGTCAGTGTGATCGCAGTGCGCAGATCGTTGTGCCGCGGCTGGAGAAGGGAGCTGCGCTAACAAAGCTTACGCCGTGATGTCAAGTAGTTGCCGTAATATCTGAGCTTACCCTGCATTTACATGGTTGTGGCTAGGAAGCAGAGCATCCTTGTTGTGTGTGCTGGGAGCGGCTGCTGACTTCGAAATGAGGTAGAGCACAGTTAGAAAGTCCTCTAATGGATGTCATCTTCTGTGTGTCGTTTTATTGGTCGTGTAGAATTCAGTGAACTGGTATAATTAGAACTACTTTACTACTTTATACATTTTAAAATCAGCATTCTAATCTGAATCACTCTCACACCAGGGAGCTGGAGATTTCACATGTAAAGAGGGCACTGAGGAATATCCTGTGTCCACAGTTACTCCAAATAACCCCTTGCTGGCTTATTCTGTAAAGTTTGGCCTCCCTTAGATCTAGGGCATGGCAATGTCTTTAGCTAATATCTAGCAAATGTCAATCATTGGAAAGATTTGGAGGGTCTGTGTATTTGTGGGTCACTCCCAAAATGTTGCTGTTTGTTTATAGCAAAAAGGTGATCCCTTCTTTACGTAAATCACAGGCTCTGCTTTTTTTCAGGCGCATGCTCTCAAGACAGCCATTTTCCTTGTGTCATCATGTACTCTGCTAATGCACTTAGCTCTATTCTTTAAGTATGGACAGGATAGGGTTATTTTTCAAAAAAAATCCGTAGATAATCTGCACTCGGATCTGCTTAACTTCAGTAATTCCGATTGGAGTGATAATTACAACTACATGGGCAGCTTGCTCCTAATCCTGATCAAGTCAAAAATACTCTACAAGACACTGAAGCGAGAACTACAGTGTCTTGTTCTTTACTTCTGGGTTGCAAATATTTACAGCTTGTCTCAATTACAGAATGTGAAATCTGTGGTCCTGTCCAGTGTGACTTTTATTGCAACTCTTTTCCTCAGTGTCAACTTAGGAATTGTGTGGCCATGTTCTTGTGATCGTACCTGCTTTTTACAACGTGGCTTTTTAGTCCTCTTGCTTATAATGAAAAACTTGAGAATGTGGCCCAGACTCACTTCAAAGCTCAGTAACTGAAACCCCGCTACCAGTATTCTTCATTGCCTCATGATTTGGGTAGTTTGAGTTGTGCTTTTTGCTATTTGTGTGTATTAATATGCTGTGGACTTGCTCACATAGTAGTATTGAAGAAGGACGTGTAGGGCTGGATGCTTATTTACCACCTGAACTACCGCTAATGTAGTTAGTTATTTTTCTATATGTTTTAGTTCAAAATTCATTTTCCACCGAATCACATTACAAAGAATTTTGTATCTCTCATTATTCAAGTGTCAAGGAGTGAATTAAATGTGCTTGGTTTTGTTAAATTAGTTTTAGATCATGGAACTGCAGAAAATTCTGGAAATAAAACAAATCCATAGTTGCATGTTTTGGGTCTCTTTAGTAAGATACTTGGTGAGGAGAGATCACCTCACAGGTACCAAAGCAGACATCTGTTTATGGGAATGTACTACAAAGTAGAGACCAGCTGCAGGTCTCAAAAGAGTAAAGTTACTGGTTTATTTAAATGCAGACTAATATAAAGTGTTTAAGCTGTATAATCTATGTAGAATGAATTACTCTTTTTTTTTTTAAGTATTCAGGATACGGTCCTGTTCTACACTGACACTGTCTGTAGCAGTGTTTCCTTTTGGAGCTTGTTACAAATTAGTGTTGGTGTTTTCTTGAAGCGTGTGCTGGTGTTTTCTTGAAGTTTTTCCTTAATTTCTCCGAGAGTGGATATTTGGAGTGGTTGGGTGGTTTATTTGGCTGTCCCAGTGTAGGACAGATCCCAAGAGCAGCCCCTCAAGGGCCCGGCTCCATGTCAATCAGCTCAGCTGCTGCTCTGCTGGGCTTTCCGGGGGCACCACCTTCTCTCAATACAGCAGTTTTCATAGTCAAATGTAGCATTTGGAAGAAGTGGAGTGAGGCTTTCAGTAAGACTGTTGACTGCTCTGTACATCTTTGGCTACCACAGAAGGGGATTGGGGATATTGAGGGGCAATGTACCAGCTGTTCCCCGTATTGTGTGTCCCTACTTCTTGTAACTTCAGCGGGAGATGAGTTTTTACCAGCCTGTTGACAATGAAGCTGCATATTTCTCTGGTAACTTAAAAAGTAGAAATATTTTTGATAGAAGTAGAAGTATTTCTTGCTCTCTACCTGATACACACTCTCATATGAATGTATCCACTAGTTTAACTGCCCATCTCTTTCTGCTTGTTAGTAGCTGTGTTTAGTACAAAAATGTCTTGCCATGCAGACCTGCAGCAACTGTCGAACTGGATCAGATCAATTGTCCATCTAATCCTGTAGCTTACGTCTAATAATGTCCTTACAATCTAGGAGAAAAAGGGAAGAACCTCCAGAGAGGATAATTGAGCACTTGACTGATCCGTGTACCATATGCGTGTTTGGAACGGATTGTCAGTCCTAATATTTTGAGAACAATTTGGCCTTAATGAGGCTTAGTTGAAATGAGCTCTAATGTGATCAGAAATCCACCTCAATAATTGCAAGTGCCTTAAGAAACATATACCCAACTCCTCTACCAATTCCTGCGTCTGTCCTGTCCCACAGGCACTCACACAGATTGACTTCCAGCAAAGCACTGCAGTACTTCAGAAAATCAACACTGCTGAAGGAATCTTTTACTTTTCTTAGCTTTGTATCGGAACCAAACTTTTCTTTCTGCATCATTTCCTTGCATGACTACACCTCCCTCTCCTTGCCATGCGATTTCTTTGTTTTCTGATCTGTCCATAACTGTATGATGTACATGACCCATTTTTCATAGAATGTGCTAAAACAAGGGCTTCACGATATTCAAGGGTGGTTAGCCATGTTGTGGTTTTCTTTCTCAAAGTGAGGGTTAAGCACATTGGTTGAAATGCTCAGGGAACTAGAAGATGCTGCTTCTCAAGAAAACAAGGTTCCACTGGTCTCCTTAACAGTGCTGTCATGCCTCTCAATATGCTGCAGTTCCCATGCCTTCCTGCTGCCTGTGCTGTGGTTTACCACTAAACCACCAAAGTCTTCTGCCCTAGATGGGCTTTTTCAGATGTGACACCAAGAGCAGTAAAAATTAAGAACCAGGCTGCTACAAAGAATTGGATTTTTCTCAAATACATATACTTATATTTCTACCTATGCTGCAAATTTGCATTGTGCTGCCCTGTATGCAGCCTCTGTAGAGTTATCAAGCCTTACATTCTACATCATCTCTATGTTCAGTCGCATGTGTTCAGCCCAGCACGTAATTAGATACAGGTATGGGCAAGTCAAAAAAGGTCATTTCAGGAGTGCTAAATACTGCAAATGTAAATGGAATCTTACTTGAAATGCTAAAACCTGTTCAGTTGCCAAAATTGGGATGGGATTGGCTTTTAGTTACCCTTGTTACATGGTATTTTGGGAATTCACTTCTAAATATAGGCCTGAACACAGCAGTGGATATCTTAAGAGAGAAGGGAGACAAATGGTAAAACTCAGGTGTAACTGAGAAGACCTAAAATGATGGCACAGTTTTACAAAACCTTGGCCAGTGTCTTCTGGCCAGTAAAAGTGGTTTCAGTTTCCTGGAGAGCTTGAGGCTACGGTGTGGATAAGGAAAGTGAAACGTGGGCATTTTCAAGAAGACGGGTGTGGAGAGCAATGCTGATAGTCAGCTGCGCTGAGAAGATTTACTCTTGACCTTAAAAACCTTGATGGCATGTGTGAAGGAAGAAAGCGGGATCACTAGCTTATACCTGCATGGTGGTGTAGAAATAAATACGTGTGCTGACTTCTGTGAGGCATTCTTTTGAGATGAGTTATGGAAAGCAGTTCCAAAATTCAGCAACTCATAAATAAAAATGCGTAGCGGGTAGAAAACTTAATTTTGTCATCGTGCCTTCTAGGCAAGTTCAGTGGTGAGCAGATCCCGTGCAGTTGCTGATAAATAAGTGGAAAGTCACCATCGCCAAAATTAGCAACACCCAAAGGCAGCTCAGGAGCTGTTTCTAGTTGTGCCCAGGCATGATGATCCACAGCCAGCTGAAAGCCAGGAGCAATGGGGACCCCATAGTTCAGTATTTTTGCATCGATTTCCATAGTAACACATACTACTTTTAACAACAGCACCTCACGTGACATGTGGTGCTCTAGGATTTAGCTGGGAGAGTGTGCTAAAGTTAGCACAGGCTCTGGATACGCTTCTGCACACCATCCTGGAGAATTAGCACTTGGTGAGGAGTAGGAAGTTTAAGGCAACAGTTACAAGCCTTTAAGAAACCCCTGATAGCAAAAATGCAGTGTGTGGATTGTGCTGTAAGTATTTGAGAGTAGAAGAAGGATATGTGCAGCTTAGAAGATCATGTCTCAGGCTGTGGAATAATTCTAAGGTGCTGTAGCTTATTATCTCTTCAGTAAGTGTATAGTGACTTTAGTAATGGTGTCTTTTTAATTAAAAACTTCTAAGCAGCTCTTAGATCTGGAGTTTGGTGACTTGCCTTCAGTTCAGTGGAAGTGCTCCAAATGTATGTCAGTGAGGGAGAATTTGTTTTCTCTAGGAGGTTATTGCCTGTAATGATCCTTGACCAACAACCTGTATAAAACACTATTTTTTCCATAGATACAAGATGGTAGGAGCATTTTCTCCAAGAATATGTCTCAAGCACAGTCTAAAGTTTCTGGATTGAGAGAATAAATCAATCTATATGGTCAGTTTGATCCCTCACCTCTTAATGAAATGCCAGGTTCGAGAGTTTTAATTGAACATTGTTCTGTAAGGGAACAGTCTGAGGCCAACAGGTCACTGCATAAAAGCCACTACAGAGAAACGTCTTGTGCTACTGCCAGCCGGCGTCCCAGCTCCATCATGAATAGGCAGTCAAATTTTGGTGTGATTTCATCTTTCAAGGAAAATAGACTACTGATGTCTTTCAGCTTTTTATTATATGGGCCACTGCATTTTACCACCACCTCAGAAAGAAACATCAAGGGACTTTTCAGAGTCCGTCTAGGAAGAAAAATAGGAAACTGCTGGAAACTCTGGTTTTTGGCCATTGGTTAAATATAGCTTGTAAAAGAATCATCACCATTTTTTCCGCATGTCACAAGTCACTTGGTTAATTAATGATTGTTTTCAATTGGATGAACTGTTTTAA
The DNA here is from genome assembly GCF_030463565.1 of Pelecanus crispus. NCBI lineage: Eukaryota > Metazoa > Chordata > Aves > Pelecaniformes > Pelecanidae > Pelecanus > Pelecanus crispus. The sequence goes on from NC_134650.1 coordinate 34,708,175, forward strand.
GTCAAACTTTGATGAATGCTGGCACAAGACAAATTATTAAATTGAAAACTACAGTAAAACATTATTATGTTGTAAATCGAAAAGAAGGATGAGTGATGCCAGAGAACAGTTCATCATACATGAACAGAACAGTTTGTTATTGTTCTGCTTAGTGGTAGACTTTCCCTTTAAGCCATATGCATATAAATAAATTAAAAGCAAAATTGTAAATCTGTGTAGTGATAAATAAGTTTACAATAACAAAACATCAAAAGAATATTCAAAGTATAAATGAAGCATTTTCTTGTAAGTGTCTGTAGTTTGTAAGTGACTGTGTATGCCTGATTTAAAGTCTCTGGATAGAAACTCTGTTCTCAAATCTGGGTTGACCGCATGTCCAGGTCCTAGTGGTCAAGACCACATGCTGGTTTTTTACATCTACAAATGTAGCAGTTTATTAAGTAAAAGTCAAGACTTCCACTACGGCAGTAAAAGCAGAATTGCGGACACTAAGTCCAGCTTGTTTATGAACAATACTACCTGTAATGAAAAGGGCTACGGCTATGGTTAACTAAACAGGGAGAAGTTACTGGAAGTTATATTTCTGGTCTTATGTTCAGGGGGAGGAGAATTCTGTGTATCTGCTTCTGCTGCCTGAAGTCTTAGAGCAGAGTAACACTGAATCGGTATGAAAAAAAGAAGCTTGTATTTGGTGTTCAGTAAGAATAATTGCTTTAAAATATTTTTTTAAAACATATTTTATTTAACTGCTAAGATTCTGTTAACAGACTCTGAACTCACGTTCTGCTGTCAAATTAAGAAGATGGAGAATGGAAGTTAAAAACAACACAATTTCTACAAGAAGAAAAGACAAAAAAATTTGACTGTTGCATTAATTTAGTCCTGCACTGAGATTTAAACTAAAACTAGTAAATAAAGGTAAAACTGGCATAGGAATGATTTTGGTAAGCAGGCAGAGTTGCTGCACGGGGTTGTGACAAATACTGCTTTCCATTCAAAACAGAAACAATCGTAACCTGGTATCCTTTGCAGCCCTTCAGTATGATGGTTGTAAGAGCACTTGAGCTACAAGAGGCCATTTCTCCAGATTGAGTTCCTCGGTGTTTCCAGGGGGAAAAAAAGCGCAGCTTTCTTTTTGAGTAACTGGCAGCATCTCCTCAAACTCGAATCCGGTTCATTCAAAGAACAAGTTCGGCCCTGGCAGGGAAGAATGGGTTCTTGCTACCCTCAGGTTTAAGCATAATAAATACCCAAGGCCAGATAGATCTTCACTGCAGTGGTGGGCAGGTGTGGAATTGGCACAAATTCGGCACCTGTGAGCTGCGTGCAGCTGCCAGGAGCGTTGGCTGCTGCTGGGCTGCCCTTGCCATCCCTGAGCACGGGGGACAGCGATAGCACGTGGGGACCATCCTGGCCTGGCGTTCTTGCAGCTGTGCAATGTCCCAGGAGTGAGAAGAGCCATCTGACAGCATGGACATGAGGATGCGCTGACTGGAAGGATGGCTCCGTTGTGCCAGTGACTGCAGTTTGTAAATAAGCATTCTGTCTTCACATACCCCATAGCATGCCAGGCTCAGAGACGGACAGAAAATGGGGGTTTACCTCCAGCCCTCCCAGTCAGCAGGCTGTTTTCTCTTGCTGGTTTAGGTAGATTGGTTGTAAGGGTTGTATCCTTGCCAAAACTGTAGGGTATACTATATTTGTGAATTAACTGTATATTTTTTAAGGGAATGGCAGGACCTGCTGGAGGAGGGAGGTCCCTGAGGCTGGGGAATTGCTGTTGGGAATGCTTATCCTGCCTGCAGGTCTCCAGGGGCAGGCCCTCCTTGCACCTCAGCTCTGCAGGGCTGGTTCCTGGGGCAGGGAAGGCAGGTCTGAGCTTGTGAGCTCCTGTGTTGGTGCCTCACAGCAGCAATAACGTTTGGGGCTGGTGATTGCCTTGTCCCATGTGCTGGCCAGGAACCTGAGCTTTAGCAGCTGTTGTGCACTTCCCTGCGCACACATCTAGCATCTTTTTGCAAGAATTTAATGAGTTAACTCCTTTAGTTACCTGAGTTAATTGTGTTTGATAATGATTTTCAGCTTTAAAAAGAAAAATCCTGTATTCATCTTAATACCTTGCTGTTGCTACGTGGGCAGTCTTTAGCCGCATGTTTGTGCATGCGAGGATTTAATTAAAACCTTAATAACTAAATAATCTCCACACAGTCTAGGCATCTGTGAGATAGCAGTATGGGGACATTTCTTGAATTCCTCAATTGCACACCACATTACTAGGAACTACTTCTTGATACTGGATAATAATACTCTAGCTTTGCTGCTGAGGTATATATAGATTACAAGGCAGCCTGAACAGCGAGCCCAAGAGCAGTGGTTTACTCAGGAACTGTTCAAGGTATTTCCTTTGATCATGCCGCAGCTGAGAGAGACTCACATCTCCTGGAGACCAAGACTGAGTTTTCGCATCGGGGTGCCTGAAGTGAGTTTCCTAAATAGAAGTGACCTGATTCCTTTTTCAGAGATGCTGAACACAAAAAACTGGTTTTTTTTAAAGCTTTCATGCTTTGCAAAGTGGCTCTGACAGTCACTTTTTTGGGTGGCTGGCAGTATTTCAGGCATTGATTACTCCTGTATGTAGGGTGTTCAGCACTGATGAAGTCTGTGCCTCTGTGCACTCCAGCTGCAGGGCAAAGCTCCGGTGGGGCTCCTGCTTTTGCATTCACCCCTGTGGAAATGTCCCATGGCCACGTGGGACATCACTTATGGGTGTGCAGCCCTGTATTGTCATAGAATCATAGAATCGTTTAGGTTGGAAAAGACCTTTCAGATCATCCAGTCCAACCATTAACCTACACTACCAAGTCCACTCTAAACCAATCAAGGGTAGACTAGACTAAACCATGTCCCCAAGTGCCACATCTACCCATTTTTTGAACACTTCCAGGGATGGTGACTCCACCACCTCCCTGGGCAGCCTGTTCCAATTCTTGACCACCCTTTCTGTAAAGAAATTTTTCCTAATTTCCAACATGTTACAGTGTTGGTGACAACTGCACACGCTAGTCCCTGTCATGGCTTTGGAAAGGTGTCACGCATTGGCACTTGGGACCCCAAGAGCCACCGCTGATGAGCAGTCCTGCCTTGTCTGCGTGGGCTCAGCAGGACCTTGGGCGGTGAAAGGCGGTAATCTCTTGGCCTGCAGCAATGCCGTAGGCTGCACCAGGACAGCAGAACTTCTCCATAGGAAGGGGCTATTCTTGCCCTTGCCCGGCAGCAGAGCAGTGACCTGTTTCAGAGATGGAGCAGCCCCACGCCGTGCCTGCGTGTCTGCTTTCCTGGCAAAGCATGGCCGACAGACCTCAGCCCCATGGCTCAGCCCTCCCATGCAAGGGAGAGGGGCCAGACTGTGGTGACACACACACACAGTAAATTCCCCTCTTTTTGGCGCAGGTAACTAGAAGATGAAAAAAAAAAAAAAGAACAAGTACCTTGGCGTAAGTGGATAGGAGGCAGGAACAGCCTTGTTAGCTGCAGTATGGGCACGGATGCCACTTCTCACTTGCCTCACGAGCAAAGGCGTCGGTGTCTGCCCCTGCTCGGGGAGTGCTGCGCCCTCCCTCGACAGCCATCAGGTCGCAGGCACCGCTTCCCTGTGATGGCACGTACGTCGCTACCCCTGCGGCCCTCTATCGTGCCGCATAAGCTTACCTCATAGAAGCGGGAGCGGTCTTGCCCTCCCTGGGTTTGGAAGAAGTGACTGTAACAGATGTGTTCCACAGCTGACCTCTGTTGTTGTATAGCTCCTGTGCACATTTTTAATTTAGAATTCTGCTCTTTCCTATAAAAGGTAAAGAAGATGTCAAGGTCTTGCTGTTCCCATTCCAAATGAAATGGGTTCATGTCCTGTTAATCAAGGAGTACAGCCGCAGCACTTGTCATCTCCCTTTAAAGTAATGGGTGGTTGATACCTGTCATTTCTCAAGAAACTATATACCAGATTAAGGTGTATTTATAGAAGTCTCAATTGCTGGTAACTTGGCTGAAGCCAAGTTTAGGCATACCATTAGTAACGCATAATGAAATGACCTAAGTGGAGTTAGATTTGGGAGGGGGAAGAGAAAGCTATTTGAGTTGGATAGCTGGAGGATGCTGTTTTACTATTAAAATTAAGCTTCTGACCCCTGGCTCTGAAGTGATAAAAATAAATCTTCCTCTATTTCTCTTCTGCATTTAATCTTCTATATTGGAAAAGATAAAGAATAAAATCTCCTTCTCTCCCTTGTCTCTTTCTTTTTTAGGTACAGGACCTATTTATGCTACAGACCCACTCCTATATATGTTCCTGTTAGTACTGCATAAGCTTGTACATTTATTAGTAAACCACTGACGGACTACTTCCTCCACTCCTCCTCAGCCAAACAAAAAGGAACCTATTTAAAAACAGAACAAACCCCTGACAAAAAAAATACCTAGAGTTTTCAAGATGGACAGAAAGAGACTGAAAGAAGCATGATCAATTCTACGTGGGGGGGAAAAAACATATTTTTGGGGATGGCGCAGAAAGTAAACCACATAGAATAATGCATCTAGTTTCCAGACTCTATGGTGTAAAGCCCTGCTCTGTGCATGGCACTTATGATTTCTCTATTTTAATGTAATATTTTTTCTTTTCTAAACCTTTCCTCTGACTCTTCATTTTGCACGAACTGTTGAGCAGTTATCTTTATGACAATATGTAAAGATGTTGGGTCAAAGCCCTTCCTAAGAAAGGAAATATTTTTAGTAGATTATTGTGTTTAGGTTTTTTGGATTTCCTTTTTCTTTTTTAATTAAATTATTTCTTTTGGAGACATTTTAATTAAAAAGGTACATCTTACCATAATTAATATTCACTGTCAATAATATTTATTTTTAAATGAAGATTGGAAACAAGGTAAGACATTTGTTTATAAACTGTATTGTATATTGCTGAATAACAGTTGAATAAAAAGATTTTGAAATAAAGTTTTTACATATGTGTGTGTCTCTCCCTGTGTCCTGAAGCTTCTTGAGAAGGCTTTATGGCTGGGTCTGTTCCCTACCTTGGCACAGCACAGAGAATTGAGGAAAGGTGCATCACAACATAAAATTGAATCGGTTATTTATTACACCCCCACGTATTGCCAAACCCCACAGCGTAGTGTGCTGACAGCTACTCACAAGCTACAGCTGCATTTTCCTGTGGTGACACCAGTTACCCCTGGGCAGTTCGTGCAAGATCTAGTCGGATGGACAGTGTGACAGTGTGGAGCATTCAAGGTAAGTCGCTTTGGTTTTCTCTAGGCCACTTTGAAAAAAGATGAATCGACCAGTGGAAAATAAAAAAGGATCAACCTGGAATGTTGTATTCCCCAGACCTCGTTCCAATATTTGTTTAAAATATATTCAGATTTTTAAAATTACATAATTGTGTCGCTTGTCTTACCAAGTGAGCTTTCAAAGGCTTTTTTACAATAAATCCAGCAGTTACTTTTCTGTTCCAAAATGCTTGCTTTTTAAGTGAAATAATAGGATGACAACCTTCTTTATCTGAATTTAGTGAAGTACATTGAAATGTCTTGTGTCTGACTGTGATTCTTATCCTTCCATTTGGGTCGCATTTTAGAAAGGACCTTAATTGTGGAAATGGTAAAGTGATGGCTACAGTGGCAGCAGGACTCTGTCGGCAGAAGCTGTGGAGCAAAGGCAGGATGTGCCGTTGCCTCACCTTGTACCTGAGCCCTCTTCTAGAAGGAGGGTAGGAAGGGATTTTCAATTTTTCAGAAGGTCAGGAGTTGCTTTTCCTAGGACTGCCAGTAATAGTGAGGCATTCGTGCCACTCACATCTCACTAGGTGTGAGACCAAAACACATCTGTGTTTCATACGTGCTGCTACATTGTGGTAATAAAAGCCCTCTTGTACTGGGGCAAACTCACCGTGAGGATCCAAAGGTGATAAAGTCTTTGTAAGAATGTTCATCCCCTTAATGCCAGCTGTAGTAGCCTGTGGGTTGGGGAATAATCTATAATCGTCCCACGAAAAGCAGAACTGCTCTTTGGAAGGACTTGGGGGAGGTGGTTGTTGGAAGCCTGGAAGTGCATCAGTGTGAGACACTGAAAAGCACGGTCCTTGGCTTCCATAAGCGCGCAGGAGGGCAAGTCTTATAGCCTGAAAGGAAAAGACAGGTGAAAAAAAAAGAATTGAATGTCAGACCATGCCTAAATTAATACCGGTGTGCATGTCTGGGAACTTGTTCAAGGACAATTACTCAATGCAGAGGTATGTGTGGAGTCTGTAAGGTCAGGAGAGCTCTAATCCTTCGAGTAATGGCTGGTCATGGAAGTGAAACCTGCCTGGCTTTGAACTGTGGGTCCTCTGGCGAGCTCATCAGTGCTGCTTTTTCTCAAGGGCACTGAATATTTCTCGGTGACTCATATTCCTTCGAAGGGAGAGAACCAAACCAAATTTTTCCACAAGAGGAAGAATAAAATTTGCCTAAATTTAATCTAAACAAGTAGCTGATGCTTGAAGCAGTGGACCATGTCTGTCTAGTAGTTACGCTTCTAGTTCAACTTCAGCCATACCTCAGCATGGTCTCTTAGTAAATAGATCATCTGCTTTGCTCTGATACTTTTGTTGCATCACTTACAGAGTACGTTATGTCTTTAATTGCGTACTGTACTGTGTGGTTTACAGAAAACATAGGAGGACATACATCATCTTGCACTTGTCCTTTGTTTTGTACTGTAGCCTGTTAACCTGCACAGCTGTGTGGCAGCAACTGGAAGTTTCGCGTGCAGTGGCAGGAGCAGAATTATCAAGGTCTTTTAGACTTTAATCACATTAAAGGTGAAAAAATATTATATCTGCAACTAAAAATAACTTTGCTTTATCCTTTCTGAGATGAGAATTAAGTGTGCTGCAGTAGGAATAACAATTCTTATATTCCAATTCACTGTAAAACCTCAGAACTACTAAACAATAACCTGAGGATTTGATGAAAGATCTCTTCTAACAAAAGCAATAGGCATCTTTTATTTCCAGTGAAGACCTGCACACATGCAGAGATAACTCATTCCTAGCACACAGGATAACTTCAACAAGGGAGCAGATCGCCAAGATAACCTGGCTCTGCCTTTACCTTCGCTGTATTTCTGCCTTCAGAAATGTGCAGAGTGAGTCCTCCAGATTTTGGGGCCTTGGGTTCCAAATTCGGGCGAGCTTTTTTGCAAAATACACAGCCTACGTTTGGCCCGGTATTTGCGTAGTGCAGTTGCTTCTAACTGGCTAAAGAGGAGGCTGCAGCTTTTGGTACGGTGTTTAGTCTTTAAGAAGCACTTAAAGGTATGAGAAACATTTTGATGGAAGAAATGTAAAGAATTTGGAGCCTTATTGCTTGTAAGTGCGTTAAGGACTTTTGCTAAAACATCTGTGCTTTGAGAGTGCTCTTTTCTTCTGAAAAGGGCAACTGCCTCACTTCTGCTGATTGTACTTACAAAGGGCACAGTGAGGTTTTGCTGTACCCTTAATGAACAGAGGCTAGTGGCAAATCTTGCTCTTTCATAAATCTCGGCATTCCTCGTGGTGTCTGCTGTCAGAATCGATTAGGAGTAAGTGCTCGGACTGCAGAGCCGCGGCGAGGCGGCCCGTCTCCTGCGGTGCCACGCGGAGCCGGGCAGAAAGTCCTCCAGCGCCGGTGGCGGGGCGGGTGCGTCCCCGCGCACCCGGGGAGAGCCCCCCGCTCCCTGCGCTGGGGCGCAGCGCGGTCAGCGGCTCCGCGCACAGCCAGCAGCCAGCGGCCGGGCTGGGAAGCGTGAGTGACGGCTGGTGGGGGCCAGAGCTGAGTCATCTGTAATATAATCATAAGGAAACACACATTTTTTCCTGAGAGAAAATCAATAGAACTTTGCACTTTTCCTTGTAATATTTCCAGTCTGCGCCATCAGCCATAGTCTGCTCACAGTTACACTGCTGTAAATTCACTGCGAGTTAATGGATTTCTACCAAAATGAATGGATTTACAACAGCGTAAGAGAGCTGATGCTAAGAGCCGTGCACATGTAAAAATACATGGAACAAAAGCAGGTTTATAGCACACAGGTGACCTTCAAAGTGCCAAGACCTAGCAAATAAAAAGCAAAATTACCTAGTTCCTGCTATGCTCCTTTTCTGGCAAAACTCCTAAGCAAAATAAAGCGTGCAGTCCTGAAGCCATCGCTGTGCGTGGCGAGAGGGCCAGAGACCCACCAAAGGGAAGATGGGTGAGCTAGAAGCGTCACGCTGTGATGGAGAATGCAGCAGGCTGTATGAACATGTCATCTTTCTTTTCCTGCATGGAACATTTTGGAGCCTCATCTCACAGAATTAGTAAGTAAGTAAATAATGTGCTCCCAAACTTGTGTGTCAAAACTAGGCTGGTTAATGTATGAGCTGCCTCTGCTGCATTTGTTACTACACAGTAAATTTCATGCTTAGCCAGAGGCTGGCTAAGTTCATTTATTCATTATCCCCAAACTTCAGGCAGTTATTATTCAAACTCCCCTAGTACATCTATTTAATAAGAAGAGAACAGAAAATTGATGGGATCAAAAATGTTAAAGTCTTAATTAATGCTTTTAGCGAAGACTGATTGGGGGGGGGTGTTGTGAGAATATTAATTTGCGGCGCGGGAGCGTGCTGCCTGGTTTTGCTGGGAGCGGGGAGGGCTCTCCCAGCCCTGCCGAGGTGGCTGGGCCACCGCAGCCTGCTGAGCTGCCAGCCCGCGGGGCCACCGCCTGCGTCACCCCGCTGCCAGCACCTAAGGGAGAGCCAGTGCTGCAAGCCGTGGGAGCGTGCTAAAATACCAACATATGCAAATTATTGCTGATTACTAAAGAGAGTGTTTAGATGGTAAAACTTTCGCTTACAGCATAGAAAATATATGGGGTTTTGGGTTTGTTTTTTTTTTTTTTCTTCACTCTTTTTGGGCTTTTGTGGTGTTTTGGTCCCCCGGCAGCCTTGTAGTACTGCAGATCACTGAGCTGCAATGCAGGGGCTGCTGGGCGGCGAGGGCTTCGCTCGCGGGCGAGATGCCCCGAGGCAGAGCCCAGGGCTGCGTGCATGCGTGGGACAGGTTTGGGGTTTGTTCACGCAGGAGCGGTTACAGTTATTCCACAGGAAAATTAACTGGCCCTAAACCAACGGGAGCGAGATGACGGCTGGATCCCCCTGTCCTGCCCCAGCGCCGCAGCAGCGCCCGTTCTCTGGGCACGGCCATGTGCTTTGGTGGGGATGGGGAAGGCGGGGGGTCTGTTGCTGGTTTTAGACCATGTTTCTAAAACCCAGCAATCTCTGCTGAGTAAAAGATGGGTAGTATTATAAATGGAGCAAGCCAGGGAAAATGCCGGGTTCAGCTCTGCATCAATGACAGTCCAAAACATAGCACTGAACAAGATGGCTTATTTTAAGGATCTGTGCTAATGTCAATGAATGGATTGAAATCTATTTTTCCTCTGGTGACTGCCAGCCTTTTAATTATAGCAATTACAGACATCCCAAGCAAATCACAGTCACATTAAGAGTCGAATGAAAGAGGACTGTACTGTAGAGTTAGTTAATGGATTTCCCTATTTGTTGTCTGTAGATTTGGTTTCCTGTTACTGTTAAAATGTTTCTTAAATCTCATATGGAAAGATCATCTATAGTTTAATACAAATTAAATGACAAAGGTCTTGATAAATAACTAAAAAAATGCTTACAGTTCAACTGAGGATTATACTTTTCCAATAGGGCATTTTTGGATTTTAACTCTGGGGAAGATGGGAAAGGGGGTGTTAAGCTGGGTTTGTGGTTTTTGGTGGTTTTTTTTTTTTTTAATTCCATGACCAGATCTGTCAAAAACTTTAATTCATCTCTGTGTTAATACCCTTGAAATAGGAAGCAACAGGTAAGACTTTGGGAGTGTTATGCAGGATGAGAAAACAGATGACTTCATAAAATGGGCTCTTATTTTTGGAATTTCTTGTCATTTTCCTTGAAAATCTGAAGTAATCAATTTTTTTTTAACAGACTAGAATAGGAATTCTTCATTACTAAATATTTTTCAGGCTTGTAAGTTGCTCTGACAATCCAGTGAGTATCATGACTCATTTTGAGTTTCAGGGTGATCTACAGAGTATCTAGGCAGGTGTTGATATTTAAGCTGTCAGTCGAAGTCAGCTGTTTTGGCAAAAATTATTAGGATACTCCTGATTTCCAAGTGCTGTGTTTTTTATAATAGTTTTTAATTTCTTTTTTTTTTTAAACAGAGTGCTTCTGTATTCATAGTCTATGGTAAACATGAGATTTAGCTATAAATTCCCATGGCAGAGCCTCTTTTTAATGTATATGCTGTAATTTATTTACTTACTGTTCTGGACAGTTGTATTTCAGTGCTTCCAGAGTTGTCAGAGTTGACCCAAGTGACTGATACCTGTCAGTATGTCATTAATCAGCTGTCTTTGCAGTTTCAAAAACACGTCATCAGCCCCGCAGGGAGAGCTCCCGCGCTGTTAGGAGGGGTGCGAGGAAGGTTGGTGTCAGGGCTTTGACACCCCCCTTGGTTTGCCTCATCCTTCCCTCCCAACAAGAGCAACGTGGTGGGTTGCTGTGACCTAGCTTGGCCAAATCTCAGCGAAGGATCTGATAACTAAATCGCCCCTTTGGGACACGTGCCCTCTCATGGCGTCGGGCAGCCCTGGGCGGGGGGATAGTCTGTGCTCCGAGACGTGCACTCAGAGATCTGGCCTCTGGAGCCTCTGGAGCATCACCAGTGTGGTGAGGACTTTCTTTTTCTTTCTCTGCTTTCTGGGATCCCCTCAAAAGCACTGGAAGCAGGACGCCAGGGGCTATATTGCCAGGCTCCCGGAGCCGTGCCCGGTGCAGCTCAGGGAGCCTCTTGCCCAGCACCCCGGAGCACGGCTCAGCCTCGCGTGCTCTGCTCCGGCACGACAGCCACCGCCTCTCCCCCAGCTTCCAGCCAGCGGGGACAGCGGGAGCACAAGGGAAAACCACCCGTCATTTCCTGAAGGGACCTCAAGCGCCTCAGGATTTAAAAGCCTGCTTTCCCTAGTTAAACTAATCGTGTGTCTCCGACAGGAATTAGGATGTTGTTGAAACACACCACGTTGTTATACTGAACATATGTTGCTCTGAGCTCTGGAAAGCTGGAAACACCTAGGCAGTGTGCCTTGCCACGACTAAGCCAAGCAGTGCGTGAGCTTGGGCGCTGCACTTGCTCAGGAACATTGATAAATCTTTGGACAAGGACATGGTGTGCACATCTAAATCTGAGTCAGGCCAAGGAATAACTACACTGAGTGATGATCTAGACCAAACCACGTTTGTTAGTGATACCTGTTACCCTGAGGGGAACACGGCACTCGAGAAAGTGCACTAAGAGAAGCTAAAGGCAACAAAATCAAATGAGATGATGAAAACGTACAGTTTGATTAAGGAAACATCAGTTCCTTCATGATATTAACCAAACACGCTCAGGTTTGTGATTCATTTATGCTAATTCAGTGCAAGACAGTAAAAATACAATCATTCAGTGCTACAAATAATGATAATAGTGTAATCCATTTATAGAGTGCTTGGATATAATTTCAACTTTTATAGTATAGCGCTATGAAAGTCTCGAGTTAGTTAAATGCACAGCAAGGTGCTAATCGCAATCCTGGTTAAAATGAACCTTGGTTGATGGTGAAGTCGCTGGTTGAGCTAATGACTTTGTATCTGAGCTAGCTGAGTCCCACTGAAGTCAGCAGCCAGACCCCTTATCTAGTGAAATCTTTTAATAATTAATAACACTGGCATTTCAGTCTCCAGAGAAGTAAGCAGGGTTTGACAAGACAGGAAAACCAAACCTGAGCACATACCAGTGCATTGATCCTGTTGTGGGTGTGTTACATGGCCACCTTGCAGTTTTTCAGCATTTAGGGAGAGACAGAAGAAAGACTCGCCTCGCTGCTGCCAGAACTGGGGGGGGCTCAAACCCGAGCACATAGCAGTTAGCGACACACAGCAGGCACCTGTCAAAATCTGAACTGTAATGTGATTTAATATCAAGACTGAATAAATGGATCTAAATCCAGCTTGCCGCGGTGTCAAATGTGCGAAGTTGAACTTTTTGCAATATTTTTCAAGAACATAAAATCTCTTTATTAACCCAAGAGTTAATTATTTTGAGACCAGAGAGGTCTTATGCTACTTATGCTAGACTGACTAAAGTGTTTCACTAAAGCAAACCACCTCAAAAGCAAATGCATGGAGATTTGCTGGGTTCAAAAAGTATTTGTCAACCTGGTTGTAAATGTGCATGGAAAAGTCAACCAAGTTTAGGCTCATTACCTGGGGTAATTCAAATCTTGCCACTGCAGGTTTTTGGAGCAGAGCAGCACCAGAGAAAGCACTGCTCATGTTCAGTGCCATGAAAACACCATGTGCTCACACAGCGCGTTTCCCCTCATTCGGTGCTCATCTGTTGCTGCTGGCATTTACAGGGCTTGGGAAAAACATCCGTCCGGTTTGGTGTTTATAGCTGGGAGCGCGATCGTGAAATGGCGAGGGAGGAGGGGAGGCGGTGTGGGAAGCCACAGCGGCCATTTACCAGGGGACACTGTAAAACTCACCTGCTGGGGGGTCTCGGGAGTAGGAGACAGCCGCGCTGCGCGGTCTGCACAGGGAATGTGGTCAGTCAGTTCTGCGGTCATGCTGAAACCGTTTAGGTTTTTTTTTTTGAGCATCACTTAATGTTCCAAAAACATGGAACTCAAGGAGACAGGTGAATAAGCAGGAGCAGCACCATTTGCCACAGCTCAAAGTTTCACTCTGCTCTAGAACAAGCTTTTCTCAGTGGAGAAAAAGGGTGTGTGTATTTTCATATGCTGAACCAAGTAGCAAAATAAGGTGTTTTCCCAAATAAACTCACTGATAATGATTTTCCTCATGCATCCCTAGCTAATTGGGGTGCGATGAAGTGCATAATTCAAATGCTGTATCTAGCCTGAGGGCTTAAAGAAAAGCTTAACTCTGCCTGCAAACCAGAGTGGAGATAGCTGGTGTGACAACTGCCTATCAGTAGGCTGCAGGCTTTCAAACGAGCAGGCGACATAGGTGCACGATCTGATTGCAGCTTAAATTCTGCCCACAGACGTGCCTGCTTGGTTCAGCATAGTTACTCGATGGCCAATAAGGCATGAAATAGTCACAATGTACAGCTTATTTCAGGAGAAAGTATTTTAACAGCACAGGTGACTATCGTGCATGCATTAAGAAAACCAGGACACAGCGTACCAAATTTAGTTTAGCTACAGTAAAATAATTGTAATAGAGCAATGCTGACCCCAGCTACTGAATGGTGACACCTGGCTTTTGCTGCACAGGAGAGATTAGGTTTTTCTAGTTTGTTTTCCTCCCTCTCTCTTTATATATATTTCATGTGTATAGCATATATTTAGTATTCAGATGTTTGAGACAAAACCCCAACATTTTAGAGAGAAGTAAGTGCCCTTCAAGCCCAGCAGCGCAAACCACGGTCTCATGGAAATAGCAATTACAAGTGGAAAATAGCCCCTCCTGTGCAACACCTCCACTTTGTTATATTGCAATATATTTTCACATTTTTCATGTGCCCGGTTCGTGTGACCCTGCCAGTATGTAAAAATGGTTGCTGACAGTTTCTTCGGTTTTGTTTTATTATAATGTAATTTATGGGATGCTGAAAGTCTGCAAGTTACTTGTACTTGACTGACATTTCTCTGAGAGTCGAAAAATTGCTATGTATACTTGACTGAGATTAAAATGGGTAGACTGTGTATAGCTGTATCCTGCTTTCAAAGTGCAGGATTGGAAGGCTTCCATTAAATTGTTATTTTCAGTTATTATTAGCTCCTAAATCAGTTAATATAATTTCTTTCCCATAATGAATGCACAGCATTGTAAGCCTAAATGCCATATTTTCTATTGATCTATTTCCACAACCTGTTTAGTGAAATAATTAAAATGATTTACAAGGCTGACCCAATATCTTAGTGGTTTAGTAAATCATGTTGCCGCGTGGGAGGCTCGGCTAGTTTTAAACTCACGGCTCTTGGCAGCACCAGGACGTCGGAGCGGAGCTGCAGCGAGTGCCGTGCTGTGTCTGAAGGTGCGCTCAAAGCTGGCCTGCGGAAGCGCCTCCTCCGATGCTCAGGGAGAAGAGGGCTCCAACTGGTTTGTTCATTCATCACCTCTGTTCAAAGCAGGAAAATTCCGTGATGCTACCAAGCCAGAGCAGAATTTGAGCTGCAATCTGCAGGTAATGTATCTTCACTGGCAACTTGAACATCCCTGTTTTCTACCCCCAGAACTGACCCCACATGTCCATGCATTCTATGATTCTACGTGGGCAGCGAAAATGGGGGCAACTGTGGAGGTTGGTATTTTTACACGATCTCTGTTTAAATGGAAGTTACGGATTCCTTCCTCTGGTTATGGAAGGGCTCAGCAGGATTCAGTAGCGTTAAGACAGAGATAACACTAAGGCATGCCCCAAAGTCTCTTAAAGCCTCTGGAAGCCCCCTTGGTAATCTCAAAGGGCCACAGGTAACTCCTCAGGTGAGAGGGAGAGCTTCATTGAGATCATCTCCCTGGCGCAGGAGCCCCTCCTGTAACAGCACTGGCTCTCCTGACTCCGCCACATCTCCCACGGCTCTTACAGGCAAACACACAGGGCTGACACGGGTAGCACTTACAAAATATTCCCGGGTTGGTTTCTAGCTCACCTCCCGGCGTTTTGGCAACCGTAACGGGGAGCCCTCGGAGCAGGGGCAGGAGGACACTACCGCAGCACCTGGGAGGAGCCGTAGAAGCCAGTCTCTTTAGCAAGACTGGCGAGAGCAAACTACATTTAAAGTACTATTAGGAAAAGCTGGTAGCAACCCTCTTTCCCATGAAAATGTGCATTTTGACAGCTGCAGTCTGGAACAAAAGGGATTGAGGTGACTTCTGTGGGGTCAGGGCAGCGGCTGCAAAGCAAGGCGTGTGCAGCCAGGGCCAGCACTCGTCGGGATCGTGCCCCTGCCGGATCCGGCCCTGGCCAGCTGCAGGGAGGACATCCCTGGGGACACATGTGCGGGCGGGAGGGTCACAGACCTCCACCCTGCTCCGTGACAGGAAGGACAGCACCCAGAGCTCTGAAACCAGTCAGCGTTTGAGACACCATTTATAATGTCTCCATTTGCAATCTCTGAGCAAGCCTCGAGCTTGCTTTCAGCATCTAGTCCATTCTTTTTAGTTCTATTCTTTTGCATAATTATACAAAGAAAAGAAAAATGTCTTACAAAAACTTTAAAATTAGAAGATGGTTGTTGGATGCACTTTGCAGCAGATGTCATTATCTTCCTTCCCTGACCCTAGCCCGCCACCATTTCTATTTTGCTTTAAATGGACCTGTAATCTCACAATGTGAATTCAGCTGGAAGTATTCTTTTTGTTAAATAAACTTTACCCTTGCAGTGACTGCTCCAGGCTCTGAAAAGAAACACTTCTTGCTTGTGACTGTTCCAAAACGTAGGTCTGAAATTCAAAAAGGAGTGTTGGTAAATGGGCTGTAATCACACTGAAGGGCAAGCGAGTGTTCCTCCTCTAAGGCAGAAGAAAATAAAGGAAAATCTGCTTTGCTTTCTGCTGCCTCAATGCTGATAATTTTACAGATCAGAGGATGTTTTTAGAAAGAAGCCTGCTGTGCTGCAGTGTGTGTTTCAGAGCTGAAATACCCATAGTCATGCCCTTAACGCCACACTTGGAAGTGTAAATCAGGGCTCGTTTCTACAAGGACCGTGCGCCCAGCAGAACCTGGCGCTGCCGGCGGTGGAGGGCCTGCGCAGTGGCCACCAGCAAGCCCCGGCAACTCCGGATTCATCACGGGGCAGGCAGAACGCACGGCGCAGCTGCCCTCCAACGCAGGCAGCTGCGTGCATGGGAGCTGTGGGATGTTCTACGAGAGCTTGATGGCTGCGACAAATACGGTTGAAATGGGACACAAGGGTCAAAAATGACCCCGGAGAGGGACGGTAACGCACCGGCACGCCCCACCCGTGCGCACAGCGGGGTCGCTGTCCCCTCACTGCCTGCCGCATCGGGTGAAGAGCTGCCCCGCTGCGACGTCTGTCCGGCCTCAGAGTTGGTTTTCTTCCAGAAGAGGACAACCACAACCCAGAAGGAGCCGGGCAGCTCTGTCGGCCGTAGGTGCCGCATCGCTACAGCTGACAGGGTCCTGCGCAGAGCCTCACTCACCGCCCCGAGCCCAGACTGCACGTGCAGTTCTGCTGGCGATTACCAGCGCGCTTTTACGTACAAGTCCATCCTTTCCCGCAGCGCCTCTGTGCACCTGCCAAAGCATCCTGGAGCTTACCGTAGTGTCGACTAACCGCTGTTCTTCCCGAAGGTGCGATTTGCCACTGCAGCACTCCTAATTTCACACTCGTGTAACTCTTGCAAATCCTTTTCAACCACACCGACACAGGGTGACTCAAGCTCAAGCTATTTGCTAAGTAGGACTCTGTGCTTACTGAACTGTGGCAAAGCAAAGGATACCCCGGCAGCTGTCCGCAAATGTGGTTTGGGTCAGTTCTCAGTTGGTGATTAGTTAATTCTGTTTAGAGGAGCTGCTTAAATTAAACATTTTCTGTCTCCCACTCTCACCCACTGTTCTGTTTTTAAGAAGTATAAGGTGCTTAATAATCTCTACCACCTGAGATAATCACCGGCAGGATGAAAGCTCTCCCTCTCGCACCCCCGCCATTTTGTCCCACTGCAAAATGTATAAATTAATTTCATGCTAAAATTAACATATATTGTTGAGGCAAATGAATTGGCATCTCCATGTATATCTATTAACTTCCAGCATTTCCTGAGAGGGGCTTTAATTTAATTACCAGCCTGACAGGCTAGCTCACTCCAGGACTGCAGCCGCATTTATTACTTTTATCTCCTTGGACACCTGCCTCTCTCTGTGGTTTATCAGATTTCTACTGAAGAGATGAACGAAATATTTTCCATTGCACCAGGTTACAGTTTCTTTAAAAGGCACTTACTAGAGCACTGACCTCAAACAGGGTTTTTTTTGGTTGGCTTTAGATGGGCTTTTTTTTTTTTTTTCCCCCAATTATCAAAGCAATCTAGCAGCATTAACCCCCTCACTGCCCCCCCCCCCCCCCCCCCCCCCACCTGCAGTTCAGAAGAAATCAGATTATGGATATGGAGCTGAAAGCCTCAGCACTAGCTCCGTGCAAGCGGCTGACCACCCTGACCACCACTCATAAAGACCTTGCCTGCAGTGGGAGTCAAACCCCTCAGATGCTGGCACTACTTTTCATCTTCCCATGTATGAAAACTTCAAGGGGAAATGCCGAGAGACTCCTGAGCACATGGCTCACTGCCCTCCACTGCGGTCCAGCGAGAGGGATCTGCCTGAATTCCTCTTGATGGTTTGGGACACATTTTATATTGTCACCAGTGCCTCTATAACTGGTTGATAAAAAGCTAATGTAGATACAAGGAACATTTGGGGGAAAAAAAAAAAAAAAAAAAAAAAGCTGCCTACATGCATTACCAGCATAGTCACAGCCAGCGTTACGGGTTATATGTAACCTGTGTGACTACGCAGCACTCCGTAGCAGCGATTATCTCTTACTGCCTCGGGCTGCAGCTCAGGACACTGCTAGGTCAGGTGTTGTCTGTGGCAACGGGGCTCCTTCAGCCCAGTTCCAACAAGACAAATAGTTTCCACTTGATTTTTCTCTGGGTGGCACCACCTGAATTCGTGGAGACACACGTCCCATGGGCAGGACTCGCCCGAGCTGGCGCCTTGTGACAGACGCGTTCAAACCAGTGGGACCTGAAGCTACGCGGTGCCTCGGCAGATGAGGCCTTCACGCGTGGGGACTCGGCAATGCATTTCTTGGACAAGGAGAGCGCAAGCTGCCTCATTTTATTAAAAAGAATGGTTCACTCCTGACAGCCTAATTGTGTTACTTCGAAAGAGTCTGGCAGGAACAGGGCCTTGCTGATAGTGATGCCTTTGAGAAAGACGCCTCATTACAGAGGAAAAATGAGAAATTTGTATCTGTTTAATTAATGAACCTTTTCAACTTTCTTGGGATTTCATCCCAGTTCCTAACTCCAGGCAGGCTGGCTGTTTGGCATGAAGCACCCGCTGACTGCGAGCTGCGCAGGAGGCGGCTGCGCCGCAGACGCTGCCCTGCACGGCCGGGCCCCCCGGCTCCTTCGTGGGTGGGGGCGGCGGGAGCAGCCCCCGTGGCCCCCGCGAGAGCCCCTGAGCCGGAGGGTGCCCCCTCCCTGGACTCTGACCCAAGCAGTTAGCGCTTAAGCGCTTGCTGGGAAACACAGCAAAAGATGCTTCAGTGAAACAAATTATCTTAACGTAAGCCTTGTGCAAAAAGTGCCTCTTCCTTCCTGTCACCTTAGTCTTAGTAACAACTGTGTCCAGTTTTGGGCCCCTTTGTGTCCAGTTTTGGGCCCCTTGTGTCCAGTTTTGGGCCCCTTTGTGTCCAGTTTTGGGCCCCTTGTGTCCAGTTTTGGGCCCCTCACTACAAGAAAGACATTGAGGTGCTGGAGCGTGTTCAGAGAAGGGCAACGAAGCTGGTGAAGGGTCTGGAGCACAGGTCTTATGAGGAGCAGCTGAGGGAACTGGGGTTGTTTAGTCTGGAGAAGAGGAGGCTGAGGGGAGACCTTATCGCTCTCTACAACTCCCTGAAAGGAGGGTGTAGTGAGGTGGGTGTTGGTCTCTTCTCCCAAGTAGTTAGCAATAGGACGAGAGGAAATGGGCTCAAGCTGCGCCAGGGGAGGTTTAGGTTGGAAATTAGGAAAAATTTCTTTACAGAAAGGGTGGTCAAGAATTGGAACAGGCTGCCCAGGGAGGTGGTGGAGTCACCATCCCTGGAAGTGTTCAAAAAACAGGTAGATGTGGCATTTCGGGACATGGTTTAGTCTAGTCTACCCTTGATTGGCTTAGAGTAGACTTGGTAGTGTAGGTTAATGGTTGGACTGGATGATCTGAAAGGTCTTTTCCAACCTAAACGATTCTATGATTCTATGAACTGCTTCGTCTCACTCCAGAGCCCCGAGGCTGAGTTACACACAGCATATGTAAAACTCTTGTTTATGCACAGGAGCTCACCGCGTGTGGTCCTTGAGTGTGTGGCTGGCCCGGCAGCGCCAAGAGGTTTGGAGGTGACCAGAGGCAGCACCCTGGCTCACAGGGACACGCAAGTACTGCAGCAGCCACGGTACCGCAGCATGAGGCTCTTCGAGGTATCATTTTTCCATTGCACTCTATTGCAAACAGTAACATGCAGTATGCAGTAACACATTTTTGGCCAAAACTTACTTACCGTGGGTAAAGTGCCAAGTCAAGACAAACAAACCATGTCACACAGGCTTGCAGAATTTGACAACCCTTTTCTAGAAAAAAGTCTAAACATTTTTTGATGAAAATGCAACATAATTGATTTTTGAGCCTAAAACCTATTTGTATTCTTTTTAAATTTTAATTATGTTAATTTTATGTAGTTTAACCAAAACCAAATGAAGTACGTTAAACTGTTCAATCTGCTGTAACTCCAGTGACTATTATTACTTTATACTTTATCATTTTTAATACTCACTTTGCATCATATATCCATACCACATACAAGCCAATGTTAATTACATTTTAAAATAAAATATTCAACAAGATCTAAATGAGACTCAAAGAACAGCAAAAGTAATGACTGTTAAGACAGACTTCATGGAATAATGCATGAATGCAGAATGCTGGTATGAATTAGTAAATACAAGCTCTTCAGAAGCAGCAGTGGTGTCTGTCATCCTGATGTGTGTTTGGATCATACGTGATCTCAGCATGCAGGGAAACCAAGCGACAGCTGCCAGAACCTCAGCTCACTGACTCCTCCTTACTGTTTTGGGGAGTAACAGCGGTGCTCTGCGAGGCAGGGCTGGGTAGTTCTAGTGTGCAGCAGTTATCTCCAGGTCTTCTAGGGTCGCTCGTATTTTTAATATTTTAAGAAGGATACAGCTTCTTATTTTGATAAAAGGATATACTGGTGTTTTAAAAAGTGGCTTTCTTAACTTGTGGTGAAATTGAATTCCTTCAAAATCCTCTTTCCACTGGTAATTTTACTGTGATGCAGAAGAGGTTGGTGTATGGGACAGCTGGAGTGCTGTATGCTAAAATAACCTGCAAGCAGGCAAATTTCTTCCAAAAGAGGAAACAATTACTAAACTTTTTTTTCTCTTTTTTTTTTTTTTTAGACTTGAAACGGTCCGTTGAATGATAACAGCACATGGAGACAGAGGCCAAGGCGGGTGAGCCAGCATCGCCCAGCAGCGCCCGACGGGCCGCGGGCTCGGGCTGCCCTCTAGTGAGGGCCTGCCCGAGGGCTTGCCCAAAGGGCTGCCCGAGGGTCTCCCCGCTCCTTGCTCTGCGTTTCGAAACCCGGCTTTTAAATCCTTGAAATCTGCTGCAAACATTCTGGAGGGTGTTATTTGCCTCCTGATTTCTCTGCCACCAAGGTATATTTGGATTATGTTTCCAAGCACTTTCTTGTTTCCTTCACGTGCAGAAAAGCCCATCTTTTTTTTTATTCACCCTGAAGTGGCACCTGCAATTTCAGGTGACAAGTAGCCAGGGCTGTAAGGAAATAATGAACCTTCAGCTGGAAAGAACAGTGTGTCAACGGGGGGGGCACAGCTCATCCTAATCTGTGAGTTAAAGATGAGCTGATAAAGCAGAAAAACTTATGGAAAAATATATAGAAAAGAAACATTTGTGGGATACAGAGTACATCAAAAGATGTCACTCATGAACCAACTACAGCTGTCTAAAATCGGTCAGCCAAACCCATAATGCAAGAGTTGGGGCTTCCACACACAAAACTTACAAACTTGCCCCTAGTAAACCTATGCTGACGTGAAATGACAACTCAAGTATCAACTGCTCTGTCTACCCACCTGGCTGAACAGCAGTTCTCACCCTTCTCGCCCCACTGCCACCCCCAGACACGACCTGTTCCTAGACTGTTTTTTCCAGGGAACCATGCGTACTGAATCCCTGGACACGTACCGCACATGGCACACCAGCAGCGCCTTGACACTGCACAGCCAGAGCCAGGAGGAAGCCGGGTATGCAGGGTACGGTCAGCCAAAGCACCCTAAAAATGCAGGCATGGAGCAGCCCTGCACTCCCTGCCGGGCTGAAAGGCAATGTGGGCAGGAGGAGGAAAAGGCAGGCGCAGAGGGGCAGCGAGACGCAGGCAGGAGGCGGCGGGACAGCCGCGGGCCTTACACAGGCTGGCTGTACACCACTTCAGCCCCACTGTGGGAAAGGGGGTGGAAATCGTCTTAGCAGCTTGAAACTTGGATAGAGGAAATCAGATCAGAGGGTTTTAAATGGAAATTATTTTCACCGGTACAGCTGTCCCTAGGGACCAAATTCAGCTGCTAATACAACTTGACCAAGAAGAATAAACTATATTGCTCTCAAGAGTTCAGATACTTGCTGAGACAGTCCTTCTAGAGAATGATGGCATTTGTTTCTTGCATCAATGACAATCAGCAGAAGTGTAACAGTGATTATAGCCCAGTCACTTTTTACACACATCTGTTAACTTCATGGACTTCTGCTCATCTCTCGCTTCAGTTCATAATTACTCTGTTTTAAAAAAAACCACACTGATCTTCTATTCTTGTGTCACACACTTTGCATCTCCAGTTTTAGCTTTCTATGACTGTCAATATAAAACTCTTTCTATAATTGCTCCCACATTCACTTGACTTTCCCTGGGACACTGAGGTTCCCTAGCCTGGCCGGCACACGGTTTTTTTCCCCCATCACTGCAACGCAACAGCACCCACAGGTACAGCAACATGGCCCCCTAGTGCACACCGTTAGATTGCTTCAGTGTTGGGTTTTTTCATAGTGGGGTTTTCTTAATTATTATTTTTAGAGAGCAATAAATAAAGCCATACACAGATTTACTAGAATAAGAGATGCCAATGTTGGCACCTATAACTTGGTATTAATAATATATATTAGGGATTTATATCACTATAAACCTGTTCCAAGGTGACTTACTTGAAGTAAAAAGCTTCAAAAGTCTAAGACACTAAGACAGGTGGAGCGAGTGATGCTGCACATTCAGAAACATGCATTGTAATTATTTTGTTTGCATATTTCCACTTCATTTTACATTCATATTTTACCCATTTTTCCTCATTTCTCCAAGCCTTCTCTTTCTTATCTACAAACTGCCTTTGCATATTCTCGTGTTTCTCAGTTTCTTCGCCTATTCTTTTTCACGTTTATTTGATGGGAGTCTCGACTCCTGACACGGAGCCTTCTTGCTGGGACACACACTAACGCGCTGATCTTGCTCCCTCAGACATTATATCTGAAGATAAATTGGGAAATGAAGATGTAGAGCTGTTGGAATAGACTGGCTTCCCCAGGCACTAGTTTAGCCTGGATCATTGGATTTACAACACCAGCACCGCCAACACTGATTTGACTATTAATCCCTGTAGTGCCCTAGGAATTGCAGCATAAATCCAGTGAAGGAGCACTCATATGGCCCTAAAGACCTATAGCGCTTATCCTGGTACTCCATTCATGAAAATTGATCTTTTCTTAGTAGCAATGACAATTCAAGGAGTCCATGCTTTGTAAAACCAAGAGATCTGCTTGCTGTGGCAATGTACTTAACTGCCAGGAGGTCTGTGATACAAACCAGTTGGTACTCATGCTTAATACTCTGCAGAGACCAGCCCTTTTTTCTTTAGACACATACAAAGAGATCTACAATTTCATTCCCTGTTAGGGATCACTTTAGTGCCTTTGTGCTCACAGCAGCACTCAACAAAATCATCGTGTTTCCTATACCCTGTCTCAGTAACTTGCTCCCTAAGTATCCTTTACCAAGCAGTGTCTAATTATCTGCTAAGCCAATATCCCCCCTGTGACAAGAATATAAACCTCTTCTCTATTTGGAAAACCATCATGTCTGAGCAACGGGCAGCGTGCGTTGGGACTAGGCTAGCAAGGAAAAGGAAGTGGCTGCTCTGGTTTCAAAGTACCTCCGTGCTGTACAGCGAGCAAAACACTGTCCTATCCCGGGAGGAGTGAGGCAGTGACGTATCAGAGGAGGTGAACCCCACAGCAAGCAGCATCTTCCTGATTTTTTGACCTTGATTGCTAGAAACTTGGGGACAGATTTTAAACAAAGCTCTAATGTTGCTGGGTGTGCGAGTACAGGCACGGTGTGGTAGCATTTGGCACGCTGTTAGCTACTGGGACCGGCTGAATGGGAGCATGCAAGAGCCAGGTACCCGCAATGGCAGCGAGGGCTATGGCTGCAGAGGCCTTGAAGGACAGGCTGGGACTTGGAAAAAAAAAACCCTTCTCCTGCCAAGAGAAGTGGGATGGGAAAAACTTTGGTGGGGGACAGAGAGGGCCTGTGCCTACCCATGGCCTGGGGAGCTCGGGCAGTGGCTGGCTCCAGCACCGCATTTGTAAATCCTGGGCGGGGGAGATCTGCAGAACAAATGAGGCAACAAAAGGTGGAAGGTGAGGGGCTGCAGGATGGAAAGGTGGAAATGGATGTCCCAGCACCTCTGGCGGGAGCACCTGCAGGATGAGGGCGAAGTAGTGAGGGTTGACGTGTCCAGGCTGCCCGTCACAACAAGCATCCAGACTCTAAAGCAATGGTGTTATTATGGGAAGGACACTAACAAAACAATACTCGAACTACAGACTTGTCTTCGCCAAGTGTACATGATCATACTGAAGTGGTGGATGACTAGAGAAAGTGAGGTGGCCTATGTTACAGAAGGTACAATGACAAGACTTTTTTAAAAGAAATTTCCCCATGACAGTAACTGAAATATCTGGTGCTCAAGTTACGCTCCCAAGTCAGAGAATTTGTTAGTATAAAAGAGATAAGTAATAGCCAAATTTCATTTTGTAAGACTGTTTCTTGGACTCTGGCTAGAAATAACATTAATTTTGCATCTTGGTCTCTGCTGAAATAAACCTGTGACTTGCATAATAATAGTGACATGACTGTTCAGACAGCTAACAGAAGTTACAGGTATAAAATGGTCCCTATCTAGCTTAATCTAAATGGCTAATCTAACAATCTACCCTGGCTGCAGCTTCCCCCCTCTGTAGAACCTCACGGTTGGGATAAGCAATGTCACTTCCCTGTTTCACATTCTTTTCTTCGGATTTTTGACCTTAGCTATGCCTCCCTGCTAAGCCAGAGTGCAGCAGGGTTTGTGATTTAGGAGGGACACTGAGCTCTCTGGGACCCCAGTGCCAGCCATGTTAGGCAGTGACCCAGAAACGCTGGTACGTGCAGGGAGGCTCCCCTTCCCCAGACACACAGGGGTCTTGGTTACCTCTAGCAGCGCAGCCTCTGAAATTTGAGGTTAAGGCTGGGATTTACTACCCTAAGCAGCAGTGTGGGAGATGTATTTCTTTTGATATGCTGAGTAGTATAAACTCTCTATAAAAATCTTCTGGCAAGCAGAATCTAACAATTTTTTGGCTCCTGTTTGCTGAAAAGGTTTTGACGCCTCTTTCCCGCTGTCCCTTATGACTTTGTCGTGCAGGCGTCAGGCAAGGCCAGGAGAGGGCTGCGCGCCCCCGTGCCCAGGGCCTGCGGCGCAGCCCACAGCTGCCTGCGCGCCGAGGCAGCTCATCGGGAAAGCCGAGGCTGGCCTGTGGGATACCTGGCTGTGCGAAGGTTAGTTTCGAGCGGGTTTCTTGGAGTCGGAAGCCCACCCGGGTCCAAGCAGCGCGCAGGGCCGGGGCTCCTGTTCCCCAGGGCGGCACAGGCCGCCGCGGCCGCAGCGCCCTCCTCACAGGCCTGCCTGTGGCTTTAGCGCCTCTGAGAGGCCCTGCGAGCTTGCACACTCCGGAAGCTGCCGTGAGGTACTTTTACCACGTAGTAATTACAGAAAAAAAAAATTGTTTGCCGTTTATTTCCGGGAGCTCCTTCACTATTAGGGTAATTTGGTTAATGAGGCACCGCGGTCACTGACTCCGCCCCCGGGGGCTAACGGGCGGCCAGGCGCAGGCGCCGCCTGGCGGCCAGCCCCGGCAGCCGGCTCTCTGCGCAGGCGCACGTCGCCGCCGCTGTCGTCACCACCTGCGCCGGAAGCGCCGGCGGCCGCCGCGATGGAGGGTGAGCGCCGGTGGGCGAGGGCGGCCCGCGCCGCGGCGGCCGCGCCTGACGGGCGACCCCGCCTGACGGGCGACCCCGCTCTGCCTTGCAGGGCAGCTGTACCGCCGCCTGCCGCCGGAGGAGACGGGGGAGCTGCGCCTGCAGGTATCGCCGCCCGCCCGCGGGGACAGCCGGGGGGCGCCGCCGCCCCGGGAGCGCCGTGGCGGTCTCGACTCTTTCCTCGCACGCTCTCACAAAACCTGCTGGGGGCCAGAGGAGGGGGTGTGGGCCCGTCCCGCGGGCCCGGGCGCCGGCACTGGTTTCCCCAGCGCGCTCCGTTTGGCTTCAGGGTGCGAAGGCGCCGCGTGGAACGAACGTAAAGCCTGGCGTTTCGTCACGAATCGAGGCGTTAGTTACACTGACGTGAGAAATCCGTAGGCTGTCGCACGCTTGCATTCGGCCTTGGGTGCACGGGGTTTCACCATGTGAACGTTTTCCCTTTACTATTACTTTTGTGTAGATCTCGAATTCCCAGGGTGGTTTTGTCCGCTTGATAAAGCTACTAGTCAGCAGCAAGTTCTTAATTTAATTAAAATGTAATATTTTAAAGTCTCTTTTACAATATCCTTAGCCTCAAGGGTCAGAAGAGGCCAAAGCGTTTGTAAATGCCTTCCTGAAGCGTAGTATGCCAAAAAAGAAAGATGAAGCTATCCAGGATATACTAACTCGGAAAGCTGTAGTTCTTCAGCATTATTCCAAAAAAAAGACGAAGCAAAAGAGGAAGAAAACAAAAGGTTTTACTGCCAAGCAAAGGAGAGAAATGCGTCTTTTTGAAATTGAACCTGAACAGCAAAGGTAAGATCTTAAATACTTCCTTTGTGTAGTGAAAGTGGAGAGTAAAAGCAGCAGCTTGTACATGTAGATAGTGACCCTTCAGGATGTAAAGTCAGTCTGAGACTCTGTGACATTTCACCATGAGAACACAGTTCTTTTGTCTGTATAGCTGGAAAATTAATTTCTGTTTGTTACTGTCTCTTTCCTTTTGCATAGTTAAACATAACAAGAAATTAAACCCAAATGCAGTCACCTTCACCTCTGATTTCAGTTTTTAAAGTTAGACTGCCTGTGACCAGAGAGTCAAAAATCTGCATCAGGTTCCTCAAACATGTTGAACAAAGCCCCTGCTGTTGCTAACATGAAGTAAGTGGGGAGGTACAGGAGCAGAAATCTCTTCAGTCTTGGACATAGCCACATTTCCTCCAAAACACATCACCGTGTTGTGTTGACAGAGAGGAGCGTACTTAGTTTGTGCTTTTTTCATAAAAGCAAACCTGTTGCTTGGAGTGGCTTATGAGAGCAAATTACAAAATTATAAATGTTAGTCTCAAAATTATAAATGTTACTCTTAACCCTGCTGTAAGTATGGATTACCTTCCATAATCAAGCAATCGATTTTTTGATAATTAAGTTTTGTATAATACTTCTTGTCTTTTTACTGCAGGTACTCAATCTTCCTACCACTACATGAACTCTGGAAACAGTATATCAGAGACCTATGTCATGGACTTAAACCAGATGCGTAAGTTGAGATGTTTTAAAATTAACGTGGTTTTGATCTAGTAGCTATTTCCAGGTTTACCGAGTTACTGCTTCAAACATCATAGTTACTTGATAAGGATATGTACTATTTCTGTAAGCTTTGGCCATGATTTCAATAGTCATGGTCACATTTTGTAAACCTAACTTTCCATATAATTTTCTTTCCCTCTTGTCTGATCCCACCCTCTTCTTCAAGGCAACCACATATGGTTCAGAGCAAACTGCTAAAAGCTGATCTCCATGGAGCTATTGTTACAGGTATTCTGTTTCCTTTTACAAAATCATCTGAACTTCAGTAGACACTCATGTATTTCAGGTGCTTATTTTTAAATTCCTTTTAGTATCACTAACTCTAGAATCACATAGCTAGGATCATATGTCGAGGGATTCTTTCTCTACTTACCAACGCTAATTATTTTTCAACTGCTCTTGCAAATCCTGGCATTAGTTGCAAAGATTAACTGCAACTTTTACCAGCAATTACTGTAATTCCATTATTTCAGAATATTGCAAACCAGTTTTTAAAATCATGAGGCCAACAGTAGAAGAGCAAATAAACTGCCTGCATCTGAAACTTTGTAACCCATACATACTTCTGTTCTTTCAGTCACAAAATCAAAGTGCCCCTCTTATGTTGGGATAACAGGAATCATTCTACAGGAATTTAAACATGTCTTCAAAATTATCACTAAAGAGGACAAATTAAAAGGTATGACAGGGTTTTTTCAGTGCTTTTCACAATTTGAAAAATCATAAATTTCTTAAACACACTATTCACCTTGTATGTCTGAGTACATTGTTTTATACCAGTGCTTTTCATTCTTTGCATAGTGGCAGAAGTCAGTGTCTGCACTGACCGTGTAACAGCCCAATATCTTATGGAAAAAGTATCTAATTAGAAATGAGCAATTAAAAAAAAAAATGCATTTCCAGTGAATCCAACATGATTATGCACATGGCTTATTCATCTGATTTGCATTAGATGTTCTCTGCAACACTTACTGCGTGCCCCTCAGAGTATTAACTTCAGTAATTCAAGTTTAAAATTTAGAAGTTTGGTTATTTTTCTTCTCCTGCTAAAGCACAAAAACCTTGAAATGTGGCAAACCTCAAGTCTACACGTGAATAATATCCCCTGGTACATCAGTATCTTTTCATAAGTGGTGTTAATTTCTTTTCTTTTGCATTTTCAGTTGTTCCCAAACTTAACAACGTATTTAGCTTGGAGATTGATGGATTCATTTCCTACATCTATGGAAGCAAGTTCCAGCTTAGAGCAAGTGAGCGATCTGCAAAAAAGTTCAAGTTGAAAGGAACTATTGACCTATGATTTCATGGAAAATCAGAAGTATTACTAGAAATGTCTGCTGTTTTCTTGCAGTTTAAAGACCAGGTTTTCTGGTAGATGAAATAGCTATGTGAAATTTTTCTAAAGCATTTCTTCTTACTGAAGAATGACTAGCATCTGTTGTCTTTTAAGCAGTCTCTCAGACTGTTGGAGTTGTTTGTATCTGGTTTTGTCATTCCTATATAACATTCTGGCTTTTATTAAACTTACATGATTAGTACTGATCACCTGACTTCTGTTTGAATTTATAATAATAAATTTGCACAATGAAAATTATGTCATGTAACTCTGTGATAAATGTTATTGTTGCCTTCTGTACAAATTGGGCTGGATCTGCATATTATAAGCTTAGAATGAGAGTGTAGGCAATGACAACTGCTCTTCTGTAATCATTGTTCCTGAGCCAACATCAACATCTTTGCCTGGTGCAAGTAAGTTGTTTCAACTGATGGGTTTTACCTGTAATATCTAATTCCCTGTGGCTAATATTGTTACAGATAAGATGTTTTTGAGTGAAAATATAAACATACTAAACATGTAAGGCAGCCCTGCAAGCTGTTTGCTTACAAGGTGTTTACTAATAACATACTACTTTAAGGTTAAATCAGGTCTGTCTATATTAGTAAGTATATATTGTTATTCCAGAGTGCAGGGAACACAACACATCACATAAGAGGGAAGCACTTGAAGCTAGAAATTCAAAGATGGAATTCAAAGATCCCCATTCAATCTTGTACTTCTATTACCCAAGAAGTCGCTTTACGAATATTTAACCTCTATTCATAGAGCTTTACTCTAGCTTATTTTTATATATATTTTAGACATGGTGTCTATGTTACACATTTAAAAAAATATCTTTATTCTTATTAAAATACACACAATTTTTAAAAAGACTAGCATGGATGGCACCTGTTATATCACGTGTTTGTGAGCGCTACATCACTGGAACACAAGAAGTCATGTAGTTTCATAACGTTAAGTCTTCTAAACTCAACCAACCATGCTTAGTACAGCACCACTTGTGAAGAAGCTTCTAGTGTTTAAACCCTTTATAAATACTTGCTTTTTGCAACAGCCTGCAACAGTGATTGTAATGGAGACCACCGTACTTGCACCAGTGGAGACTTGTTTAGCTTTGAGTGCATGTGCTTCATGTATCCCCAGTTCCTTTTTATCTCCTTTTTTCACCTTTTTTTCTTTTTACTATATACTTCCAGGATACTTTTTTGACTGCCCAGATTACAATCTCCCATCAACTAGGCAGGTTTGACTTGTTTGGGAGGTGAAAGTGACCCCTGTACTTAAACCACTTAACATTTTTCTATTATAAAAGAGCTTCTATGGTGTTTATGTTATAAAGGTAGTTTTCAGAAGCTTTGCATTTAAATTATGAATTCAGTTTCAGGATCAAATGGAAGATCTGAATCTAGGAAGAAGAGTTTTTCCCTGCCACCATTCAAGTGTTTATAGCCAACCAGGGTCATTTCTTTAAAGAGAACATAGCTGTTCTCACATACACTACACACCAAAGCCTAGTACTGGGGTTAGGAGGGCAGCTCCAGCTAGAGCTCTTAACTGCACTGCAGAGCACACAAGCCATTTATCTGCCATGAGAAAGCCAAAGAGCATCACCACCTGCAACCATCTCCAGTCCAACAAAAACACTAACTGTGCCTGTCAGCCCCCAGTCAGTTGGCCTCCAAAGCGCTTACTTCCTTTCTGGACCTGTTGCTGGGAGAGGTTACAGGAGAGCTGCATCTCTCTGCCACAATCCCTCAGATGCAGACCAGATTCAGCATCACTGAACCAGACTCTGATCAGCTGAAATCACAGCATGGGCAATACTGGTTTTCATGAAGAACAGACTGCTGCTCTGCACCCTCTGAAGTCAGGAAATAAAGCAGTTGGTATGGAAATAAATCTTTGTTGCAACTGAGATGGGGAAAACTGTTTTTGCCAGAGATGTGTATTTTATACAAGGAAGTCATAGAATCATTAAGGTTGGAAAAGACCTTTAAGATCATCAAGTCCAACTGTTAACCTAGCACTGTCAAGTCCACCACTAAACCATGTTCCGAAGCACCACATCTACATGTCTTTTAAGTACCTTCAGGGATGCTGACTCCACCACCTCCCTGGGCAGTCTATTCCAGTACTTGACAACCCTTTCGGTGAAGACATTTTTCCTAATATCCAATCTAAACCTCCCCTGGCATAACTTGAGGCCATTTCCTCTCATCCTATCACTTGCTACTTGGGAGAAGAGACCAACAGCCACCTCACTACAACCTCCTTTCAGGGAGTTGTAGAGAGCAATGAGGTCTCCCCTCAGCCTCCTCTTCTCCAGGCTGAACACCCCCAGCTCCCTCAGCCGCTCCCCACCAGCCCTGTGCTCCAGACCCTTCCCCAGCTCCGTTGCCCTTCTCTGAACACGCTCCAGCAACTCAATGTCCTTCTTGTACTGAGTGGCCCAAAACTGGACACAGTATTCCAGGTGCGGCCTCACCAGTGCCGAGTACAGGGGCACAATCACCTCCCTGCTCCTGCTGGCCACACTATTCCTGATACAGGCCAGGATGCCGTTGGCCTTCTTGGCCACCTGGGCACACTGCTGGCTCATGTTCAGCCGGCTGTCGACCAACACCCCCAGGTCCTTTTCGGCCAGGCAGCTTTCCAGCCACTCTTCCCCAAGCCTGTAGCGTTGCATGGGGTTGTTGTGACCTAGGTGCAGGACCCGGCACTTGGCCTTGTTGAACGTCATACAGTTGGCCACAGCCCATCGGTCCAGCCCATCCACATCGCTCTGTAGAGCCTTCCTACCCTCAAGCAGATCAACACTCCTGCCCAACTTTATATATCGGTGAAGTAAGAACAAGATGTGTTAAAGTTGTTAGACCTGAGTTATTATTCTACCTAGTACCCATCACTCCTCTCAATGTTCTCTGGAATTAGAACCCTTGGTTTCCTGTGAGAGGCCAGAAGGAAAAACAAACCAAGCAGTAGAAAGCATAAATCATAGCAGAAACTTTCTGTTCAGGACAATGACCTAATTTTAATTTTGCTCATAGCCTTCAGTGTAACATCTAATTAAGACATCTGTTAAATGCCTATAATATTAAATTAATAGGGGGAAGCTAATAGAATTTTATTGGCATAGTCCGGTTAATTAACATTAAGGGCCTTTAATGGATGTCTTAAATAGACATCATTAATGGGAATACCATACAAATTGGAATTAGGCACAATCATGTTTCACTGTGCTGTGAAGGACGTGCCATGTTCTACCATAGGAACACAGATGAACATGATACAACTTCCCATAGCTACTGGCACTTCCATTTTTTAAACTATTTCAGCAGCCAAAAAAGACAAACGCTGCCTAGCAGTCCCTTTCGATAAATAATAGCAAGGCATTCATTATTTACAGTGAAGAGTGCTGAAGAGATGTTCTAAGGTCTCCTCAAGGTAATCACATGCTAGTAGCACATGAAGACAGATGACAAATGAAGAATAACAAGAGAGCTGAACAGCCAACGCATTCAAGACGCCTTTACTGCAGTTGGTAAATCACCTGAAGAGGCCTTTTTGTAATGACTCAGCGAAGTGTTCCGAACGGTCCCCATAAATCACTTAAGCTAAATCGCTCCCACAGACCGCTGGTATCACCGTCTACCCATCAGCTCCTTGAACCAAACCCCTGTCTCATCTGCTTTCTCCTCTGTGTGCATCTTTCACTAGAACCCATTAAACTCCCCATTGCTTGTGAAGGAACTTCCTTAGAAACTGGGTAACATGAAAATGACTGCTCACCAGTCCTCCCCTGCTGATTCATGACCATTCCCCATCTCTTCATTAGCTGAGACAGTAAATACTTAATGGATTTAATATCAGAAAATTGGAGAACTAATCACAGCTGTCTCTAATATGCCTCTTCCTTCTTATGTTCCATGCCAAATTGCATGCAGCAAAGACACGTTTTTCATAATGATTTTTATACCTAAACTCTCACTAAAGAAAAGGCTAACCAGGCAATAATGAACAATATACTGTCTCACTACGTTACACATGTTTCTGCTTTCCTATTACTATGTATATATAATATATACAAAGACACATATATTTATAACCAATCTGAACTGAAACAATTGTGAAAAATCCAGTTACTGAATTTTGAACATTTAAGCAGGAGTGGGAAAACAAACAAAAAACCACAATAATTTCTGTTTGAAACATCAAAATAATTCATTGTAGGAAATGCTTGAAATTAAAGCCAAGTCACATCCAAGAAAACACACAATTTTCTATTTGAGGGTTTTTTTTAACACTTCCTCTAAAAGATGGATTACACAACAATACAATGGAAACCTTCAAAAACCTCCTGGGACTCTCCTTGGGAAACTCATATTAAATCACTGAAATCACAGCAGCATGTACCTGATGTTAACTCTATATATTCAAGCCACCCAATGTTTTAGAGAAGCATAAGAGAGAGCATAAAATTCTCATCCGGACAAGAGCCTTTTTTAATGAATTCTCAAGTCCTGGACAAGTTTGTCCCTCTGGCAGACTCTCTTTGTCCATTTTAGTATTTCAGATCTGGGAGGACTTGCGTCAATGCAAAAGGTTAGAAGTCACTTCTCAGCCTCTTACAACCTTTGACCAAGCAACTCTTGTTAAACAAACCTTAAAATAATTTGGAACAGTAACACATAGTCCTTAAGAAGCAGCTGCATTATGCAAAGGAGAAGTCCTGGCAAGGACAACTAGTATTTTTTACTAGAACAATGCCCCTATTGAACTGCAAAAGAAAAGGAGAGGATATGGCTATGCCAGGCTGATACGATCTGGTAAAGGAAGCTTGTTCTGAGGTATGCACATAGAAGGTAGGCAAACCCGGCCTAGCTATTTTTGCCGTAATTTGCAAATCGTAGGTTTAGAAAGCTTGACTGGAAGCACTGGTGGTGTTTTCTAATAGGAAGAGACCAAAAAAAGGAATGGGGTGAGAAAGAGTACATAAGAAAAAACAGAGTGAGCTGGAGTTCAGACTGAATAACAAAGGGAAGGAGAATCAGTTTGGTAGGGAAAACAAATCCTGCAGAGAAAAGCTGCAGGTATTCATTGGCATGACACTGGTCATTCTGTGCATCATCTGCAGGCTTCCGCTTTCCTAGGAAAAAGATACTCCAATTTTGCTACAGACTGCATATGTCACACACTAACCAACTGGGGCCTATTGGTCCTTCTCCACATCAGCACCTTTTCTTTACTTCTGGTATTTATAAAGCTTTTATAAAAGATTTAGAGATAACCTTTAATATTCTACAAATAAATATGAAGCACTTCTCAAGAAGTGAACAAAAGCCACAGCATACCATCTAAAAATTATCAAAATTTTTCACTTTCCAAGGAAAATGGTGTCCTTGGGCATTCAACAGTGTGACTGCAAAACACTGAGCTTGCAACAGCTCTTACAGCAGCCTAGGCCCACACTCTGCTGGGTGTTTCTGTTGGTGTGCACATGCCAAAGAACCAGCACACACCACAGAGCTACTGACAGGTTTGCCATCAAGTAACTTACATCTTTGCTTATAACACCTTTCTTAAATAGCATCCTTTGACTCATATAACCAGAACAGTTCACTTATTTTTTCTACACTTCCTTCTATTCCTTTTAAAATTCACTTAAAACACAGCTGGGAGGTCAGGCAGGACCCGCTGTACTGCATTAGACTTGAGACACCATCTTGCTCCTCTGCATCAGCAGTATGTTTCCAGGAAACAGGGGCAGTGTCTTCTCAAAACCAGGGTGGCACCCCTTTTATCCAAACAGGGCAATTCCTCAGCCCCTTAGCCCATTCCCCAGTTACAAGTCCCAAAACATACAAAGACAGCTTTTTTTTAACTAACAAAAGTTCTGGTCACCTTATCATTCCTGCTGCAGTCACTGACACCTTCACAATGAAGGCCACTGCATGGCTAATTCCTCGCTCCTGCTGTTCATACTCCTCCCTCGGCACACACTACAGTTTCCCTATTTAATCTCCCTTTGCCTCTGCAGTGACCTTACCATAGGTGATGCAAGTGCAAGGCCTCAGCAATCCACAAGCTCTCCTTTCTGGCTCTAACAGCCCCATCTTCTTCAGCCTACACACCATGTGAGGTTTGAGCAGTACCAGCAGGATAGAAAGTCCCC
The DNA here is from genome assembly GCF_030463565.1 of Pelecanus crispus. Classification (NCBI taxonomy): domain Eukaryota; kingdom Metazoa; phylum Chordata; class Aves; order Pelecaniformes; family Pelecanidae; genus Pelecanus; species Pelecanus crispus. The sequence continues at coordinate 34,742,578 of NC_134650.1, forward strand.
AACAGCAAGTAACTGCTGTATCAGGCCACTCTCCTGCACCATCACAGCTGAAGCAAATGCCCAACTAGCCTCTTTGGCAACACCAAAACTCCAAAAACAAGCTCTCTTGATATGGAAAACACCTGAGTACTTTGAAAGACTAAGCCTTGTCAGCTGTGCCTCTTAGCCCAGCTGTACTGCCTTCTTGCACCCAAGGTGAGCTCGTTAGCATGCAGGGCCTTGGTGAGTAAAGCACATTACCTATTGACCTATGTAACAAATACCTTAATTCATCTTGTTAGACAAACAAAAAATGGATTTACAAAGCTTGTTATGCTCCAACATTCACCACACCATGGGCCTGTGTACCAGGTCAAATTACATGTCAGCAACGACTGAGTCCATGGAATTTCACAGAGGTTTGACCCACCTTTGTCTCACGCTCCCCTTCCTTAATTCTGTCATTCCTATGGTAACTAACTCCAATTCTGAGTCACCTTCCCTACAGCGTGTGATGAAATTGTATTATTTTGGTAAGGCAGAAATCTCCCTCAGTGTACTGGTTTAATTAATTAACAAGTGAATGTGAAAAATAGAGGATCAAGCATCCACTGCTGCTGAGAGGAGCAGTTACATCTGGCAAACACAGACCTCCTGAGCTGTGGAACAAACAGTACCTGGTGCTCTACCTACAGATGGGTTTTGACACCTAGCTCTGCATACTCTGCCTGTTGGATAGGGATTACGGAGAACTACAGAGAACCCAGCAACATCTAATACTGAATTAAGAGCTCTCCCTGTTAACAGAGCTCTCTGCTGCTTTCCATTATTGTATTAGTCAGGTAAGGTACAGTACCTTATAACCATCGAGAAAAGAAAAAAATTCAGTATACAATTGACTAAAATACCGTAACTGATAGCTTTGAACCTGGATGCTGAAGGAAAATGCACAACCTAAACTTTACAGTCTATCCTGCCCTGCTCTGCGGCCGATTTTTAGGCTATTATATTTTTTTCATTCTGCTAGGAACTATTCCCATATTACCTAACTATTGCCAAACAACAGTGATTTAAAACATGTTATTTTCATATACTTTCAGGCACTGAGCAATTGTTGTGGTTTAACCCCAGTCAGCAACTAAGCACTGCACAGCAGCTCACTCACACTGCACCACCCCCCCCCCCCGGCCGTGGGATGGGGAAGAGAATCAGAAAAAAGAAGTAAAACCCGTGGGTTGAGATAAAGGCAGTTTAATAGGACAGGAGAGGAAGAGAAAATAATAATAATAGAATATACAAAACTGCTGCTCCCTGGCCAACTCCCCCCAGTTTCTATACTGAGCATGATGCCATATGGTATGGAATAGCCCTTTGGCCAGTTTGGGTCAGCTGTCCTGGCTGTGCCCCCTCCCAGTTTCTTGTGCACCTGGCAGAGCATGGGAAGCTGAAAAGTCCTTGACTAGCATAAACACTACTTAGCAACAACTAAAACATCAGTGTGTTATCAGCATTATTCTCATACTAAATCCAAAACACAGCGCTATACCAACTACTGGGAAGAAAATTAACTCTATCCCAGCTGAAACCAGGACACCAATCTTCTTACAACCTCTATAGGTTATTGACCTATCACCTTCTATAGGCAGCTGAACAGCATGTTAAAGATTTGCAGTACAGGCCTGTTAATAGAAATCTCTTCCTGGTGTATTAGTTAATAAATTCAGCCTCATTTCTTTCAGCTCTCAGAATGAGCTCCTAGCCTCATGACATATATGCATACTTTTAACTGAGACACCAATCTTAAAATATACAAAAATACATATTATTAGAACATTAATTATAACATTCATATAACAGTGTCTGGGAAGTACGGTATTACCAAATGCCAAAGGACTCTGGCTCAACCTCACAAATTTTAAATCGATAACCAAAATTGAATATAAACACTAAAGTCCTTGTATGCCTGTTAAAGGCAAAAGTTAAGACTTCAAAAACAAAACCTCAAGCATGACTGCACTTACTTGTCCATGAGTCAGGGCTTCTCAGCCGAGCCACATGGCTCCAGGCCCCCAGGCTTATAACAGAATGCCTGGGGAAACGTGCTTGTTGTGTACGTGAGTCCAGGTGCCAGCACAGACCTCCGACTACAAGTTCCTTGGCCACACTCTAGTGTGCAGACAGTATCAGCCCCGAAATGGACTCCACTTAATAGCACTGTTGTTCTGGGAGGGAGGGAAAAACAGGATTATGCACTTCTGGTGAATGTTAAAATAATCCCATAAATCTGAATAAAATGAATGTGGTTTTTTGGTGAAATTGTCTGCAGCACTCTGCCATGCATATTCTTCTTCTAAAGGATTATTTCAAAATTATGAACTCAGAAATGTTCAGCTGGATAGTTCTTGGGTGGCTGAGGTGCTCACTGAAGAATTTAAATGATGTAATAGCTATTGAACACCCCATTATATGGCTGCCTAATTAATGTAAATGATAGTTATGTCTCACTCACAGAGGATTATTTTACACGGAGGAAAATCTACTCACCGCCACAGTAGCCATTTTGATAGTTTTTATAGGAGCAGCTGCATTATGGCTTCATTGAGTAAAAGGTAAGTAGCCGTCCTAAATAATGAAGATTGAAGGTTTAATAGTCCCAATAAAGAATCCTGCAGGTTTTTTATTTCAAAAATTAGAGTTTGATTGCAAGTGTATGATAATGAGAGGGAAAAGAGCACTGGCATGTGGAATCCTTCTGCAGCCTAGGCTCCTTGGGAACTTCTATGCAGAAATATAGAATAAGGACAGAAAAAAAGAAAAGAAGCTGCTCTTTACTTTTCATGACAGCGTGTCCAAGCTCCAAGCCTGTCCTTGTGGCAACATTTCATTGGATAAGGATATGCTGGATTGTGCCTGTTATACTTAGAAGGCTGACATTACTGGAACAGCTTCATACGGTTGATCACGTACACACAAATACCCTCAAATAATGTGAAGAGCCCAGCTTAGACCCATTTCAGTGATGATATGCAGACATAAGCCAGCCTTGCGAACTTGTCTCAGAATTGTAGCCTATTACAGCAACTCTTTTTTGTGAGGCAATAGTCAAGGGACTCAGCATTTCTGTTACGAGACCCTATTTCCACAGTTATATATCAGAGATTATAACAGCTATAAAAATTCAAATGAGATTTAAAACTTGGCAAGAGCATTCTCACTTGGGATCTAGTATTTTTTAAGCAAATCTTTGCAGGAAAAGCTAAAAGTTTATTTGTTCCACTTGTTATTTTAGGTCTCTATTGCTACATAATTCTCAGTCTAGATTCTTACGTGCTGCCCATCGTGGTACCCAAGTAACCTCTTTTCCCAGCTGCATTTTCAGAATAGTAGTTCAGAGCTAGGACAATTGATTTGACCTTTGTTTCTCCAAACAGCAAACTTCCAAGAAGGGTTTTAAAAGAACTTCTGTTCCAAGGCAGCCACTTTTTTCAGCAATAAAGCACCACATGTGTTTTAGCAAGTAAAAAGTGGCAACAACATTAACCTGAATTATGGTAACAATGACTACAAAACAAGCTGGCTGGGGACTTGCAAACACAATCTCCAGATGTCTGCAAAAGATCGGATTTATCAAACTCACTCCAGGCAGGATTTCTTGTGGGCTTGTACTTCCTAATAAAAGAGGTCTGTAGTATTTATTTACTATTAGCGTCAGTGAAAGGTGCTGCCCTTGTGACATCTTTTAGAAAGGCAAGTATATCCCTTTAGAATAATCCACAGGATACGAAGAGAGCCACATAGCCTAGAAATCAAAGCTTGGAATCACCGATGAAGTGAAACAGGAGGAAGCTGAAGGTTAAATATAGGGAGAGGAAAAAAAAAAAAGATCGTAGGAATTGGAGGCAGCCTGGAAGAAACCTCAGGTAGTGCCAAAGGGAAGTCCAATGCACTCTAGCTGCAGGGACAGGTTAGGAACCCTAAATGCAAGCCATAGAGGATGCAATCTCAACCATAGCAACACTGCCTGTGGCCATTTAAAATGCTTCCCTCTGTGTGGGGTCTTAAAAGCATCACACTGAAGAGTAAATGCTAGTTCTACCTCTGGTTTTGATCTACAGCCTTGCTGCAGAGGCCACGATGAGAAGCCCTGGCTAGTGCTTAGTTTAGGGATGATTTCTGTGATATGATTCCCTGCCATACAGGAGCTCGACTGACACAAATGCACTCTTTCCAAGCAGGTCTCCACACAACCCTCACCATGGATAAGTGATGCCTGCAAATAACTCACCCCTCCTCTTAGTGGAAGAGTAGCACAAGTACGGGCAAGAAGCAGTGCGGCCGTTAAGTTTATGTTCCCTCACCTTCATTCTCACAGTTCTGCCATGCAGTAGTTTGGACTGAAAACTAATGCTTCATATAAAGAATATAGGGTCCCTTATATCCTAGGCTCAATATCCAGAGGAAAAAAAGAGACATACTTACATATGTACACAGAAGTGAAATAAGTAAAACAACGTGATCCATATTTTTAATTTTGCATTTATAGTCCAATACCTCCTATTTGCAATGACTTGCGAACAACAGCTTTAGGACAGCACTGCATCAAGATAATTACTTTTGTTTAAAACAAAATGAGTTACTAAGGTGAACAGATTGAGTAATCAGGCTCAATTAAGCATGCGCAATATGCACTGTAACAACATTCACTCTTTGGTGAAGTGATAAAACAGCTTTATTTTCTTTTGACTTCTGGCAGTCTACCTTAAAGAACCGTTCATTCCTACTTCTACCCAGCTAGCATTTCTGTGAAGATGTATCATGAATTTTAGCTATTTTGCCAAAGATGGGAGGGGGGCAGGGGAGTGGGACAAATTAAAACATCCTACAGCTACAAGCAAGAGGCAATATGAGCACCTACACAGGCATCAGGCTTCGCTGGTACAATCCATGCTCTGATCAAACATTGTTTTTGTGTAGGAGAGCAGTGTCATGCTTTGGAAGACAAGCCACTTTTGGGGCTACACCCTTATGAGAATGTTTCAAAAGACAGTTTTCTTCCCATGCAGCAGAATGCTTTGTAGCTTCAGGAAAACTACATTAATAACTTGTGGCTTGGCTCTGAGGCACAGGTATTTTAATTTATTATTATTGTTGCTGGTGGTGGTGGTGTTGCTTTTGTTGCAGCTGACATAAAAATGCTATAGAAATCTCACCTCCTTCTATGCCCAAAGCAACACATTTTGCTTAGTTCCAGAAGATGGAGCCACATGCTTACAGTTTTAAAGTGATTTCCGCGCCCGCGCCCCCCCCCACCCTGACAAAAACCACCCATGAAGCAGACAGTGCCTAGAAACTGCTCCCTTACCTTACATGAACTTGCCTTTTTACTGCATCTATGTGTACTGCTAATCTGGTGCACGCATTACCGTATGTCAGCTGCCTTTCTCAGACGTTTCCATAACAACTGAATTTTCCTTACTGCAAATATATTTTCTGAATTGCCTACCATGTCAAAATGAAATCAGGAAACACAACCAAACTAAGCCAGGCATTTCCAACTGCTAAAATGTCACACTTCTCATTTCCTTCATGAAAGGATGTACTCTTAAAGGAAGTCATACATGTCCCAGAACCATCAAAATAAGACTCTTAACTCCTCTTGTTAAAAGGCCAAATAAATGTAGGTATAATATCATGTTTACACTGTGTCCTAAAGCTTAAAAATGTGTGCTCAGATGAGAGAATAGGCTAGGACTGTACTCTACAAAGCCTTCAGCACTGCTGCAGTCACTCAGAGTAAGCCACGCATTTGATGCAACTGAGGAATGCCTTTGCCCACCCCAGCAGTACGCTGCTGCCCAGCGTGACTGGTTGCCACAAGGTAGGGCACAGTTGGTTTTTCTCACTCTGCTGAAGGCAAATAAATGCCCAGATGAATGCCCTGTTCTGCTTCAAAACCTACTTGCCCAAAAAAAACCCCAACCAACCAAAAAAACAGTGGGAGATGCTCTACCTCAGCTGCTCCCTCAGGCCCTGCTCTGGGCAGCTCCCACCCACTGCCCTGCAGATGCATCCAGGCTGCAGCAGTGCCAGCGGCAGCTGCTCCACAGGCAGGGCAGGCAAGGAGCATTGCTGGCCCCCCCGCAGCTGCATGCTGAGCAGCAGGACAGGGCTGGTCAAGTCTGACAGCAAGTCTGCTAAACCCTGCCCCTTAGCCAACAGAGTGTGCGCCTGTCCTACTGCATACAGCCACCTCCGTGATACATTAAGATGAAAAGAGCCTTTGTAAAATGACACACATCTGAGGGGAAGAGAAACTCTTCACTAAAGGTATTAAAGCCTATTAGGGCTTTCCTTTGTTGGCTACTTGCTCCGTGTCAGCTGTATGAGCAGCCAGTCCTAGAGAGTCAGATCAAAGCGAGATAATAGCATTCCTAATAAAGCCAGCAGAGATCTTTCAGGTAAAAATATTTATTGTTCAAGAACACTGTCAGGTCCTTTCATGTCCTTTCCTGACCTGGCAATGTCCCAAGTTACCACAGAACTGGTTTAAATAGACAGACTTAATTATTCTTTTTACCACTCTTTCAGACTGATCTCAGGCAGCAGAAGCAGGTGACTAGTTTTACTCTCATTCACTTCCTTAGTACAATGCCGTAACCTCTTTATAACAAATGCTCCACCACGACACTTAGCATCTCTGCAATGGGACATTAAAAATGAAGTCAGCAAAACATTCGAGCGAAGTGGTTCACCAAACAAAAAATCATTTGTTTTTACAAAATCTAAGTATGGGATGAAGCATACTGCCTCTGTAACCCTGAATGCTGCAAGCTGCTATAAGCAGTGGATACTCACATGTGGCTTCAGCTCCCACCAGTCCTTGGGGAACCACCATTTGACGGGGAAAACCAGAAGAGGGTGTGTAACACTGACTGGAGACAACAGCAGCTGAGATTGACACAAGCGTCATCCTCTATCCAGAGCTTGTAGATACCACAAGAAGGCTTCAGCATGTGGAACAACTAGAGTAATAGTTACTACTAATTCTGAGCTTTTATTTAAAAAATTGTACTTGCAAGCTTATCTCCATGAAGTAAAGGCACCCTGAGCGACAAATCCGAAGAAAATGTCATACCAACCTGTTGTGGTTTAACCCCAGCCAGCAACTAAGCACCATGCAGCCGCTCGCTCAGTCCCCCTGCCCCAGTGGGATGGGGGAGAGAATCGGAAGAGTAAGAGTGAGAAAACTCCTGGGTTGAGATAAGAACAGTTTAATAATTAAAATAAAGTAAAATAGTAATGATAATAATAACAATATAATAATAATAGTAATAATAATATACAAAGTAAGCGATGCACAATGCAATTGCTCACCACCCGCCGACCGATACCCAGACAGTCCCTGAGCACTGATTGCTGCCCCCCAGCCAACTCCCCCCAGTTTCTATACTGAGCATGACGTCATATGGTATGGAATAGCCCTTTGGTCAGTTTGGGTCAACTATTCTGGCTGTGCCCCCTCCCAGTGTCTTGTGCACCGGGCAGAGCATGGGAAGCTAAAAAGTCCTTGACCATCATAAGCAGTACTTAGCAACAACTAAACCGTCACTGTGTTATCAACACTGTACTCATCCTAAATCCAAAACACAGCACTATGCCTGCTACTAGGAAGAAAAGTAACTCTATCCCAGCTGAAACCAGGACACAACCCTTTTTCCCCCACCCATTTACTTCAGTGCTGTGGCCAAAAGCCCAGTTACAGCTTTGGTTGCCAGGACTTCTGAGCGGCATCTCTAGCATTCCCTGTATGATTTTTGGACAATCAGTTAAAAACTTGGATTTTCTTCCTTTGCCTGTAATGTATGAAAAATAGACAAAGTCCTCAGGGGAGCACAACATTTGGGAATCACTTTGGGGCTATGAAAGCACTCCATATAGGTGTAAGGGAGCTGTGGGTTGGGACGCTGAGGCAGGACAACCCCTCAATATGAGCAAAAAGGACTTTCATACTCCTCCCATCCACAATCCAGGTCCCTTGCAGAGCAGCCACAGCTGCCAGTCAAACCACAGGAGGTGGAGACATCTCAGCCACGCACCCAGTGCAGGCAGAGGTCAGCTGTGAGGCAAAACCACCAAAAGTGGCTGTACCATGCATCTATAAAACTCACAAAGGACACCTGGGCAGCACTTGTATAGTATGCTAGATGTATCCCAAATATGTCATCTGCACTGTTCGTGCTCTCTCTGCTCAGAGAGAAACGGAAATCCCAGGCAGAAATACAGGATTGCTATTGAAGATCTGCACTGAAACGACAGCAAGATGAGGAAATCTCCAGGAGGAACTAGAAAAGGACACACTGTTGATTGACTACTGTGCCTGCAAGATGGTCAAGAATTTGAACTCCTTTGTAAGGAGACCAAACATATCACTTAAGAAAAACAAGGCATCCTACAATGAACCTCTCTTTCCCATATTTATTCCTCTCTAAACACAGCAGTGCACAGATTATAGGAAATGGTTTTACATTTAACTTCAACCCCAAGTGGTAAAGAAACGGATTGTATCTCACAATGTAAATTTGCATCTACCATCATTTAATGGATGTTTTATACATGCTATGTACTACTGTGTTTTTATGGAAAGGCAAAAAAATTACTTGGAAATTTGTTTTTAATTAAGCAATAAGGCTCAATGGGGTACTGCTATCATGCAATAAAACCACTCCTGGGGTGTTGTGAGGCATTTGGTCCAGATGAGTGCTTCAAATCACCCCCAGATTGTGATTAGATGATTACTCCCTGGAGTTAATATTAGATGGTTCTCTCTAGAGTTGTCTTATTGCTATTATAAAAGTCTTCAACATGGGGAAACTAAGTAGCTTTTGTGCTTGAGGAAGATGAAGTTCGCAGTTTCGACTGTTGAGTGGCTGGCTGAGCTGTGTGGGTCCCATAGATCAATTCACCTATTTAGCATGCGTGAAAGATCATCTCAGTGCATTTCTTTGACCCAAACAGTTTTGCAATTAAGTGGCTTTCTTTTTTCTAGGAGATAAAAGGATATAAAGAGCAAGCAACTCCAAAATAAAGCAATCCCAAGACAAGGCGCTGAGGAATTTGATTCTGAGATATATATTGCTGGCTTTATCTTTTTGTAGGGAATAATGAATCCTAATCACTATCATGCTAATTGTATTAATGAAGGCTAATGCATGCAGTAGCGGTAAGAGATTCTCCCAAGTTGGGTGCATGAGGAGGTACATGGCCTGAGGCATTTGTGGGGGCTCCCAAGGTAATGAATTCAAACAGCCCACACGGTACAGAGCCAAACTGCGGTGCCCTCCCCTGCCTTCCCCCAGCCACTCTTCAGGGTTGAGGTTAGAGAAGAAATATTTCATTCTGAGAAAAGACAAAAAAAGAAAACAAAAACCCAAAGCTTCCTGCATATTTCAGTATACCAGTATGAGAGAAATCTCAGGAAAACATTAACTCTTGCTGGTCCCTTCCACTCCCAAAAATGCAGGATGGTAGCACATGCATATAGACAATTTTTGCACAGCTTGAGCTGAAGTACAGAGCAGAATCCTTAACTCCTCCTTCAGATGTCCCTCAACAGCCCACTACACACCTCCTGTTACACAAAATCCCTCTGGTTTCTCAAGCAGGCAGTCATTTTTACACTTCACAAATTAAGGTGTGATCCTTCACACATTCTCTGCACCCTAGCCTATGTCACATCTCATACCCTGCACAGCCCAGGCAGCAATACACTCTCTGAAAGCCAATAAACCTCTTCCACCAGGTAAGAAATCCCCATGGCTCCTCCTTCAGCTCAGCACCTCTCCATTTAAAGATCCAGTATGCCAACAGATGGGGTCCCAGCCAAGCTGACGTTTGCTCTCTTGGTTTCCAGGACGTCAACAGAACACCTTGGAAAAAAACACACTGCCTTTCTGTTTTCCCCTATGTTTGAAGAACACGAAAGAAAACAAGGATTTCCTTTTTTTTTTTTTTCCTTCCCCTTTCACAGAGCGCTCTGCAATACGCACTCGATGCATAAAACTTCCCCAGGCAATCGCACCAGATGCCTTCCTACGCAAAAAGTATTGATGTGGGGCAAGGCATGGGTCCCTTACAAAGATACGATTTTTCCATTCTGAGCAACACACACACTCAGCCTGGGCAGAAGTTCCAAAGGAAGGAGACCAAAGCATATCCTTCACATAAATAGAAGCTATATCCATAGGCAAAGCAGGGTTTATGAATGAAACTTTTATGTGTCTTTTGCTAATCAGTCAATCATAGGTGAACACATTTACATCTTTTTAAATTAACTGATGATTATCACGCTCTTGTTCCCTGTGCTTTTTCCCCACTTTCATATTTGAAATGCCTAATCTACCTAAGTTTAGTGTTTGAAATACCTAATTGTTCACCATGATTTATCTTGTGCAATAAAAGCACACTCTGAATGTGAGATCACTGTTTAAACAGAATAGCAATAGTAGGAAAAGAGTTCAGATGAAGAACATGCACAGAATGATGTTATTCTGGAAGGAAGGCTGAGCCCAAAAGATGTAGAACTTTCTCATAGCATGTTGCAAAATGCTTTCAGCAGCTTTTTCAGAAACATCTCTTTTTTTTTTCCACATTCATTTCATACCTCTTTCCTCTAATATTACGCCCCTCTCTGCACCAAATACCTGCACGTTCTCACAGTTCTGGCACTTCATACTCTTACCTCACCTCTTTCTCACCTTCCCCTTTCATATTTTGACTAGAACCTGCTCCCATTACTAGGGAACACTACTCAGAAATAGTGGTCTGGCAGCATGCCACAGCCTACTACTTGTTTGTCAGTGCATACTCGCCTGTCCCGCTCCTCTGAAGAGAACAAACTTCTGAGCTTTCCCGGTTGTATGTCCCCATCCTGGGTTCCTGGATGCAACCTGGAGACTCACGGCGACCAACCCACTTGATCAGTCCACTCAGAAAAGAACCACGAAGCTCAGGCTGTTGAAGATGAAAGAAAGCATGGGGCAGTGACACAACCTGGAAAAAATGGGACTAGGTAACCTGGATAAAAACAACCCTTTTCCACTGAAACAACGCAACTCCTTCCTTGCTTGGACCTCTACACTTCTCAGCTACAAAATGCCCTTGCCACCTTCAACCCAGCAGCCCACATAGGAGGAGCACAGAGCTGTCATGGGGCACGTGGCGTTGGTGCTCCAGGAGGCCATGAAAGGGCTGCCAGTGTTGGGCAGTGGGGTGTTTCTGCACCTCAAGGCGAGGCACATCCACAGTCCTGGCAGCAGTAGCTTCCCACTCACCACTTCATACACCCAGCGCCAGAGGTGCAGTGTGCCCTCCTGACATCCACCACACTCCTGCACACTCTCTGCTTGACCCCACAAGCATACATCAGTGTATCTGGTTTGCTCATGGTTTTAAGTTTCAAGTTTTATTATGTCTCCTGCTCACAGTATACTCTGTTGTGCAGAATAGCACACACCGATTACATCATATAAAGAACATTTCAGTGACAAAATACCCTGAGTAATTTACAGTTAAGAAGGGGGATATAAATGGAACTACATATTACATGCTGATCCAAACCAGAAATTAAAACTCTTACCACGCTTTGGATCAGATCTTCTAACCACTTCTGTGATTACAGTTACAGACCACTGTGAAGAGAACAAGCTATTAAACCTGAAATTGGCTTAGCAGGGAAACCCCTAGCATTTCTCTCTCCCACGGTATGTTTCACCGCTGCTATTTATCACTGAAAATTAAGAAGAAACGCAAAATACCTTATGCCTTCAGAGCACTGAGATCCACAGACAACTGCCAATGCTTAACACAAACACCAGCATACAGCCTAAAGATAACATGGGTTTGAAACCCTTCTCATAGTGCTGACAACCACATGTGTCTTTTTTACCGGGGAGAACACATGCTGTTCTTTCTTTTTCCTAGAACCCAACCAAAAGCAAATAATTATTCTGTATTTATACACAGCATTTAAATTAGCCTCTGCTGTTTACCTGCTTGGTCATTATTGGTTGTTCGAGACTTCAGTTCCAAGTCTACCTATAGGCCATGCACAGCACTGCATACACGTGACCAGGAGAACATGGCTGAAGGTCTGAGCAGGGAAGGGGAACGCAGAGCAAACACAAAAGCTTTTACGATGCAAACTTCCAACTTCAGAATCTGCAAGCATGAGTGGTTTAGTGCTCCTGGCACACGACAGCTTTTGCAATGACCACTGAGATTTCTGAGCTGGGACGTGACCCTGCAGTGAGGCACATGGGGCTGAGTCAGCAGCTCCAGGGGCCGTTCTTCAGCCTCCCAAGCGACTCACTCGGAGCCAGAGCCTGCTGCTGCTGAAAACAATCGCAGATAACCCACTATTCCTGTTTCAGTGATCAAGCTGCGTATGACCATATGTAACCACCCAAGTTTCAGTTTTACTCTCTGTGAGGAGGGTACAAACCCTCACACAGTTATTAGAATTTATGCTGCACTTCAAGATCCTTGAAGTGCTGCACACGCAAAGCACAGCAATGCCATTGTAAAAACAAAAGCACATTGATCATGGATCACTTCCTTATGCGAAAGGCAGAGGAGCAAGCAGGTCTCAAGGTTGATTTCAGGCATATTTCCATCACTCTGACAATCATTTTGTGGCCAGGCTCCTATGAACAACTCAAAAAGTGGGTAACTTCCCGCACGTGGGCCAAAAGAAGTCCCAAGGACACAATGACCCTCTGAAACAGGTTTGTCTGGCAGTGGTTTCAACACATGTGGACTAGTGCTATTTTGGAAACTGATGTTCTGAAGTTTCAGCCTGTACTGACAGAACCAAGCAGGGCTCTGATTTCTGCACCGTCAGACTTTGAAGCACCTCATTTCTAAAGCACGCCAATGATGCAGGTGAGGCTTCAGAGACACACATCAATCACAGCAATTCTAAAATTTCTAAAATAGGCTGATTACCAAATCCATCGGGAGCCAGATCAGACAAACATTCATCCCTCCATGCACACCGCACTCTCACAGAGCACAGGACAGAGGTTATTCATACTTACAAGTAACCTGTATAATGAACACACGTTGCCCTATTCACTCATTAAGTAAAAGGAGTATTCCAAGCTCAATTCAATAAAATCTCCACAGCTAAAAGCTGTCTCGTCCACTGATGAAATGCTCCATGTAGTCAATTAGTTAAAACCACTGTCTATCCTACGATCGCAGTGGGTTCCTAACATCCCAAACTGAATATCGAGTTTTATTCAAAATAACTTTATCAAATGCCTCTTTTTTTAAAAAGCATGCACTAAACATACACTGAGCTCAGAATTTAACAGATGTTTTTGTTACTATTATAATCTAATCTTTTCCTGCAGGCTGTTGTTGTAATTTTGCCACTAGAAGATAATAAAAAGCCATTTTCTCCCCTGCAGAGCTTACCTTTGGCTGACTCAGCTGAGCAGCTGCAGTTTCCTTTACTTGCTTTGAAATTACTGCATCGCAGTTGGGCAAGATATTTCTGCTACTGAGAAACAAGTGGTTTTGGAGAAAATGCCAGAGGCAATAGATCAGATAATGCAACTGGAGCAAGGTAAAGAGATTTTAAAAGCTGGTAATTTGGGCTGCAGCTTTTTCAAGGGGTCCCACAAATGTTTCACTTTTACAGCCAGGAAAAAAGAGCTCCTGAGCCTGCCTATCAAATAGCTCTTAAGATTACTGGCTAAAGTCTGAGTTTGTATCTCAATAAGGCATTTGAACAAGGACGTAACAGCTTCCAAAACAACGAACCAACCAACCAACAGAAAGTCAGCTCTCAAGTGCAACTGGTTAATACTGACTGCATGCCCAGCACGTACCTCAAGGCTTCCCTTGCCTCGTGCAGCAGTTGCCTGAACACACCTCCACTTCTGACTGAAGAGGGAGAAAGTAGGAGCAACCTTCAAATCCCAGGCTGTTTGGCTATCCCAATGCCACATATGGCCGACACGTAATGATTACTGCCCAGGTGAGCATATTGAGAAACAAGAAAAATAAATTTAAGTACTACATCTCAGTGATAAAGACTATGATTAGGATAACATGAGAGCAAATTCAGAATAATTTTAGCACATAGGGAAAAAACAGTTTAATAATCTATGGCTGGTTAGATCTGAATTATTCTGGCAGCTAAGACAAACTCTGACATATTTAGTTCAGCGCTCTGTATATTTGCAGTTAGCTTTATGTAAAAAAGCATTTTGTCAAGGATGAATTTCTAAGCTGGGCAGATCTCCCCAGACCTAGAAGACTGCTTACAAGGCAGCCAGAATGGAGACAGCTGGTGTACGGGCTCAACACAAAACAGCTCCTAGCTGTGAGAACTGGTCTGCAAAGGCTCTGCCCTTCCTTTGACCGACGGACCACTCAGTCCTGCTCTTCCACAAGCACAGAAAAGACCCCACACTATAGCCCTAGCAATAACCTGAAAATCACTGCTCAGCCCAGCAGCCTGCCCTCTGTGGTGAGCCCTCTTCTCCCAGCTTTTGGGAAGTCTGTTGATGACCCAAGGGCTCTGTCTGTTACCCTCCCTCATACACTGCCAGGGAGCCACATACTGCAGTTATCTTAGTCTATGTCCTCATTCATCTCTTCATCTGACACAAACATAAAATGTGAAGAAATAAGGACTTGTGGAAACTCTCACAACTGCCCAAGCACTTTAGCTCTAAAGCACACCATGAGCTTCCCAGCCCACATTATTATTACCAAAGAAAACGAAAACCTGGGAAAAAAAAAACATTTCTAATACCTTGACAGGTCCATCAGTTCCCATTAAAAATAGAAAAGCTATTACAGAAAGTGAGCAAGCACCTGAATTATAGATCAGCGCAGGCCCGGGCAGCTCAGGGCTGTGTTACAGTGCCAGGCGAGGACGAAAGCTCAGCTCACCCACGGCTCCGGCCTGGGGCGCCCGCAGCGGGTACGGAGGGACGCCCACGGCCTCAGCTCGGACGCCCACGGCCTCAGCTCGGACGCCCCGCCACCCTCACGGCACTGGCACCCGCAGCCGCCGGGGAGGCACAACCACGGCAGAAGACGCCGCCGGGGCACCCCGGGGGGCACCGGCCCCTGCGCGGACAGGGCGTCGGCTGAAGAGAGGCGGCAGGAGGGGCCCGGAGGGGCCCAAAGGCGCCTGAGGGGCCCGCGGCCCGGGCCCGCCCGCTCCCCAGCGCTGAGGGCCGCGGCCCGGCGCCGCAGGGAACGGCGAAGGGCGCGAGGAGGCGCGAGGAGCAGCAGCAGCCCCGCAGCGGGGAGGCGGCGCTCGGGCGCCCCCTGGCGGCGCCCCGCCCATCGCCGCCTGCTCCGCTCCGCCATTGGCCGCCGCCCAGCGAGGGGGCGCGGCCCCCCGCGGCGCGCCGGGCCCCGGCGGCGCCCATTGGCCGGCGGGCGCGGGGGCGGGCGGGGCCGCGGAGCGCAGCCCGGCCCCGCAGCGGAGCGGAGCGGAGCGGAGCCGCCTGGCGCGGGGCGGCCGGGGAGCGCTCGCTGGAGGCGGCCGAGGGGCTGCCGCGGAGGTATGGGGCGAGCGGCGTTGCGGAGGGGGGCTCGGCGGGCGGCTTGTGCGGAGGGGGAGAGTTTTGGAAGAGTCGAGGGTTTCCGCCGCCGGCGGGACGGGAGGGGAGCGGAACGGTGCGGTGCGGTGCCGTGCGGTGGCTGCGCTCCGCTCCGCTCCGCTCCGCTGCTGCGCCCGCTGTAGGAGAGAGGGCTGGGAGGCCGTGCTCGCCGCCGGGAGGGCTCGGCCCTGCGGGGCCGCGGTGCGCCGTGCCCGCCTGGCATCGGCGCCCACCCACGGGTCTCCCGTCCCGTCCCGTCCCGTCCCGGTGTGCGGTGCCCTGCTCACGGGGCCGCCGGTCTGCACCGAATACCGCCTGCCGCTCCCCGATGGCCGTGCGTGGCCTAAGCGCCGCTTAGAGTGACGATTCATTTTTTTTAGAAGGGGCTCTTAAGGTTACCGAGTTTGACCGTGTACCAAAATCACAAAGTTGATCCCGTTGCGGAGTTGTAAGAGGAATCCCCCGCCGTTGGCCATACGTCTCTTCTAAAAGGCACGTGGGCTTTCGGGCATTGGGAGAGATGGATAATTCACCTCTTCCCTTGGCGCTTACCCACCCTCGCTGGCAAGCCTGTGTATGCCATTTGTCGTGAGCGCTTGCCCAGCCTGAGCTTGTAAGGGGTGGCCTGAGCAAATGCCGTTACCTTAGTCCTGTCGCCTCCAGCTCCAACACCTGAGAGTTCCTTGTGGAGGTCTCTTCCTTCTGGCCCCTCACCAGGTTGATGAGCGGCAGAGCGGGGAGCCGGGGGTGCACGTGGAGTGCCGCCTTGCTGCACCGCCGGAGACGCAGGCGTGGACAGAGAGTCGGGCAGAGGGAGCGGGTGAGGCTCTTCCTTGAGTTTCAGGTTTTCCGTCCTTCCATACAAAGCTGCTTGGATGCCTCTGAGCCTGGGTGGTACATGCAGGAGCCACAACTGAGCTGGTTTTGGTAGCATCAGTCTGAGCTCCTCAAAAACCACTGCTCAGCTGTTCCCTTGCTCTGGCCCTACGTGCCAAAAGTCCTGGGCATGCCAGGCAACGGCAGCAAGCAGCTCAGTAACTCAGCTAGTCCGTATCCCACAGGGACTGGTGGCATTTCTCAGTCCAAGGCCTAATTTGACAGTCATTCCCAAAACATGCATGTACTGAATGAGGTTCCTCTTGAGCGCAGCTGGAGGGGGGTTGCCAGAGCCTGCCCCCCTTCTCCCTGGTCGCCCAGTACTTACAGCATGCTAAGAAGGAGGGAGAGGCAAGCCAAAATCCCCTTGGTCAGGAAAAGGAGAGGACGTATGTTTTTCTTGCTCTGAATGCCTGCTCTGGATAAAAGGTGGGTGCGTCCTGCTTATTGTGCTTGACGAGGAAGAGCTTATGCCAGCCCTTACTCCAGGAGAGACTTCTCAGCTGAGCAAAGCAGGAAGAGGGAGGAAGAGTGAGCTACAGAGAGATGAGGCTCAGGGCCTTTTCTGCTGGCAGACCCCAGCAGTCAGTTCTGCTCTCAGCATGCCAGTACTCATGGACTGTCCCTTGCATGTGGTATGCAATGAGTACCAAGGCTGTCAGTTCTATTTGACAGCAAGAATGGAAGAATCAGGTAGAACAGCTCACTGCGTTGCTATGCCTAAGCCGTAGATACATCCAGAATTGAAAAACATACCCCAAACTCGCTGACCCGGGAGCTTAAGTTGAAATGCTCTGCCTGGCATGTATCAACATGGCTGTTTATAATCACAAGTGAACAAGAACTCATTGTTAAAAGATGGGGCTTGCTTGCTTCTGGAGCTGAGTGCAGAAAAAAAAAAAAAGGTTTATTTTGAATATCAGTCGTATTCACTGAGTTATATATTTACTGCCTAATATTTGATCATGTGCAGAACAAACAGATCTTGACCAAAACAACCCTCAACTTTGCCATGCCAAAAACTGCGGTGAAAAGCATTGTGCCAGTAAAGTGCATCTTCCCTCTTTGTTTCAACTGTGTGAGATTCTGCTGCACGTGTTGCATGTGCATACGTATCATGAGGTAATAAGCACCGTGACCGTGCTGACCTGACACAGCACATTTGAACAAACAGGAAAAAAAAAATTACCAAAATGAATCAAATAGATTAGAATTTATATCCTCATTTTCATGTCTCATCACTGTTGTTCCAAAGGGAGAGGCTCCCAGTAAAAGAGACCATAATAACACTCAGCAGCTATCTTTATTTACCAAATTCACGTAGTACATCCATTCCAAAGCCAAACCGAGTATTATTTGCAGTGAGTCACAATATTAACATGAAATTGGTTTGTATGTGGTTACTCAAGCTGAGTGCTATCTAGAGCTCAGGGCAGGATTGATCTCGCGTGTGGTGGGATGAGGCGAGTCACCCTCTGCAGGTGGCTGCTTCTCCCTGCCAAACTGAAAAGGGAGTGCATAGAGGGACAGAGTTAGTTGTCCAAGTCTGAAGGTAGGCGACGTGAATCCCACCCCTGCTATTTTTTTACTGCTTAGTATGTGTATGTGCTGTTCTCCAGTCATTTACACCTGAGGGGAGAAAGGTGGAAGAAAAACACTCTGCTTTTGCTTCCCTGGGAAAACTCCTTGAGGAAATACCGTGGGCTAGAGCAGCGGCTGACACTTTTAGTCTTAGCAGGGAAGATTTTCCCAGAACAGAGTTAGCTTTTCTTTGGTTAACTCATGGCATTTTAACTAGGTAATGAACCAGGGAGTGGAGGAATAAGGACAACCCTGCAGATGGAAGTGTGATATGTAATGAGAGCTCACTTTCATTTCTTTCACGTTGTAGGATGGTGTCCATCCCCTATCCGGCCCCTTCTCCCTTTGCTCCACGCAGCAAGTTCAAGAGCTTTCTGGCCTATGCAGGGGCCCAAATCAGTACAACAGCTAAAGCTTTCACAGCAGCAGGGCTTGCACTCCTCTTTGAAGATGAGCTTACGTTTCCTGGCTCTTTGCAGGCACGGTCTTTATATCCGACAAAACATTTTCATTTCCACTGGGATCCAGTACACAGAGATCCCTAGAAACAGAGTCATGTCAAGTGCCATGCTTGCCTGAGAGGTTAGACCATGCTTCTAAAATACATACAATAAAAATAAAAGAAGCAGGCTAGGAGCTGGGGCTCCATAACCCAGAAACATGAGGAAGCAAGGCTGGTGGGAGCAGGAATAACTACTTTGGTTTATCCCATTTGGTGTGGCTGGTGCCAAAAATTCTTGACAGTATTTGGTTGCATTCACAGTCTTTCCACACCAAACTTCCCAAGCTGTAATTTCAGTTTTTCTTTTTCCTTTGTTATTTTGCGTGCTCATGTTGCTCTTTGACTCAAAAACTCCTCATCCAAGGGTTTGTTGGTAGGAAGCCCTGAGAGACCACATGCCAGGATAGGTGAGACTCCAGGTATTTATAGTCAGGGAGTTTGGTATTCAGTTGCGGACCATAGTTTGCCCTGCCTGTTTGTTCTTCAGCCTGATTTGTGTATTTAAGAGGGAGAGATAAAAACCACATGCTGCATTGTTGTAATTCATAATAGATTTGAATGTATGTCCTGCAGCAGAGCAGCTCCCTTCCATGCACAAGTCCACTCGGGCTGACAGATCAAGGAGGGGAACAGAGCCTTTCTCCTCTCCTGATGACAAGTATTAAATCCCTTCGCACAACTGCATCTCCGTACTGAAATGGCAGGTTGGTTGGGGCATTACTTCAGCCGCTGCTGATGGCGTCAGGCCCCTGGATTCCCCCCGTCTGGCTGCAGCATGGCCCCTGGTCAGAGCATTGCAGTTAATTGTAAATTGCCCTCCACGCTGGAGAACGCACACATGAGCAGATATGCTTAACGCTGTCCATCAAATCCATTCTGGTGCTTCGAGGCCCTGAAGATCCACATCTTTCCAGAAGGAAGTTGAAGGTCTTGCGATCCTCCCTCTAGTTTCAGAGAGACCCTGGGTTTGTCCTCTTGTAGTACCTTGTCAGCTTGCGTTCACCTTAGCATGTTGGTGTCGAGACGATCGCAAGAACTCTTGGGAGGTAACTCTTGCCATGGAGCAGACAGGGCTGGTGGACGCCGCGCTGGCATTCTTGCAGGCTCAGGCAAGACCCCAGCCGCTGAAGGTGCTGTCTTCGTGGTGAGCAAGAAATCCCCACACCTGCCGTCACAGAAGCCAGCTCCTCAGGAGCACTGGCCGCACAGCGCTTCTTGGTGAAAGCTATTTCTGCAGAGTAGGTTGCTTCATTCAGATCTCCTGAGGCTAAACCAGCACCTTAGCTTTGCGCAGGTCACCCCAGCCTGCTCCAGATTAGAAAATTCTGGGAACTCAGAGGAATTGAGCAGTTTTTGTCAAATAGCTCGGGCAAGACATAAATAGCGTGCAGCAGCGGCTCTGTGGCTTCTCGTCTAGCATACCGAAGGGTTGATTTGGGGTGAAGGGCAAGGGAAGAATGTAAATCAGCATTGGCCCAAACACACAGGACCAGGCACGTTGCCCTCCTCCTCTTCCCTTTCCCCTCCAGCCTCCATGGCTACAGGCACTCTGGACAAGGAGGACAGGGAAAAAGGTGGCGAGCGGTTCTGCATTGGTGATGCGATGAACCGCTAACAGCAGCCAGGGCGACACACATCCCTGTGATCTCGGAGCCGCCTCGTGATGGCTGAGCCACCTCGCTGGAGGGGGAAATGACTCACATTCCCATGGCTGGCCTCGGGCAGCACCCTTCAGCGCCATGGGGGCTAGGTGCAACGAAAAATTGAACTTACAGCGCGGAGCGCTTTCCTTACTGCAAACTACCAATAGCAAAACGCTTCCTTTCGCTTCAGAGTTAACCCTTATGTAGGTATTTTCTATTTAAAAAAAAAAAACCTCAACAGACTCTCGAAACCCTGGCTTGTATGAGAAGGAGGGCGCGGAGGTGCGGGGAGGGATGAACGTGCTGCTTTCCACTTCCCCTTCAGCAGAGATCAGACTATTTTCAGAATGATGTGTCTTGTAACTGGAAGCACCAGCAGCCCCGGCGTAGCTGGGGTAATGGAGGAAGGGCCTGGCTTGTGTGGGTTTATTCACAGAGCAGGTGCTTTTTTTTTTTCTTGGCCGCCCACACACCCACCCACCCCCCCCCCGCCTTTTGTCACGCAGGGAGGACCAGCAGGAGCAGGCGATACCACACTCCTTTTTGTTCCTGCCTCAGCTCTGGCCCAAAATGGCATTGTGGGGTGTGTGTGTAACTGATCCTCGAGAAAGCGGGTGTGCCGTCAGAAACGGGAGGCTTGCTTCCACGGCCACAGATCTCCCTGAGGCTGCATCCAGCCCAGCATCAGTTAGCTCCCTGCTGCAGCTACACTCCCTGCTGCCAGCACCGAGAGGGACAGAAAGGGGGGGTCCTGGTACCCTTCAGCTGTCACAGTGTGGTGACACCTGAGCAAGTACTTACACCTGCATAAGAGCGGGTTCAGACCAGCTGGCGTTCTTTACTATGGGCAGGCAGTTATACAGGTAAAAAGCACAGCTGTAATGGAAGAGCGGGCTCCGCCTTCGTGGGCTTCCATTGCTGCAAACTGAACTATCCCGGCATAGACTGGGCTGTTGCAAAGTGGGGTCAGAAAGTTTGAAAATTTAATTTAAAAAGGTAACAAACTAAAGTGAGGAGTGGTAAGGAGATTACTCGTAACCTCAGGCTGCGTTAGGAGCGTCTCACCTGTGCATACGTTTGCTACTCAGCGTCACCCCAGTGCAGATGTTTGCAGCTTCACCATTTCCCTCTTTATTTTCCTCTCTTCAGAGCGAGCCGGAGATGGTGGACCATCTTGCAAACACTGAGATCAACAGCCAGCGTATTGCTGCTGTGGAGAACTGCTTTGGGGCTTCCGGACAGCCCTTAGCTGTGCCGGGAAGGGTCCTTCTAGGAGAAGGGATTTTAACCAAAGAATGTCGCAAGAAACCAAAACCTCGCATATTCTTCCTTTTCAACGACATCCTTGTCTATGGCAGCATAGTCATCAACAAAAGGAAGTACAATTCCCAGCACATCATTCCCCTTGAAGATGTCACTTTGGAGACGCTGCCAGACACCTTGCAGATGAAGAACCGCTGGATGATTAAAACCTCCAAGAAGTCCTTTGTGGTTTCCGCAGCCTCCCTCACGGAGAGGAAGGAGTGGATCAGCCATCTGGAGGAGTGCATCAGGTACCTGCTGACGAAGACGGGCCGGCAGCCCTCCACGGAGCACGCAGCCCCCTGGATCCCAGACAAGGCGACGGACATCTGCATGCGCTGCACGCAGACCAAGTTCTCCACGCTCACCCGAAGGCACCACTGCCGCAAGTGCGGCTTTGTCGTCTGCGCAGACTGCTCCAGGCAGAGGTTCCTGATGCCCCGGCTGTCCCCCAAGCCCCTGAGGGTCTGCAACCTGTGCTACAGGCAGCTGCTGGCAGAAAAGAAGGAGGAGGCGGAGGCAGATCACAGGCAGCCGGAGCCGATCCGCTCTGCCATCCCGGGCTACGAACCCTCCAGCGGCGATGACAGCGATAAGTCCGACGATGACAAAGCTGACCAGTGGCCAGCAGACACAGAGTTTTATACCTCAGAAGTATCCTGGTCATCTTTCCATAGCTGACCTCCTTGGGAGTTGGTGGCGTTTAGACATTGGGAAGCCAACTTCTGGCCTCCAATGCATGTCCTTCTTGATGTTTTCTCCGGAGGCCGTGCCTAGGAAGGCGGATCTTGGCCCCTGCGTGTGGCGTCTGCCTGGGGAGCAGAGATGGGGTTACCCCTCTGAGAACGTGTCTCACGCGACGCGAGCACAGAGAGCAACAGCTCAGTGAAGGGCATGGACTGGGACAGAGACCTTGGCCAAACGATCTTACCCTTCGGTGCCTTAGCCTTCCCGTCTGCAAAAACAGAGCAATACTAGCTTCTTTTCTCAAATGCTTTGAGATTGGCTCTTGGGAGAAAAAGGAACACGAAATCCTGGAGTTAAACACACTTGCCTGCTAGTGGTGCCTTCCTCCGTCATGGCAAGGGGCATTCTAGATGCCGTTTTCCATGAGCATTGCCTCTACATCAGGGATTCTCATTGCAAGCATGCCAGCCTGAGGGGATAGCCCCTCATCCCTGCATGGTAAGGTCGGCACAGGCTTCCATTTCTACACCCAGGTCTCAACTTTGGAAACACTAAGGAAATGGTGCTCCGATTGCAAGGAGCTTGTATGAGGCTTGGTATGAGCAGCCTTAGCAAAGCGCTGGAGCATCCAGCTCTCTCGCGTGGAAGGAGGTCATTTTGGTGGTACCAGGCCAGGAGGGAGGAAGGAGAGGGGAAAAGGACAGGTAAAATTATACAGAGGAGTGAGATAAGGAGGGAGAGACTTTGCACAGTTGACTCAGCTAACTGCAGAGCCCCAGATCTCAAAACCAGGCAGTTCCACCAGATTACCAGCAACTTGATGAACTCAAGTCTATCAGGTAAAAGGATAGCCCAGGGAAGACTTGTTAAAAGTCTTGAAAAATCGAGGAAAATGCCCCAAATTAAGGTCCTATGACGTGCAGCACTTCCACTTCCCTCCTGAGCAGGAGCCCAAGGCATTGAGTGCTCACTTGTGGGCTCACCTCATGTCTATCAGTCTCACGAGTCCAAAGTTAAGGTCCTTTATGTACTTCCAGGATTGGAGCCTAAGACTTTGCAGCTAACTTGAGATCAACTATAAAGTTCAAATTAAGTTAGAAATAAACCATGTTTATTCAAGTATTCTATCATAATACCGCGTGGGAGTAAATATACTGAAAATCAGACAACAGCAATTGTTTTGCAGCACACATTTCTACAAACTTTTATTATATTTTTGTATTGTGTATTTTATGCTCTTGAAAAGGAACATGGCTGGGAGTACACTGCCAATGTTATAAAACAGTGGTAAGTACCGTGACCTGTTCCAAACAGTGCATTGCCTGCCAGATGGCCAGACTTAGGGTTTTTTAAATTTCAGTTCAAAGTAATCATTCTTACTGTCTTTTGTAAACTGCCACTGTTCCAATGAATTTGTATCACTCGACTGTGTGTGAATAAAGATATGGCCAACAGGAAGAAGCCAGGAAAATGACAATAAAGCATGTTGTTTTTTAACAAGAGTTGAGATTCAGGCCTGGCCAGCCAGCATGACTTCTGACTTCTCAGCTGTGGGGTGTATGCTCTGGGTTGCTATTTACTGCTTGAAGGTAAGCACGACTGAAAAAAAACAAAAAATGCCAAATCTGATGCTTCCTTTCTATTTATACCATGTTGTCATCTGACTTGAGTTTTCCCAAGTCTTTTGCAGTCCCCTGCAGTAGTCTGTATTAATTGAAATGGTATTTTTCCGGTGGGGGCACTGCTTAGAGTGGGTCAACAAACCTTATGACCTAAGCAGATGTTTTTGGGTTTTAAAGCAATAAGTACACTGAGTTCTGTTTTTCCCATCCCTCTCCAAGCTTAGTTCATAACTCTGCACAGCAGTGTTTTTTTTTTATAATGCCTCCCACCCACCAGAAGGGTGTACGTCCTATGCAAACAGAAAACGACCTTAAAAATAAACAGACATTAGAACGGTTCACAAGCCAAAAATAGCCCAGCCGCTGATCTGTGTTCATAGCTGGTGTTCCAGTTCCCTGCTCCTGAGGCAAAACTCCCAGTTTCTTCCTAGTAACTGGCTCCAGAAATGTATTACAGTTTCGAACCTACTCCTTAGTTCTCTTAGAGATCGGCTTTTCTCTATCTTAATGTGTCCAAAGGTCATAGAATCATCATAGAATCATAGAATGCTTTGGGTTGGAAGGGACCTTTAGAGGTCACCTAGCCCAACCCCCCTGCAGTGAGCAGGGACAGCTTTAACCAGATCAGGTTGCTCAGAGCCCCGTCCAACCTGGCCTGGAATGTTGCCAGGGACGGGGCCTCCACCACCTCTCTGGGCAACCTGTTCCAGTGCTTCACCACCCTCATTGTAAAAAAGGTCTTCCTTATATCCAGTCTAAATCTATTCTTCTTTAGTTTAAATCCATTATTCCTTGTTCTGTCACAACAGGCCTTGCTAAAAAGATTCTCCCCATCCTTCCTATAGGCCCCCTTTAAGTATTGGAAGGTCACAATAAGGTCTCCTCGCAGCCTTCTCTTCTCCAGGCTGAACAACCCCAACTCTCTCAGCCTGGCCTCATAGGAGAGGTGCTCCAGCCCTCGGATCATTTTGGTGGCCCTCCTCTGGACTCGTTCCAGCAGGTCCATGTCCTTCTTGTGCTGAGGGCTCCAGAGCTGGACGCAGTACTGCAGGTGAGGTCTCACCAGAGCAGAGCAGAGGGGCAGAATCACCTCCCTCGACCCGCTGGCCACGCTGCTTTTGATGCAGCCCAGGATTCGGTTGGCTTTCTGGGCTGCAAGCGCACATTGTTGGTTCATGTCCAGCTTTTCATCCACCAGTACCCCCAAGTCCTTCTCCGCAGGGCTGCTCTCAATCCTTTCATCGCCCAACCTGTATTGATACCGGGGGTTGCCCCGTCCCAGGTGCAGGACCTTGCACTTGGCCTTGTTGAACCTCAGGATGTTCCCACAGGCCCACCTCTCCAGCTTGTCCAGGTCCCTCTGGATGACATCTCGTCCTCCTGGTGTGTCAACTGCACCACTCAGCTTGGTGTCATCTGCAAACTTGCTGAGGGTGCACTCGATCCCACTGTCTGTGTCATTGATGAAGATGTTAAACAGCACCGGTCCCAGTATGGACCCCTGAGGGACCCCACTTGTCACCGGTCTCCATGTGGACATCGAGCCATTGACCACGACCCTCTGGATGCAACCATCCAGCCAATTCCTTATCCATCGAACAGTCCACCCATCAAACCCATATCTCTCCAATTTAGAGAGAAGGATGTTGTGGGGGGCTGTGTCGAACGCTTTACAGAAATCCAAGTAGATGACGTCCATTGCTTTTCCCTTGTCTGCTGATGCAGTCACTCCTTCATAGAAAGCCACTAGGTTGGTCAGGCAGGACTTGCCCTTGGTGAAGCCGTGCTGGCTGTCTCGAATCACCTCCCTGTCCTCCATGTGCTTGAGCCTATCTTCTAGGTGGATCTGTTCCATGATCTTCCCAGGCACAGAGGTGAGGCTGACAGGTCGATAGTTCCCAGGGTCCTCCTTTCTTCCCTTTTTAAAAATGGGCACAACATTCCCCTTTTTTCAGTCAGCAGGGACTTCACCTGACTGCCATGACTTTTCAAATATCATGGAGAGTGGTTTGGCAACATCATCAGCCAATTCCCTCAGGACTCTGGATGCATCTCATCAGGTCCCATAGAATTGTGTACATTGAGGTTCTTCAGGTGGTCTCGAACCTAATCTTCCCTTACAGTGGGAGGGGCTTTACCCCTCTGGTCCCCATCTTTCGGTCCATCGATTCAGGAGGGGTAAGGAGAGAAGTTGCCAGTGAAGACTGAGGCAAAGAAGTTGTTGAGTACCTCAAACTTCTCCTCATCTGTTGATACTAGGTCGCCTTTCTTGTTCATCAAGGAGGGGTACGCTTTCTTTAACCTTCCTTTTCTGGTTGATATACCTGTAGAAGCCCTTCTTGTTATTCTTTACATCCCTTGCCAAATTCAGCTCCATCCTTGCCGTGGCCTTCCTGACCCCCTCCCTACACAACCGGGCTGTTTCCCTGTATTCCCCCCAGGACACCTGTCCCTGCTTCCACTGCCTGTGCAGTTCCCTCTTACTCTTTAGTTTGACCAGCAGGTCTCGACTCAGCCATGCTGGTCTCTTCCCATCCTTGCCTGATTTTTTACACTTGGGGACTGAGAGCTCTTGTGCTCTATGGAAGGTGTCCTTAAAGATCTGCCAACTCTGTTCTGTTCCCCTGTCCCTGAGGACCGTCTCCCAGGGGGTCCTTCTGACTAACTCCTTGAAGAGCTGGAAGTTTGCTTTCCTAAAATTTAGGGTCCTGACTGTACTCCTCGCTTTTCCCATGTCCCTTAGGAGCGTGAACTCCACCAACGCGTGATCACTGCAGCCCAGGCTGCCTCCAGTCTTGACATCACCGATGAGCTCAGTTGCATTGGTGACCCTCAGATCCAGTATCGCGTCCCCTCGGGTAGGTGTGTCTATTACCTGGCTTAGGAAGTTGTCGTCTGTGCATTCCAGGAATCTCCTGGATTGCCTACAGCTCACCATGTTGCTTTTCCAGCAAATGTCGGGGTGGTTGAAGTCCCCCAGCAGGACAAGAGTCTGCAAGCGCGAAGCCTCCCGGAGCTGGAGAAAGAAGGCTTTGTCAGCAGGCCCCCCTTGATCAGGCGGCCTGTAGTAGACACATAGGTCTTACTATTATCAGCGCTGAAAGAGCTATGAACTGTTTTTATCCACTAATGAAGGACAGGCATGCCTTGTTAACAAATGCCTTCTTGTCGAGCAAGAGCTTTTCTTAATCACACTAGGAAAAAAAACCCACAAAAAAACAAACTCCACCAAAAACAACCCAGCCCCTTTTTTCTGTGCATGCTGTAGTTGATGGCCTTTTTGGAAATGCACACACCTTCCAGCAACTGGTACATCTCCATTTCTTACAGGAGGTAGGTATGGAGAAAAGTCAAGGGTGGAAAGCTGTGACACTTGTGAATAATTGAGAATAAGGATGACTCGCATCATATATACACACTGCTATTTTGAAACGTGGTGTTTTGGAGCTGAGGAGGTACACATGAGCACTTGCTCTTCCAGAGGCTTCTTACACGCATGCTGCCTTGTGTGCGTTACAGTGCCTTCTCCCAGAGCTTTCCCTGTTGCTAGCCAGGCGCTTGGTGTTGCTCCCAGCTCTGCAGCCGTGCAGGGAGCCTCAGGGTACCGCGCCGCAGCTGCTGCCGAGCGGGGAGACCCGGCAAGGCTGGGGCTGCCACGGGTTTGAGAAAACAATTCACACTGAAGCCCCAAGTAACCTAGCGGCTCTTAAATAGTGAATGCATAATGGTAAAATGAGCCTGCCTAGGAAAACATGGGGAAATTTAAACAAAGCTTTCCCCCCCCCCCCCCCCCCCCTTCCTGTAGTTTTATTAGCCAAGCTGGGTAGCTCAGCACTGGGATTAGAGCCTGGGGCTCCTGGCTTCTGGCCTACTGAACACATGGGTTTTACATCATGGGCTGTGCTGGTACAGTCCAGCCTGGAGTTTTCCAGCCTGATTCTATCTCCAGTGCATTAATGGGCCATTTCCTGATGGTTTGGGTTTTTGCTTTCTTGAGCTAAATAAGTGCCTTGCCAGGGATTCATTAAAGTTTGCAAACCTGTGCTACTAGGAAGGGTGGTAGTTTGAATGCTCACTTTGGAAAAAAATCCGCAGGCTAGGGATTTTGTGGGGTCACATCCTCCTCCTGAAAGGCTCCCAGACATGATGTGTGGCGGTCAGTTGCCAGAAGGGGTTCCTTGCTCAGCCCCTGCCTGAAGGTGTCACGGCCCAAAGGGCACAGCACCGTGCAGCCATCCTTGCTGCACACCAGCCTTGGTACTGCCCGACCCCAGGGTGTGCTGGTTCAGGAAATCCGACTGGCTGAAAACTGCTCCTTCTGCTCCCTTGAGCAGAAACTGGAGCCCAGGTGCTTTTAGAAAAATGCAAGAGTTTTTTGGCCCTCAGCAACATGGTTCCTTTACAGCTGGCACACAGGAGTGAGAGGACAGTCCCCGTAGCTGTCAGGAGCAAGAACACCAGTGCACTGAACATGGAAAGCAAAACTTGAATGTTAGTATCAGATCTGCTGAAACTGATGGGGATTCTCCAGCAAAGAGACAGGAAAACAGAGTTAAGGGCCATGCAGTGAGGCAATCCTCTTCTGCTCTCCAAAGTCAATAGGAAGGTGAGGAAGAGGATGGCACTACTGTAGCAGCCAGTCACAAAAGCCAAAGGGAAGGTAACAGGGAGATTTTTCTCTGTGAGTACACTGAAAAGAAAGGATCAAAGAGGCTCACTGAAACACATGTGCTCAGCTGTCCCGAGGTGCAGCCAAGGCACACCACCAACTCCAGAGCACGGTGCTGACTCAGCAGTTCACAAGCATTCAGAGGCAGCAGGGCGAAGTGAGCCAGCTTCACGGTCAGATTCTTGCTCCCAGTTACTCAAACACTTAGTTTTTATCCAAGCAGGAGTTCTGGCTCTGCCGCAGCCCACAGCCTCTTCCGACTCACTACTGCTGCAAGGCAGTTTCTCGTGTTCCTCAGCCTGGGATTTTTGGTTAGCAGGAACAACTGAGGAGCACAGATGGTCCCAACTACTGCTGAGCTTTAAAGCAATGTGTCTCCAATGAAAAATACAAGCTTCTGTTTCTGACTCCTGCTCCAGGCTGTGTTGGCAGGAAGAATGTTACACTACAGTCACTGCCATGGTGGACACGATATGGCACAACAGCTCCAAGAAACCCTTTCCTGAGACCCGAGAGCTAGGGATGCTCTCCAGAGCACCTGGGGAGGAGTGCTGCACTCCAGGGAAGCACAGGCTGCACACCACGGTGTAAAGCAATGGGGGGGCAACACACAGCCAGGTCTGCTTTACATTGCATGTCACAGGCAGGAGAAATCCCAGTGCTGCGCACACATATGGGAAAGTGCCTTTCCTGACTGTGCACTTGTTCATAAAACCTCTGAACAGCCACAGCAGTCGTTGCTGCAGCCCTGAGATGGCAGCTGGAGGAGATGAGGCAAGCAGCGAGGCAGTATCGAGTACTGAAGAACGCTGGGTGACTCCCTTTGAAGTTGGCATTTGACTTCATTTCCAGTAAGGCCCGGAAATGAAAATGAACCATAGGCAGGTTTTCCGTAAACCTCTTATCAAGAGGTTCATGCCCAAGAGTGAGTTACACAACCTCCCCAGTTTGCTATTGTAGGAAGGTCAGAGAAAAAAAAAGGAGGGGAGCTGGATACGAGGTTTTGCTTTAGCAGAGCACTCTCATGCACTGCTTTCTCTTGCACAGTCAAACCACCCTGGGGCAGAGCATCCACTACGGCTGGCAGCGGTCCTGCTGCCCGTGATCCTGCTGCCCGTGATCCTGCTGCCCAGGCTGCCCCATGCAGCAAGGGGGGGCTGCACCCCTGTTTGAGCTTTGTCTAGCCTCTCCTTTTCTCATCCTAAACCCAATGTGTTTTGGTGAGAACCTTAGAAAAAATAGGATTTGAGAAAGGAAAAGCGTTAACTCAAGACCAGACAGGCTTCTTTTCCTCCAACAGACAGCAACAAGAAAAAAGCCACACATGGTTTTTATCAGGAGAGTTACACATAAGGTAAAACCAGACTCTTAGTGGTTTCATATACAAAGGATCTTCCAGACACACCAGAGGGAAAAGTAAGTGTGACACCGAGGCCTCTCCACGGATTTGTTCCCCCCTCCTGTCAAAACCCACAGGAGGAATCATGTGCCCTAACACACACCACATCCCCATGTAGCCATTAGCCAGCGATGACCACTTTACAGAGTACGGCCGAGCTGCAAGGAGGCAGCAAGGGCGCATGTCTGTGCTGGGGGAACCTCTCAGCAGTCTGCTTGATCTGCATATAGAATAACAGAATCATTTAGGTGGAAAAGACCTTTAAGACCATCAAGTCCAACTGTTAACCTAGCACTGTCAAGTCCACCACTAAACCATGTCCCTAAGCACCACATCTACACATCTTTTAAATACCTCCAGGGATGGTGACTCCACCACTTCCCTGGGCAGCCTGTTTCAGTGCTTGACTACCCTTTCAGTGAAGAAATTTTTCCTAATACCCAATCCAAACCTCCCCTGGTACAACTTGCAGCCGTTTCTTCTCATCCATTCCATCACCCTGTGTGCAGCACGCTGGCTCTTCACATTGTCACAGGATGAGCCCCATGCCCAAGAGCACACGCCAGGAGAGCAGCGTTTATGGGAGTGCCCCTTACAGTTGTCTTCAGCTGTCCAGACCAGCTCAGATACTGTGGTGCAAGCCAGCAAACCAACAAACCAGAGCCACCAGCACCCAGGTCACAACTACCTGGTTTCCATCAAACTCTCTGACTTGAGTGTTTGCTCAGCAGCAAGTTTCAGGTAAACCAAACAAAGTCTCTAGCTCCTTCCAAAAAATGGCCTTGAGCACGCTTGTTTTACTGACCAGCCTCTAAGAGCCAGGCAGCCCAGCAAGGTTTCACTGTGTGTGGCTTGCTTAGTCCAAAGGTCTTTCATATACTCCTGTAAGACTTTGTACACCCTCTGCAGCCGAGCCCTGCTCCCCAGCAGTAGCCAGAGCAAGCACTCCAGTCCAGCCTCTATGGCTGGGGCCACAGAAGCTTGGGTTCTTCCCCCTGCACAGCTCCGGCGGCAGGAGGGAGCCTCACACCACTTGCAGGGGTGTCTCCTCTCTGAGGAGAGGCTGTTCTTCACTGTTTGGCAGGATCCAGCTGCTCTCCCGGACATACTAACACAGCTGACTTTACTGAATCACCCCAGCGGAGCAGAGGGAGGAGTGATGCTGTGCATTAACCCTGTAAAGGCCTCTGCAGCAGAGCTTTCTGCTGCGGTTCATGCAGGGGAGACGCCTTACCTCCAAAACCTCAACAGAGACAGGCTGGTGCCAGTCACACCAGTCCCATGGCCAGAGGAGGACTTGTCCTGCAGGGTGTCAGGCTGCAGCTGCATTTATTCATTCTACCAGTACCACGTTCAAGGCAGATACAACACCTGCAGACCAGCAGGCTGAGCAAACCCCTGTATCTGTGCTGGGACCCAACAGGCACTCAGGATGTCACATGCTGCAGCCATCTGTTTGCAAGGAAACAGCCTTAATGATGAGAGGTTCTACAAAATCCACTGGTAAAGAGCTACAGTGTTAACCTGGGGAGGATGACAAATGGAGACTGTCACACTTTGCTATTTCAAGACTTCAGCAGTACCACTGCTGTCCCTATAATACAGCCGTTAGAAGTATGTTACCTTCACAAAAATGGGGTCTGTAATGCAGCTGGTGTAGCCCCTGAGCAAGGGCAGACCCTCACACCACACCCCTGGAGCCCAAAGACAGCCCTTTCTGGAGCAGCAGCGCTGCAAGCACCCTGGCAATCATCACGCAAGCATCCCTCATGCCAGCTGACATTCTCTCTCCCCTCAGGGACATGCAATAGCCAAAGCCCAGCACACAGCTGTGTCACAGAAGGGATTCTAAAGGATGTGTTTGTTGGTTTAGACCTTAAAAGCTAGAGACAGACTGGGGTTACTCCTCTGCGCAGCTTCCCCCCGCTTCAGCACCCTCGCCACTCAGGAGAACCATCTGGGCAACCCATAAAGCACAGGAGGAGCCCCCGGGATTGCAACTCCTCTTCCCCTTGGGAGGTGGGGGAAGGGTCCTGTGCTGGAAGCAGGCAGAGGAGCTGGTCATTACCCCAGCACGAGCGATGCAGCTCCCCAGATGCAAGCTTTCACAGGCAGCTCCAGAACCAGATGTGGTGTTAACAGCTGTTTGGAGCACAGCAGGCTCGATCCATCTCCAGTACAGCTCTGCCTCCCACCCAGCAGCACTTGAGCTTTCTCCTCCCTGCCCATCCTCCCCCACCAGAATTTGTCTCCTGTGTTTCCGAGGCTGGGTTTTCCCGGGGCTGGCTCGCCCAGCTGTGTCGGTGGGACGCATGCTGCGATGCGGAGCACGCCGCAGCTGCCTGACGCACGGCACAGTGGGCAGGGCGTCCCTCCCAGCTGAGCCAGCCCTGCACAAGTACCTCTGCGAGCTGACAGTTAGCTGGCTGCAAGTTTGGGAAGAACAGCAGGATAGGGGAAGAGGAGTTGGTTTTTTTTTTAGATAAAACTTCAGATTAGTTCTGTGAGAACACTTAAACGTGCAAAAAGAAAACGTGAAGAACTTTTCAATCGGCATCTGACCTATGTAATCTCTCTCTGTAAAAAACCTTTCCCTTCTGCAAAACAAAGCAATAGCATGACCGTATCTTAATACAACTTCCACTGTGTGTGAGCGTGAATAAAGGCGCTTTCCTGCCCTAAAAATACTGTCTAGTGATTTGGATTCTGGTGGCACAGAGACATTTTCTGCTTGGCGCAAGCAATAAAGACATTTGTTTTAATTTTTAAGATGATACTGCAATTTTGAGAATATGAAATAACCAATTGCAACTGACAGACCGAGAGAGGTTAGGTTTCCTACCTCTGCTTAATCACTTGTTTGGACCCAGGAAAGCGTTCAGGGAGGAAAGCTCTACTCCTGAATGGGATAAGAGGCACGAAGGCAAACAGGCAGGTCTTCCCCTATCACAGGAAAACCCTTTTGTACAATACGAAGCGTGCCGCGCTGTTTTCAGAACGCAATTGCTTTGGCAGCACATACATCATGTTTTATTTGCAATAGCGCATATGTTGATACAGCACTGCAGAAATTGCGTGCTATATATGTTTGGGATAACATACAAAAGCAGACTTCATAAAACAGAGCCAGAGCTAACCTACCCCAAAATCATGAGGGATGGCGTGTGAGAGACACGTATAGAGCAATACTTCCACTGGTTTAGTCACTTGTCAGCCTGCGGTGAGAAACTTCTCGAGGCAGTGGTTGATTCTGGACTGGTGTGTTTAATAGTCCTCGCTGCCATCAACCTGCCTAATTGCTTTCTGAACACGTTTTTGTTTTGGCACCTAGAGCATCCTGTGCCAATTAGCTCCACAATTCACTGTTACACTCTGTCAACAAGCACTTCGCTTCACCTCTGCCAGTTCCGTGGGTGCATCCTGCCTTCAATGCCATGATATTGTTTCTCCTGTTCATCTCTGTGCCATTCACAGCTGCAACCAAAGCTCTCCCCATTAGTGTCTTTTCCAGGTTGAACAGTTTTAAACTAGCTCATCTCTCTTTACACAGATGCCCTCCCATATCGTGTTATCCTTCTCTGTATCCTTCCTAGCTCTACAATCCCCTTTTTGGCTCAAAAAGGACTAACCAGAGCAGACTGAGCAGACTGAACAGACTATTCAACATGTGGCTGCAACCTGGATTCATTCAGTGACACAACATTTACTGCCTTCTTCTTGGTTTCCTTCCCCATCCGTCCTAACCTTCTCATTGCTTTCTGACCTGCTGCTGAGCACTGAGCTTGTATTGTCAGATAGCTGTCCACAGTGACCTCAAGCTCTTTCTTGAGAGAAAATAGGTCACTCAGAGCCCAGCACTGTGACTATATCATCAGGGTTATCTTTCTTCTGGGGGCATTTACCAATACTAACCAATACCTACCATTCTCCTGACCGCTGTCTCACGTCAACGCTAGTAGCTGATGGCAGGCGCTGCAGTGCTGCGGGCAGGTAGCTTTGCTGCCCGGAAAGACTTTGAAACCTTGCAGTTAAAGTAGAGCATCCACTCTATTCCTTGACATATCAGCACAGCACACGCATGCAGTGTGACCTTGTTTTCCTTTGCGACCAGTACACACCAGTACAATACTGTAAGTACCACGTGGTGCCAGCAGCACAGAAACTGGAGCTCTTCAGTTAAGCACAGCAATGCCCCAGTTCAACTCTGTGGCACTGGGACTGCATCCTCTGGGCAGGGTTAGGAGATGGGGGAGGCCACATACACAGATGGAAACCGAGCTGCTGCAAAACATTGGAGCCGCTTTGTTAAATATTTGGCATTGTGCTGCTTTGCATGAATATTTGAGGTTCCCGAAGATGCACCAAAGCTAACCAAAAGGCATGGGGCAGCTTTGAAGCTGGCTCAGTTGGGGAGTAAGCAGCGAGTAGTTGGTTAATTGGTTTCCTGATTGATATCTGAAGGCACTGTCCAATTTTGGTTTATTGCATAACAATACAGTACAGTTAAATTATGCGCAGTAGAAATCCATACCTTTGTCGCAAGGCTGCATGGAAGCTTAATTAGTTAGTATCAGCAGAGCACTTTGAAGACGTAAAGTGCCACAAGAGTGTTCCTTATTATCCTCATTGCTACTTATCATTAGTGGCACAACGCGAAGGCTAATCTTCACCCTATACTCACGGGGATGTGCTGCCACCATTGTCATCAGCCCCAGTTCCACGGGGCCAGGCTGGGGACATGAAAGCCTAAAATTAGGATTAGACTCAGCGGCAGCATAGGCTTCTGCAGAGTTGAACTTCAGAGACGGCAGAAAGCCTCAAGTATGCAGGCGGCTGCCAGGCGATAGGAGGCTGTTCGCTGTGGTTATGGAACAAATATTTTTGTACACAGATTCCTGGAGAGAATGGCTGGGAAAAAGCAAGCAAGCCCCTTTTATGGAAACAAAAAAACCCCAGATCCAAGAGCCTGCCTCACCAGCACCCTATTTAGCATTTTATTACTGACTTTGTTCCCGCATAAGCGATCAATAAGCTGCAGTTTGGTCAAAAGTTGGCTGTGTGAACTTTAGCTTGTGGACAGGCAGAGAGCAGACAGCTGATTCCTACTGGCACTCCAGCAAGTATTCCGCTTTAATACAGTATTTGCTAAACTGTTTTTCCCTGTCCCCTGCCTTCTTGGGTAATGTGAAGCATTTGCTCTTGCATTCCATCTCTGACAAGCCCAGCTGTTGGCATCTTTTGTATGCTTCTCTGCTCTAAAGGAAGCGAGTCTTTAACTTAGGATTTTGGAAAATCTGGTTACGTAGGGTTTAAAATTAACCTGGAAGGGCAAGGTAGAGAAGTCAGATGGCCCACTTATTTTGGCATGAAAGAGTACGATTCTTAGAGCCAGAGAGGTTTGAGTAAATGCAGATGGCAGTTAAAACTCAGAGCTGCCCTGGCCTGCCTTTCTTCTTACAGAAAGCTCCCATTACTATCAAACAGAATTGCCTGCCAGGGAGAGGGCAGAAAACTACCCATTGGCACAGTTAGCTTCGTGAGAACAAAAACTCACGTTGGAAATGCGTACAAATATAAGGAGAATGTGCTTACCTACAGTTCTGTGCCCAGGACAGGCTTTATCCACTGGTTCATATGCTTCAGCAGGAGACACGGACCTCCTCCAGCTCCAAGGGAATGCCGATGCCTGGGGACGTATGGTCAGGGCTACACACACCCCTGCCCCGGCTCCATAATCTCTCTCTCATCCGGAACCCTCCCATCTCTGTAAGTGTTCAGGGGCTAATTCTGACTCAGCTGGGTGATTCACTGATTGATTTGTAATAACATCTTAACACATGAGCTGCTCAGGGAGCTGCAGTGGGGTGAGGTAAAAATAAGACCTTCAAACCTTTTGTTTTGTTAGCTCAGTTTTGACCCCAAATTACATAGATTATTCATCACATTTTATTGACTGACAGAAATAACAAACCCTTCATGCTGTCTTCAGATTACACGTACAAGGGAATATCTGAGAGTGCTCTGATCAAAGCAGCATGCCAGAGCATGGGAAAGATTTAATTTCACCCTAAATCACTCCTGCCCACTGAGGATGAGCAGGAAATAAGGAATACAAAACATTTGCATCCTGTTAGACACTCCTATGCAGGGTATAATTAGTTAAGGTCAAACACCAGTGTAAATCTTTCATTCTCCTGCAACGAAAAGTAGCTACATTTCACAACCTAGCCATTTCCTCTTCGTCCCCATTGCTATGAGCCTCTACTAACATTTATTACATTCCTCCTTCTTCGATGCTCATGTCCTGGCTGCAGGATCAGAGAATGGTTAGCTGCATAATAGTGCTATTACATTTTTGCAACACACCATTTCCTACGGATAGACTGCAAAATGTTTAACAAAAAATGCATTCAGGAACAAGATGGGAAATTACTCAAGGTCACCCAGCAAACAAGCAGAAGAGCCAGCGAAGGTGACACCTCTTCCGAGGCCCAGCAAAATGGGCTTTCCACAAAGCCATGCTGCTGTACCTGCTGACAGCTGAAGCGTTGTCTTTGTTGGAAGATCAGCGGTGACACTAGATGAAACCACACCATTTTAAGGGATTGCAAAGGCACAGATGTTCAAATGCAGTGTCTTTACTGGATGTTGAAAGCCATAATGTTCACATTTGCCTAAATCCTTCCTGCCTAACAGTCATCCAAAGAAATGAATGCCTTCATTTTTGCAGACTTCAGAATAATTTTATATATTTACCTCTTAGGCTCTTCTGGAATTCATAAATCACACTTAATGAAAAGTATTAGCACACACTTACTGCAATTATGTGATGAATGTTTGATTTCTGGCTTACAGCCGGAAAAATACATAGATTTCTGTGATCTCTAGAAGGGTAAAGATGAAATCTCATGGTTTAATTAAGGGCTAATAGCTTTAGTTCATTCCAATGCAAAGGCCTTTGTTTTTTCAAAAGTGTTCCAACCCAGCTGAAAGTCTGCTATTCAATTAGTCTGGAGTTATGCATCAGCTGGTCAAGCAATGACAGCCTTTCCAAGCAGCTAGTGCTTTTTCCATAAGAGCTTTAGCTCTGGGGAAAAAAATGCATTGCTTTTACATCCTCTGGCTGCACTGGTGCTGCTAAACTGCTGGTGGAGACTGAGCTCAGCAGGTCCTACCACTGCAGCTATGCAGGATTAAACCCCTGAGTCTGCCTGTATTTCACTAGTGAGCACTACTGGAGCTGCTGCAACACTGTGAGGATGTATTGGGTTTGCATGACAAGGTTGTGGTAGTTGGGGGGCTACAGGGGTGGCTTCTGTGAGAAGCTGCTAGAAACTTCCCCTATGTCCAACAGAGCCAATGCCAGCCGGCTCCAAGATGGACCCGCCGCTGGCCAAGGCCAAGCCCATCAGCAATGGTGGTAGCGCCTCTGGGATAACATATTTAAGAAAAGGGGGGGAAGAAACACTGGGACACAAACTGCAGCTGTAGTGAGGAGTGAGAATATGTGATAGGAACGACTCTGCAGACACCAAGGTCAGTGAAGAAGGAGGGGAGGTGCTTCAGGCACCGGAGCAGAGATTCCCCTGCCGCCCGTGGTGAAGACCATGGTGAGGCAGCTGTGCCCCTGCACCCATGGAGGTCCATGGTGGAGCAGAGATCCACCTGCACCTGGGGAGGGCCCCACGCCGGAGCAGGGGGATGTGCCCGAAGGAGGTGTGACCCTGTGGGGAGCCTGCGCTGGAGCAGGCTCCTGGCAGGACCTGTGGACCCGTGGAGAGAGGAGCCCACGCTGGAGCAGGTTCCTGGCAGGACTTGTGACCCCGTGGGGGACCCACGCTGGAGCAGGCTGCTCCTGAAGGAATGCACCCCGTGGAAGGGACCCACGCTGGAGCAGGCTGCTCCTGAAGGAATGCACCCCGTGGAAGGGACCCACGCTGGAGCAGTTCATGAGGAACTGCAGCCCGTGGGAAGGACCCATGTTGGAGAAGCTTGTGGAGGACTGTCTCCTGTGGGAGGGACCCCACACTGGAGCAGGGGAGGAGTGTGAGGAGTCCTCCCCTGAGGAGAAAGGAGCGGCAGGGACAACGTGTGATGAACTGACTGCAACCCCCATTCCCTGTCCCCCTGTGCCGCTTGGCGGGGAGGAGGCAGAGAAAAACTGTGAGTGAAGTTGAGCCTGGGAAGAAGGGAGGGGTGGGGGGAAGTTGTTTTAAGTTTTGGTTTTATTTCTCATTACCCTACTTAGTTTTGATTGGCAATAAATTAAACTGATTTTCCCCAAGTTGAGTCTGTTTTGCCTGTGACTGTACTTGCTGACTGATTTCCCTATCCTTATCTCAACCCACGAGCTTTTTCATTATATTTTCTCTCCTGTGTCCAGTTGAGAAGGGGAGTGATAGAGCAGCTTTGGTGGGCACCTGGCATCCAGCCAGGGTCAACCCACCACAGAGGAAAAAATGGAAAAATTGAACTTCCATGTGAATCTGCATCGTTTTTAACAGAAATATCAAGATTGGTATAAATGCTGTATGACTGGAAATATGTGTGTGGGAAAGCACCAGAACAACAATTAAAAGAGAGGCCTACATGGATAGGGAGGGATGCCATTTCATCAAATGGAGGAATGCGTTATTGCTGTCGAGCCCTGGAGGCCCCATGCTGGTGAGACCACAGCACAAACTGTTCCCGAACAGAAGACCCCAAACTGACAGCAGGACAGTGGCGGAGGTTGCAGCAAATCCCATATGCCAGTCTTTCTGATACCCCAATGGGCTAACAGCAAGACAATAGCAATAGGATAGAAAAGATATCCTAAAGGATATAGAGGATTTGTCCAAAAACTTAGTTCATCATTGACAATCAAGAGGAACTCGGATGAAGCGAGGATTTGACTTGTCCTCCATGTTGTGCACAAGAAATCCTGGTCAGACCATTTGAGCAGGTATGCCATGAGAGTATGGCTGTGTAAAATCAATTTGCTTAATGACTTTGAATAACACAATCCCCTTCTATAAGATCTTTCAGTGAGTTTTGTAACACTAATTTCCTATAAACCAACCGAAAGGGAGAAGAGGCGTGGTAACCACTGTTGGGTTGCAATCATCAAATTGCTGTCATCTGAAAGAAATATGGACACGCTGGGTCTCAGTAGCTTTATGCTGTGTATGCTAAACAGAACTTCGCCTCAGAAGAGCAGCTATCCTGACCCACCTGGGTCCTTTGCAGCACAAGCTTTCCTCCCAAAAGAGGTGAGTGTTACCCGGAGCAGGTGACTGCAGCCATTCCACCCCAACCATGCCCCACGCACCGAAGCACATATGGCAGGAGCTATAAATTGTGGAATATGAGAGGGAAAAGCAGTTCTGCCAGGGCACAGTGGCCCGTAGTTGGGCTACAGTGGACAGTACAACACACTACACTGCTGGAATCATCTCAAACGATATGGTGAGAAACCAAATAATAACAACGAGCTGCGTGTAGTATCACACCTCACTGTTACCGTCAGTCAGTAGTCATCACCTCGCACAGCCCTCCGTCACTAGCTGGGTGTTGTCATCATCACCACCACCTCACACAAAAGCAGCTGCATGGGGAAGCTGGGTGACTGCCCAAAGTGATCCCACAAACTATTGCTGCATGAGATCGGTGGGCTTCCTTAAACAAACTGCCCTTAGTCAGGCAGCAGAGCACCTCTCCAAACCGCCCTGCTCTTCAGACCCAGGAGGCCCAGGCAGGGGAGCAGCAGCCTACAGAGGAACCCCAGCCACTGGCTTCCCCTGGCAAGCAAGGACCCCTACGCAGATGGTTGGACAGCATCCCCTCCTGCCAGCAGCCCACAGGAGACCTCTTTGAGAGAGATGGAGACTGTCTCATTTGGGAATGTTCTTCTCCAGCAAAGCCCTCCATCGGTGCGGGTGTGCAGCCCTGGAAGGAGAGGGGCTGTCCTTAGAAAACCTGCCCATGTAATGCTAATCCGTGTTACTTTTCATACTGGAGTAAGAGATGAGAGCTGATGTGACCAAGGCCATGCAAACAGGCTGAGCCAAGAGCCATCAGACCCTCCTTTGTGGGGGCATGCACATACTGTGCAGAACCTCAGCTCGGAGGTTCAAAGCAGCTCTCTGCCTGATCACCTTTTGGGCAGATTACTGCTGCTGGTCAGGTCCTCACAGCCTGCTGTAAACTCAGCATTAGTCAGTTAATGGCATCTCAGGATTGTTATGCTTTTGCAGTTCTTTGTGCGCTTCTTTGTGAGAAGTTTAGCAACTAATTAAGCAGTATCACGGGCACTGTGGTGTGCCACCATGGTGCACCCCCCAAGCACCCTGCTCCCTACCCTTACTTCAAGGTCTCTGTTGTAGTTCTTATGCTTCTCCAGAGGACCAAGCCTGGGAACCTCTGCAATGCTGTTGGGAACGAGACCTTTAGGAAGTCTGCGCTGTGACAGTGACTAGCAAAAGACAGAATTTTCACAGCCAAATACTCCTCGGTCCTGCAGGGTCCACATGAGCAACAGTTACACATGGGCAAGTCGTACGTGAGAGGTGAGCATGACTTCAAAGGCTTCAAAACTGTTAAATAATGATACAGAGGACAAACAGAATTCAACTCACTTCTTCCTGGTTCGACTTCGCTCATCTGAAAACCTATGGAAGTTAAATTTATTATAATGTGGCACAGAGTCAAAAGCTTCTTGGGAGCTCAGGGGCAGTGGGGTTTAACATAAGCTAGACTGGCCCATGCAGAACTATGAACTATTTGGACCAAAAATCTGTTGGTACCCATATGACACAAGCCTGCCTCATATGACAGTGAAGGCTGAAAGACCATAATTAAAACCAGTTTGTCATTTCTAAATGTATGATAAAAAGCATCTAAAAGAGTACCCTAAGAAATAGAGTAACATAGAGTCCAGGACTAGGAGTCATGTAATTTAAGCTCCTTTCATGGCTATGACACTGATACGAGTGATAAAAACCAATTCACTACCTATGTTTGGGCTCCAGTTTATGAATGCCTGTAAAATGGGAGCCATGATAGATGTCTGAATCCACTCTGAAATCTGATAACGATCTGTTTAAATACTGGATACTATTATAATTTAATTGACATCAACGTTGTTGTGCCAAATAGGACTTGTTTACCCGGTGTGCAACAAGCCAGTCTTCACACACTGAGACGAGATACTGTTTTATTCTCAAAGTTGCACAAGTTTGGGTGCTAGGTGGTAATTCCACAAAGCTAGCACAC
The DNA here is from genome assembly GCF_030463565.1 of Pelecanus crispus. Lineage (NCBI taxonomy): Eukaryota > Metazoa > Chordata > Aves > Pelecaniformes > Pelecanidae > Pelecanus > Pelecanus crispus. The sequence continues at coordinate 34,783,717 of NC_134650.1, forward strand.
CAAATCATCAAGTCAGTCTCTATTTATACACATTCATTACTGTATTTAATTCCCTAATACATATTCAGCATTAACAATTGTTTAAAATCTCTTTGCCTACTATTTAAATTAATGAGCATGCTCAGTTGTCCTTCAATTTGAGTCGGGGGTGTAATTGTGGTAGGGGGCTCATGAGTCGGTGGTTGCAATCCGCCCCCCGCCAGAATTACCTTTCCCCCAGTTTCCTTCTTGGCAGATCTTAAGCAACTGCTCACGGTTTACTGATCAAGTCAGTAACACATCACCTAGACTTCTGCTCCCGGACAATCTGTTAACTTAAACAAAACCGTGCTGTATGATTTAGTTATGGTCACCTTGGACCTCTGCTCTCAGATGATCTGTTAACTCAGCGTAGTTAGGGTAGGGCTTTACAATGGCCATCTATAGCAGCATCAGTTTTGGACAACAACGTCTTTCCTACGGCCTGCTTTGCAATCAGATGTCAAGCTCTTTCATGTCTGGGTTCAAAGAGCTGGTTATAAGATGGCAGGCTCCATCCTACTGTATCGTTCAATCATCTGCTGCTGTTAGCAGTGTGTTATTTTGGAAAGAGTGAATTTAATTTGTGAAATAACCAGAAAATTGCAAATAAAAGTCACTGCCTTCCTAAAAATAGTATTTTAAAACAGCTACACAGAGTATGTAGTCTTAAAAAGCCGGTTGCAGTGGGCGTAATCTGTCAATGGAACTGAACAAACACTGATTTCAGGCTTGGCATTATGAAACTATGACAGGGTCAGGAGTGCCCATTTACCATGGACTTCGGTCTTTCACATCACTGAAAAAGTGTTTTCAAATGATGAGAAGAACAATCGCTGCACTGCACTCCAGGCAGGAAAACACACTGAATTCATTAATGGCAAATTGTACCTACAGAAGTAAATTAATCAAATGTATACAATAGCAACTTCTGAGTTTAAAGCTTCACCAATTAAAACTCAATTTCTAGAAACCACACCACGCACAGAGAGATAAACCTTTATTTTAGGGGAAAACCAAAATTGTCAGAGCAAGTTTCACTTGTTTTTACATACAAAAGAAGGCACACCTGCACATTCTTCTACGTACAAACTTGTCTCACAAGTGCCTTGAAGCAAACGGTGAACAACTGGCTGAGATACTCGGTAACATTGCATTGGGATCTTACAGTGTTAACTGCAGCTGGCATGTCATCCCACGCCACCACCTCTGCCAACTGCTGACTGACCAGGACAGGGCTGCCTTCTTCCTCAAACTTCAGTACCCAGTTCTTCAAGAGTTCGTTTACTGTAAAGCAAAATGCAGGCCACTATGGTGCTTCTTATGAATATTTTAATGAAAAGAGAGGACCAGCTGTTCAGATTCAGTCAAGAAACCAATGCTGAAATGACAACCCCAATCCTAGGGATAGTACGAAAATGGTAGAGCCAGCTCCCCATTTTTACATTTCTTTAGAAGTGTATTCTGGCCATGCCTTCCCATTCTAGGACATCAGGAACTACTAACTGTGTGCAGTTTGTTCACCTGTTGCTTTGCATCTTGTTTAGGCACTGGCTTCAATTCTTACAGGAAGGAATAACTAACTCAAGAATTACAATAAAAATGTGACAAAGAATAAAGTAAGGATTGAGATCTTTGAGTTTACAGTAGAATAACGTAATGTCTTGTACCTTTCTTTTGCAGGACTGAAACAGACAGCAGGTAAAATTCTTCAAACTGCCCTAGCTACTTTGGCACCTATTTGTTATTCACAGAAGAAAACGAAAGCACTTACACAAACAGGCTTAAATCTCCTAAATAAAACACAATGACTTTGAAAATTTTAACTAGTGATACATTAGCGTAAGAGAAACATAATTCCCTTCTGTGATTTTGAATTCAGTCCTAGCACAGAGTAATTCCAAATTACATGGCAAGTCAGTGTCAGGATAATGCAGTAATCTAATACTATCCTTACAAACAAACCAAAACAAACAAAAAAACCCCACCCCAACCCCCAAAATAATACTTAGATCTGCCTACATTCATAATTAGTACTGATAACTAATAATTGCTATGTTGAAGAATCACAATTGTCAGAGTAGAAGTCATTACACTGTAAAAAGCCTGCTCTGAAAAGGTTTATTCTCCATACTGTATATCTGCTCTTAGGTCTTTGGAGAGGTAATTTATCAGCACTGCTGTCAACTTCTGCTGGAGACTAGCATTTCCCATTACAAGAGCAATCAGCTGAGCAACGTCAGTCCAGTCCAAGCGCCTGAGAATGACAACAGCTTCATCATAGAGTTTCTGCTGCTCAGCAGGAGACAATTCCAGTAAAATCTGAGGGACCGGCTTGAACTGTCCACTAGTCATCCAGGCACCAAACAATCCACCAACTGCTCCTCCTGGAAAAGAGAGAGAGATGTTACTCTTTACCAGTTAATGTTAAAACTTGAAATTCTATCCACAGCCTTCACCAGCAACGTTCCCACCTTTGAGAAATCAATGCACAGTTGCGTGTGTGTCTGCTTTAACTAGGTTTACATAGGATATTCACGCACCAAGAAGGATTTTTAAAGCTTTTTACATCCACAGCCATCACAAAGGAACTCTTTAGACAACCAAAGCTGATAGCTTCAAGCCAGAAATCAGAAACAAAATAACACACTTTAGGGCACTGGTCTCCTCGGGATAAGCTCTACTACTAAATGGAGCGGTTCATATTGAGTGAACTCAACAGGCAAGTGCAGGTCAACCAGAGGATCAGGCCCAGCCAGCATGGGTTCATGAAAGGCAGGTCCTGCTTGACCAACCTGATCTCCTTCTGTGACCTGGTGACCCGCCTGTTGGCTGAAGGAAAGGCTGTGGATGTCATTTACCTGGACTTAGCAAAGCCTTTGACACAGTCTCTCATAATATTCTCCTTGGGAAGCTGGCAGCTCATGGCTTGGATGGGCGTAGTCTTCACTGGGTAAAAAACTGGCTGGGTGGCTGAGCCCAGAGAATAGTGGTGAATGGAGTTAAGTCCAGCTGGCGGCCGGTCACGAGCGGTGTTCCCCAGGGCTCTGTTTTGGGGCCAGTCTTGTTTAATATCTTTATCAATGATCTGGATGAGGGGATTGAGTGCACCCTCAGTAAGTTTGCAGATGACACCAAGTTGGGTGGAAGTGTCGATCTGCTGGAGGGTAGGATGGCCCTGCAGAGGGATCTGGACAGGCTGGACTGATGGGCTGAGGCCAGTTGTATGAGGTTCAACAAGGCCAAGTGCTGGGTCCTGCACTTGGGTCACAACAACCCCATGCAACACTACAGGCTTGGGAAAGAGTGGCTGGAAAGCTGCCTGGCCGAAAAGGACCTGGGGGTGCTGGCTGACAGCCGGCTGAACATGAGCCAGCAGTGTGCCCAGGTGGCCAAGAAGGCCAACAGCATCCTGGCTTGTATCAGGAATAGTGTGGCCAGCAGGAGCAGGGAGGTGATTGTGCCCCTGTACTCGGCACTGGTGAGGCCGCACCTGGAATACTGTGTCCAGTTTTGGGCCCCTCAGTACAAGAAGGACATTGAGTTGCTGGAGCATGTTCAGAGAAGGGCAGCAAAGCTGGTGAAGGGTCTGGAGCACAGGCCTTATGAGGAGCGGCTGAGGGAACTGGGGTTGTTTAGTCTGGAGAAGAGGAGGCTGAAGGGAGACCTTAGTGCTCTTTACAACTCCCTGAAAGGAGGCTGTAGTGAGGTGGGTGTTGGTCTCTTCTCCCAAGTAGTTAGCGATAGGACGAGAGGAAATGGGCTTAAGCTGCGCCAGGGAGGTTTAGGTTCGATATTAGGAAAAATTTCTTCAGGGAAAGGGTAGTCAAGCATTGGAACAGGCTGCCCAGAGAGGTGGTGGAGTCACCATCCCTGGAAGCATTCAAAAAACAGGTAGATGTGGCACTTCGGGACATGGTTTAGTCTAGTCTGCCCTTGACTGGTTTAGTGTGGACTTGGTAGTGTAGGTTAATGGTTGGACTGGATGATCTTAAAGGTCTTTTCCAACCTAAACAATTCTATGATTCTATGATTCTAAATAAAACCATGCCCAAGGAAAACATGGGACCAACAATTAATGGCCTTATCAGTGCCATTAACACATAATCTCTTACTAGAGACCCCCAGAATGATCCAAGCTTTCTGCTTCTGAAGTCCACCCCTCAGAAGGTGCTCACAGAGACCAAACCCATCAGCTTCATGGGTTTAGACACATTCATGCTTTCATCTACCAAATCAACACCCCACCTGCGCTTGCTCACCCCAGCTGGCCAAGAAATGCTCTGGTAAATAAGAGTTGTTCCAGATCATCAAGACAGCAGCAGAGGGCTCCTCTACAGCTGACGTGATGGCGGCTGCTGCTGAGAAACCAGCATTACACTCCTACATGGTTGCTCTCCTTCCAAGGGTTACCAGTCTAACTTGCAACACAGCGCTCTCCAACAGGAATTCACACGACTGACACCGCTGCCCAGACAAAAACATCTGGGTGGAAGGAAGGAGAACCCTCACAATGGAGGGGCATCAGAACCGACTCGGCCTCCAAAATTCCCACCCCAGCGACTGCTCCTAAAAAGTCATTTATGCACTCACAGGGATGCAGTTTTTCTTTAGACAAAAATTCCTTAATTTGCACATTTTACTCAGCTGGCAATTTTCCCCATGATACCACAGAAATACTTGAAAGCCTATGATGGCTGAACGCATCTTCAAGAACTTCTATGAGAACATCAATATCTGATTTAGGGGCACTCAATGCAAATGCCACTAGAAGTACTGATCTCTAAGTTCCTGGTTTATTGAGACAAGGTTTGCTACACGATCACAGTTTTTCCCCCCAAGCAACACATCCACAGTCCATTCTTCTCAGAGCAAGCAGTCCTTAGAAAGCACAATACGTTGCAAGTTTCTCCAGTGACCCCTGCAGATGGAAGGTAATTCACCTGCTAATTCTTGGTGCAAAGCAGCAAGAAGGACAACCCCTGCTATCCAGTCCCACACCTATGCAGGCTCTTTGTGTAAGTGAAGGTGCACTCGATTGCAAGTGTCCCTGTAACTGTCCTAAAACCCATTAAAAACCCAGGGTCACTCACCTTGGCATCGTTTAAAGTTAAATGAGTTAAAGTTAAGATAGTTAAACTTCTGATTTAGTTGCACTGTATGTGACAGGGCATAACGAAATCCAGGGGAAAAGAACAGGTTCACCAACAAGTGGATAGCAGGTACTTTGAAAGTACAGAAATAAACATAACTTTTAATAAGATCATTAGGAAAATGATCCTGTCCCTTGCTAAAGCTGGCTAAGAATACTTATTCACCCTTGCGTTACACGCCAATTTTCTTTCTTCTGCGCCACCAGGTACCAACATCCCCCCCAACTGCTACTGTCATCCCTGGTGCTCCTTCGCCCCTGCCTCACCCCTCTCCTCTTCACTCCCGCACCGCAGCAGCGCTGCAGCAGAGCCCGCACTAACGAGCTCAGAGCCTGTTAGTTCACGCTCTGTTCCGTCCCACACCTCGCACACTGGGGTACCTCAGCAGATGGGAACCACGGCGCTACCCACCAAAAGCAAATGATTTGTTAACAGCTTGTCCAAAGGGTTTCAAAGGCGCCACTATCTCATCCTGTCCTCTGGATGGCTTCCCGTTTGCCGCACAGCAGTCAAAGTCAGCAAGGTCACTATCACCCTAGAAGGAAACACTGACACGTGCCTTCCTGATGCACACCTCATTTCTAAAAAGCCGACATATAAAACGGCATCTTGTTAAAGCCCAGTTAGATGAAATCTCAGTGCTGCACGCCCCTTTCCTTCAATCCGTGCCTATTCCTAGTGTCTTCACCCAGGGAGTTAACCACACGTCTTGTTCCTAAAGCAAAACACACTTACCTACTGCGATTCCAGGTGGACCTCCCATCAGACCCCCAATAAGTGCAGTTGCCCCTGCCAGCAGTGCTCCTTGACCAGAGTGTTTGACAGCAGCTTTCATCCCCTTCTCCTGAGAGAGGTGGCGGAACAGTAGCATCACATCATCAATGTTGATGGGCATCTTGGCAAGTTAAGATCCTGGAAAAGACGTTTTAAGTTATCTTTTGACTGCTGCAACAGGGACTAAATCTTACTGCTAAAGGAGTTCAGGAGTCTGTGAGACTAACAGGAAAGAGGTACAATCAATAAAGGAAAAAAACAATTTTGCTTTCTCTTTCATTTCTGGGAAAACCAAAACTATTTTCAACAGCTAAAAGCTACTGAAAAAATACCACAAAGCAGAACAGAAAAAAATCTAGTTTTATGACAAATTCAGAAGACCAAACAAGGACAAGTACCAGCAATGAGAGACTTAAAAAGACAAAGCAGAGCCTCACTCTACCACGACTGGCAGATTAGAATTGACAAATCTGTCAGCTATTGTCTCCTTGTCCTAATTTTTGCCACAAATCAGTTGTTTGTTTTCACATATCCGTTCTTCTCCCAGTTTTGTTACACACTTAAACACTTCCTTGCTGATTTCTGAAGGCAGGAGGCTGTCTACAGCAAGCAAGAAGAGCCCGAGGAAGGGAATGGATTTCAGAAGGGGTTGGAAGAGACCTGGGACTGGGGAGCTCTGGTGACAGGGCATCAGAAATGCAGGGCTGTATGCGTACGGCAGTCGGGACTCAGAGCAGACATGCGAGACAACTCTCATGTGTACGAGGAGACAGAGCTGGGGACCTCAGCCCCCTTACACAGTGACAAGTCCCCAGCATGGGGCAGATACCTGCCCCCACATCCCTCCAAGACCAAACCTTATCCACCTTGTTCACGCGCTGCTGCTGCTGCTGCTGCTGCCGGTCTCTAGAACACTTTTTATCCCAGTGTGTGTGCAATACTTTCTCAGCCCAAGCCAACTTGTCTTCAAGTCTTTCTTGAATACACCTCCTCAGGGCAAAGTGAAAGTGGAGTGGTATCACACCATTTTTCATATTAAAGGATAACTCCTGTGAAAGTGAAAGCTTTCTTTTGCACTAGAATGGCTGACTCCAAATCATCTCTGTCATTGTGGTATCCAAGCATCGCTGACGCTAAACAAAAATCTGGTTTTTGGGAAGGTACCACATATGCTCCATAGCTGCAGAGAGGCACAGTAGGAAATTCATCAAACAGTTGCATTTCTCTCACTACTTCGTTCATCTTCATGCCAGCCTGAGGAAAACATCAAAGTTCTTCATTTTACCACTGCTGCTTTTGGGTTTTTGGCAGGCTTATGACACAGCAGTGTATCAGAATAGCAGTGTGTGTTGGTTAGTAAGAGCAGAGTGACACACTCTGCTTCCAGAGTTATATATTATCTCATTCAATATGATTCAAGCTCCAAGTAATAAATAAATGGCTGCTCTGTTTGTCCTAGAGCAGCAGAAAAAAACCCCAAAATATACAACTGGTATGGCTCACACTGCCAAGCCTGGTAATGTTGGAAAATGAGAAGGTTAAGTATTTGTTTTCACCTTCTTAACAAAAGGTGAGCAGATTGCCACTCAGAGTAACATCCACACCAGCACCAAGAAGCCTTAAGTGCTGCAGGATTCAGTTCCTCGCCTCAGTGAGATGGGAACCGATTTGTGCTTGTCCTGCACCTCCTTAGCATGACCTCAGACTAACCCAACCCCCTGAGCGCTGAAATGAATTTGCTGCTTCTTTTTGGGCTACATCCAGCAACTGTCTCATGCAAAGCTCTTCAGTATGAAGGCTCTGCGGCACAGACAGGACAACGCAAGTGGGAGAGCCGGCAACACAACACAGCTCTCACTTAGAGTAACATAATCTGCTTTCCCCCAGTCAAACTTGCACAATTTCCTAAACCAATCTAATTGTAATGTATGTGAAATCACGTTTGGTGAGCAAAGGAACCCGAAGCTGAAGCATCAGGTTCCTGCAGTGCGTAGAAGCTGGCTGTCCACAGAAAGGCACATGCATTACTCCGTCCACCACGCTGCCAATACTAGGAAGCTTCCTTACGGTGACGTGGCAACTCGAGCAGTGCAAAGGTGATCAGCTACTCTACTCTGGGGTTTCTCTGAATACATAAAAAACTCTTTCACAACTAGATTCAAAGTGCAATTGGCTTAAGAGTGAAAAAAACCCAGACCATAATGAAAACGGGAATCACACTGCTGACTGGTGGCGTACAAAGTGTGCAAACACACAAATTCGCAGTAACGTCTTAGTCTCAAGGTAAAGCAGAAACATACTGGAACTCAAGCAAGTTTAAGTACTTTTTCCATAGCAAATTATTTTACTGCTTTACTCCCCTCACAACTTCCCCAGAGGGAATTTCCACTCACAAAATTAACACTTATTTGGGGTTTTTTGGCTTAATGGAAGAAGGTCCTTGGCACAGCAGAGCCGTTCCTGCTTAATTCTGAACGTGAGCGTCACACTCAAAATCCTCAAAGACGTTACAAGGAGCACTCATTTCCTCTCAACTCTTACAAGTATTTCTATGATCCCTTAGCATATTCACTGTATTTTAAGTCCTGTAGTGAATTTTGGTGAATGCTGTAGCTGATGCACAGCACATACTATGTGTTTTTAAACTGTACATAGAGAGCATTAGTGGGAGCCATTAAAATGTAAACCGCGTATTACAACACATACACATAAAGTAATCCCAGAGATTCCTATACTCAGCACACAGACACAGATGAGTGGACCAACGTTCCGGAGATCTTTTACAAAGTCACGCCATTATGAATTTCTTTGACAGTTTCAGATTCTGATGAAGAATCAAGGTGCTCAATCGGACACTTTTCAGTGAGCATGAAAGATGCCAGTGAACTACAAAGGACCAAGAATCCTCCTCCAGATTAAAAGGACCTCTAAGTTTTATGTGTCAGAGGCAGAACAATAAACAGCCAAAAATATTTATAAACTTTGATTGTGTGACTGACCAGGAAACAACAGTGCAACTTGATGCTAGCAATGACTTATTCTCTACAGAATCCACCCAGACATTAAGAAACACTAGGAATGTAAAATACTGGATTTGCACTAACGGAGGGACAGAAATGTCAATGACATCCACAAAATGGGGCCCAGCTTTCAGAGCTGCTGAGCCTCCACGGCTCCTGCTAACTTCACATGGCACCGAGAATATTTAGTGCTTAGACTCACAGAATCATAGAATCGTTCAGGTTGGAAAAGACCTTTAAGATCATCCATTCCAACCATTAACCTAACACTACCAAGTCCACCAGTAAAACAATTGAGGGTAGAGTAATAATTAATTTCATGTTTCCTGGCTTGGTGGCTGGATTATTTTTTAATAAAAGTAAAAACTAGGAATCATTAAGGTTGGAAAGGATCTCTAAGATCATCAGTCCAACCATCAACCCAACACCACCATGCTCACTAAACCATGTCACACTGTGCCACGTCTACCCGTTTTTTGAACACTTCCAGGGATGGTGACTCCACCACCTCTCTGGGCAGCCTGTTCCAATGCTTGACCACTCTTTCTGTAAATAAATTTTTCCTAATATCCAATCTAAACCTCCCCTGGCGCAGCTTGAGGCCATTTCCTCTCGTCCTATCACTAACTACTTGGGAGAAGAGACCAACACCCACCTCACTACAACCTCCTTTCAGGGAGTTGTAGAGAGCAATAAGGTCTCCCCTCAGCCTCCTCTTCTCCAGGCTACACAACCCCAGTTCCCTCAGCCGCTCCTCATAAGGCCTGTGCTCCAGACCCTTCACCAGCTTTGCTGCCCTTCTCTGAACATGCTCCAGCAACTCAATGTCCTTCTTGTATTGAGGGGCCCAAAACTGGACACAGTATTCCAGGTGCGGCCTCACCAGTGCCGAGTACAGGGGCACAATCACCTCCCTGCTCCTGCTGGCCACACTATTCCTGATACAAGCCAGGATGCTGTTGGCCTTCTTGGCCACCTGGGCACACTGCTGGCTCATGTTCAGCCGGCTGTCGACCAACACCCCCAGGTCCTTTTCGGCCAGGCAGCTTTCCAGCCACTCTTCCCCCAGCCTGTAGTGTTGCATGGGGTTGTTGTGACCCAAGTGCAGGACCCAGCACTTGGCCTTGTTGAACCTCATACAACTGGCCTCAGCCCATCAGTCCAGCCTGTCCAGATCCCTCTGCAGGGCCATCCTTTGAGCACATCAACACTCCCTCCCCTGTTAACCAGGACTGCTGATAGATGATGGAGAGTGGCATGGCAAGATCCTCCGCCAGCTTCCTCAGTACTCTCGGGGGGGTCCCATCCAGCCCCACAGACTTGTCAGTGTCCAGGTGGCATAGCGGCTCGTTAACTGCTTCGTCCTGGATGATGGGGGCTTCATTCTGCTCCCTGTCCCTATCTTCCAGCTCAGGGCGCTGAATACCCTGGGGATAACTGGTCTGGTTATTAAAGACAGAGGCAAAGAATGCATTAAGTACCTCAAGTCTTTTCCTCATCCTTGGTGGCAATGTGCTCCCCCACGTTCAATAAAGGATGGAGAGTCTCCGTGGCTCCTTTTTGTTTTTAATGTATTTGTAGAAACATTTTTTATTATCTCTTACAACAGTGGCCAGATTGAGTTCTAGCTGGGCTTTTGCCTTTCTAATTTCCTCTCTGCATGACCTAACGAGATCCCTGTACTCTTCTTGAATTGCCTGCTCCTTCTTCCAAAGGTGGTAAACTCTCCTTTTTTCCCTGAGTCCCAGCAAAAGCTCCCTGTTCAGCCAGGCCGGTCATCTTCCCTGCCCGTTGGTCTTATGGCACATGGGGACAGCCCGCTCCTGTGCTTTTAAGACTTCCTTCTTGAAGAAGGCCCAGCCTTCCTGGACTCCTTTGCCCTTCAGGACTGCCTCCCAAGGGACCTTCCCAACCAGTGTCCTGAACAGGCCAAAGTCTGCCCTCCAGAAGTCCATGGTAGCGGTTTTGCTGCCCCTCCTCTTTACATTGCCAAGAATGGAGAACTCTATCATATCGTGGTCGCTAAGCCCAAGACGGCCTCCAACCATGACATCTCCCACGCGTCCTTCTCTTGTTTGTAAACAGCAGGTCAAGCGAGGCACCTCCCCTGGTAGGCTCACTTACCAGCTGCATCAGGAAGTTATCTTCCATACACTGCAGGAACCTCCTAGACTGTTTCCTCTCTGCTGTGTTGTATTTCCAGCAGATGTCTGGCAAGTTGAAGTCTCCCACGAGAACAAGGGCTAGCGATTGCGAGACTTCTGCCAGCTGCTTGTAGAATGCTTCACCTATCTCTTCATCCTGGTTGGGTGGTCTATAACAGACTCCCAGCAGGATGTCTGCCTTGTTGGCCTTCCCCCTCATCCTTACCCGTAAGCACTTGACCTTATGATCACCACTGTTGAGCTCTATACAACTGAAACACTCCCTAACATACAGAGCCACCCCACCGCCTCTCCTTCCTTGCCTATCTCTTCTGAAGAGCTTACAGCCATCCAGTGCAGCACTCCAGTCATGAGAGTCATCCCACCATGTTTCTGTGATGGCGACTATGTCATAGCCATCCTACTGCACAAGGGCTTCCAGCTCCTCCTGTTTGTTGCCCATGCTGCATGCATTGGTGTAGATGCACTTGAGCTGGGCTATTGATTTCCCCCACAACGTTGCCATGCCACCCTTGGGCACCTCTCTAGTGAGCCTGGTTATATCCCCTTCCCACTTTCAACTAGTTTAAAGCCCTCTCGATGAGTCTTGACAACTCATGAGTGAGAATCCTTTTCCCCTTTGGAGACAGCTGAACTGCACCTGCTGCCAGCAGGCCTGGTGCCATGCAAACCTCCCCATGATCAAGAAAACCAGAATTCCACCCATGGCACCAGCCTCTGAGCCACTTGCTAATCAGTTAAGCTTTCCTGTTCCTTTCAGCATTCTTCCCTGCCACTGATGGGATAGAGGAAAATGCTACCTGTGCTCCTGATACTTCAACCAATCGCCCCAGTGCCCCTCAAGTCCCTTTTGATTGCTTTTGGACTTCTCTCTGAAACCTCACCACTGCCAACCTGCATAACCAGCAGTGGGTAATAATTGGAGGGCCGTACCTGATCAGGGAGTTTCCTAGTAATGTCCCTAACCCGGGCCCCAGGGAGGCAGCAGACTTCCCTGTGGGATGGGTCTGGATGGCATATTGGGCCCTCTGTTCCCCACAGGAGGGAATCACCTACAACAATTACCCTCCTTTTTTTCTTAACGGGGCAGTTGTAATGTGTGGGGCTGACTGACTCGCCCTTGGCAACCCCCTGGATGGACCTTCACCTACCTCCTCACTTGCCTGGCCTTCAAGTTCCAGAGCCCCATATCTGTTGTGTAAGGGCAACTGGGAAGGTGGGGGAGGCCGGGAGGGGATTCACCTGCCGCCCCAGGCAGGGACCTGTTTCCATTCTCCCCTGTCTCTTGGGTCCCCTCCTTCTGCTTGTTGGCAAGAGGGTAGGGGATCCTCTGCTCCTTGTGGGGCTTCCATCTGCTGCCTTAGCCCCAGGGATGGTAGGGTGTTGCTCCACCAATCTACCTCCCTCCTGCACTCCCTGATACTCCTTAGCCTTTCCACTTCCTCCTTCCGCTCTGCCACCAGGCTGAGCAGATCCTCTACCTGGTCACACCGAAGACAGCTGTTGTCTGTGCTGCCCGCCGGTACGAGTGACAGGTTCAGGCACTCCCTGCAGCCGGAGACCTGGACTTCAAGAACAAAAAAAAAATACCAAGAGTTTTGGAAAATGAAGTTGGTGAGAAATCAAACTTTGTTGTATAACAGACCTTCCTTTTTTGTTCTACTGCAATTCATTGGCCATGTTCCTCTTCTCTTTGTGGGCTCCCCAAATACAGAGTCTAACATCTCGGATGAGTAACTTCTCTCTGACTAAATTAGATGACGCTCTTTCACCCCAGGATCTGGGAAGCAAAGTGAGCAATGATCCTTCTCTACCTATCCAAAGAAAACGGTAACATCATGTGTTTCTATCTCATCTTTGAGCCTACAACCAACGGGTTTTACTAAAAAGTACATTCCTCAGAACTGGTTTATAACTTCTTAAGAAGAAAAATTCCATAGAAGGAATTAAAACAATAAAAGGGTCATATCACACCCAACTCACTGAAAGTCCTATTAATGCAAAAAACCAGAGAGAGTCCCCAGATTCATCTATGGTATGAGCCTCATTTCAACTCTTTCCTATTTAACATTCCCATCTCATTATCCTACTTCCCCCTTCACAGAATGATGACTTTAGACAGGCAAAAGCTATTTTATCCCCTGGGTTCACTGTCCCACTTACAGAAAAATGAACACCCTCCCAAATGTCCACACAGGAGGTATTCTAACCAGTACACAGCCTGGCCCACAGCTGAGCTGTCCTCACTGCTCCTTACAACCTCCTATTCAGTTAACAGAGTATACTCTTCAGTAAACATCTCTACCATGTGCCCATATATGGAACAAAAATCACCTACAGGACAAATTCCACACCTACCAAGCAATGAAGACAAAGGTCTAAGTCATCTTACCAGGAGCTAACTTTATCTTGGTGGACACCATACAGTGATAAGCAAGAACACAGGGTGACAATCTCCATACAACTGCTAGAAAGCAGACATGTGAACTGTGTACGTCTTCAAATTGGAACTTCAAGACAATAGCAAACACTTCTGCAAGCAGAGATGCCCAGGACATAACCCAGGACAATTTCTTCTGTCTCAAATGTACAGCAACAGCTCTATCAGTACTGCAACTTTTTATAACAAATATAAGATCAGCAGTAGAGAAAAACCAAATGCAAAGTACTCAGCAACTGAGGCAGACTAAAGAACACAATTTCACAAACAACAGCGTGCACGAAGATCTGACTTGATGATTAAACAGGCCAGAAGACCATTAAATATTTCAATAATAGCTGGTGGGCGGGCAGCGAATAAAGATATTCCTATCTGCAAAGGAGGACTGTCTCATCACTGGTCCACAGACATACTGTTGGCTTGAGTAGCATTTGTGCTCCTAAATCATCACTTTTGGAAAATCCTACCCTTAGAGCCCAGCCTACTATTTAAAATCTGCAAAGTAGGTGGCTTGATATAATCATGATTGGCATCAGCAGCCAGTAAAACTTTGTTTAAATATACCAGTTTTAACCCTGCTCTGCATTTGTAATTTTCAGTTATTTTCCTAAGGCAGGGTTCATTCCTACTGACTGGTGTAGAGATTAAAACATGCTGATTGCCACTTGTTATCTCTGTATTTGGTACTCTTCTCTGCCAACCATGAGGATTCACTACACCTACAAATATTTATTGTAAGAATATAATCATGTTGCTGACTATACAAGTCAAATGCTCATGTTTGAGTTTCAATTATACTAGAAGATGGTAAGAAACTCATCTATTTCCTAGGCAATCTAAATTCAGTTGAAATGCATAAAAGAGAATTTTAATACTGTTTTTAAGAACTGTGACCTGAGTGTTGCTTACTTTCTTCTTTTGTGTATTTATCAAAGCATGTACATTTGTCACAGCATTTAACTGGTTTATTTAACAAAAGAGACAACAAATTTACTCATTATATGAGCAAACTAGTTGTAGGAACCAAGAACCTGATTTTACAAGGCTCTTGGATGCCGAAAAATGCAGGTAAATGTTCAGTTGGAATGATCTCCCTCCACTGAGATTAAAGGAAATTTGGGGTCTAGCCTGTCTAGGCACTTAGGATACCCCGCTTACGTGGACTGGAAAGGAACTAAGCATCTGCAAAAGACTGGCTGTAAGTCCTTTGGCCCTTAGAAATTTTTTACACCTACTGAATGTCGTTTTAATTTATAAATTAAGGGTGGGGAATTTTTTCATTTCCTAGCAAGCTTGTCCATTTTGAAAGCAGCATTCAAACAAGAAAGAGTTACAGGTCGTTTGCATCAGCTACTTGGTATTGAAGCCAAAATGATCAGACTTCCAGTTAAGAAAGAAAAAAGAGCTGATACTTGGAAAACACATAGATAGCAGAGCTTGTTCCCCTGTAGAGATACTTGGTGCAGCACACTGCAGTGGTTATCTTCAAAATCTCATAGAATGAATCATGGAATCATAGAATGCTTTGGGTTGGAAGGGACCTTTAGAGGTCACCTAGCCCAACCCCCCTGCAGTGAGCAGGGACAACTTTAACCAGATCAGGTTGCTCAGAGCCCTGTCCAACCTGACCTTGAATGTTGCCAGGGATGGGGCCTCCACCACCTCTCTGGGCAACCTGTTCCAGTGCTTCACCACCCTCATTGTAAAAAATTTCTTCCTTATATCCAGTCTAAATCTATTCTTCTTTAGTTTAAATCCGTTATTCCTTGTCCTAACAGGCCTTATTAAAAATCTGAATTAAGCTTGAAAATTAAAGATGCCTTCCCTAACTCATTGCAAAAACCTAAACTTCAGCTCATTAAAATTAATCCACATGTTCTGAATGTTTTAAAATTTATTAAAATCCTTATGACTAAAATAGGCTGAGCATAAAATGTAATTATAACCTCTTCCAAACAGCTGAAACTTAATTATACTTCAGATTACTTATTTTCCGACAACGCCAACTTCAGGTTTACGATTGCTGAAACGATGACACAGCCGCAATGTAATTTGGGGAAAAAAGAAATCACAAGTCAAAGGAGAGTCCAATCCCAGCTGAAGATTTTCAAAGGTCTCCCCGCCGGATCCAAACAACGCCCCCAAACCCAGGGGCGGCCCCCGAGCCCGCAGCGGCGGGCGGCCCGCGGGGACGCGGCCCGGGCACGGCCCGGCCCGGCCCCCCCAGGCCCCTCCCGGGGCAGCCCCGGCACCCGCCGG
Organism: Pelecanus crispus; assembly: GCF_030463565.1. Taxonomy (NCBI): domain Eukaryota; kingdom Metazoa; phylum Chordata; class Aves; order Pelecaniformes; family Pelecanidae; genus Pelecanus; species Pelecanus crispus. The sequence continues at coordinate 34,799,546 of NC_134650.1, forward strand.
GCCGCGGCCCCCCGGCCCCGCTCCCCACAGCGCCCGGCTGCCGCAGCCGGCCTCTTCTGGAATCTTCCCGGCCGCCTCAAACGCAAACCCCGCTGACAGCGGGCCGGGCCGGGCCGGGCCGGGGGGAGCTCCCCGGCATGCGGAGGCGACAGCGGGGCCCGCCCGGCCAGGGGCACACATCGCCGCGGCTGCCGGCGCCCTGAGGCAGTGCCGGCGCCCTGAGGCAGTGCCGGCGCCCTGAGGCAGTGCCGGCGCCCTGAGGCAGTGCCGGCGCCGAGCCCCGCCGCGGGCCTCCTCCCTCCCTCCCTCCCTCCCTCTTCCCCCCGCCTCCAGGCCGCCTACCTCAGCCGGCAGCGCGCCCGGCTCCCGGCAGGCCGGGCGGGGAACGGCCGGGGCGCTCTGGGCGGGGGTCGGCGCAGGCCTCGGGGCGCGGCGCAGGCCTCGGGGCGCGGCGCAGGCCTCGGGGCGCGGGCCCGCTCGCTCCGCTAGAGCCGGCCCCTGCGGCGGCGCCCGCGCTGGCTCCACGGCGAAGCGCGCAGCCCGGGGCGGCGTTAGGCAGCCGGTGCCGGGTGCCGCCGCCTCCTCCCGCCTGCCCCCGCGGCGGCACCGAGAGCGAAGCCGGCCCAGGCTCCCCGGGGCGGGCGCTGAGCTCCGAGCCGCCGCGCTCGCTCGCTCCCCGCCCGGCCCGGCCCAGGCCGGAGGTCAGGCGCGGTGCAGCCGCTCCCCCGGGGCTGGCGGCGCGCTCCGGAACAGCGCAGCGGCCCGGGCAGCATCTGCTGCCCCTGTGCGCGGCCGCCGGGAAGGGTGGCACGGCGAGGCACGGCGTTCCCAGGTACGGCGTCTGGAGGAGCACCCACCCCCCGGTCCCAGCGGAGCCGTCAGGAGGAGGAAGAAAGGGACTGCGCCGCAGAATGCTGTTAGCACATCCCTGGCCCTAATCTGAGAATATAATCCGAGAATATTTTTTGCATGCTTTTCATCCAGGTTTATTTCAGTCACCAGCTCGGTGAAATGCAGCGTGCTACCCTGATAAAGCACCATATGTAATCAAACAAGCTATGCACTGGAGCAGCGTTAAACAGTGCTGGGTTTGGCTGGGGGAGAGTTAATTTTCTTCACAGCAGCTAGTATGGGGCTATGTTTTGGATTTGTGCTGGAGACAGTGTTGATAACACAGGGATGTTTTAGTCACTGCTGAGCAGCGCTTACACAGAGCCAAGGACTTTTCTGCTCCTCACCCCACCCCACCCCAGCAGCGAGCAGGCTGGGGGTGCACAAGGAGCTGGGAGGGGACACAGCCGGGACAGCTGACCCCAACTGACCCAAGGGATATCCCATACCGTATGACGTCATGCTTGGCGTATAAAGCTGGGGAAGAAGAAGGAAGGGGGGGGACACATTTGGAGTGATGGCGTTTGTCTTCCCAAGTAACCCCTACACGTGAGGGAGCCCTGCTTTCCTGGGGATTGCTGAACACCTGCCTGTCGATGGGAAGCAGTGAATGAATTCCTTGTTTTGCTTTGCTTGAGTGTACGGCTTTTGCTTTACCTGTTAAACTGTCTTCATCTCAACCCACGAGCTTTCTCAGTTTTGCTCTTCTGATTCTCTCCCCCATCCCACTGGAGGGTGAGCGAGCGGCTGGGGTTGAACCATGACAAACAGCTGTGTCACGTATGGCTCCTTGAGTTATCACGCTGTTTAACACCGGTACAATCTTTGAAAAGTTACTACCTAATGTTAAAAATGCTGCTGTTTCCCAAAAACCGATTAACAGAGGTTTTTGGTTTTGTCAGCTAAGCCTTTATTATGATTTCATTTCTGATTTAAGGTAAACGTTCTCCCCTCAGTTCCTTGTTGAGAAGAGAAAAAGCAGGATGATGAAAAGAAGGAGGAATATAACTCACAGTTTTTGTCCCTTTCCTGTGGCTGCACTGGGGACTTGTTAACCTCCCTATGCTTTATACGATCACATAAAATAATTCTCTGTGTAACAACTCAAAATGTTACAGTTCTACTGGTGCTCTTGATTTTCACGATTTGGATGTAAAAAGCAAATGTAATTCCTAAAATGAGCAAAGAACCAAAATGCCATGTACGTTTTAAAAAGTAATACCCCCAAATCCAGCTCTGAGCAGCTTTCCAAGGAGCAAAATTAGAATCATAGAATCGGTTAGGTTGGAAAAGACCTTGAAGATCATCCAGTCCAACCATTAACCTAACGTTACCAAGTCCATCACTAAACCAGTTAAGGGTAGAGTAGCAATTTCATGTTTCCTGGCTTGGTGGCTGGATTATTTGTAATGAAAGTAAAAACTAGGCATCATTAAGATTGGAAAGGACCTCTAAGATCATCATTAAAAGCAGTGTAGTCTGCCAGCTGTCAAAGGAGGGAATTTTTATCGATCTATCCCAAACTGAATCGTTACCTCACTACTCCAGTTAAAAATAAACACAGGTTATTAGGGCTACATCAGCAGGTGTTTATTAGGTCTATTTCTTTTCTGTGGTCGAAGTTACTAAAATGAAAACGCAAGACAATGGCGCAGAACGTATCCTTTAAGGATGGACGCGCTGCTGGAAATCACGCTACGCTCTGAGATTCCGACTCCGCTGCAGTCAGTGGGGATCTGGTCATGGTTACCAGCTGGGTTCAGGTTTGACTCGGTAGGTAGCTACCAGCTGGCCCCTGCAGGCACGCGCGCACGCGTGGCAGCAGCCGCTCTTCCCAAATTCTCAGTACCCGGGGGGAATGCTCACACGCTTTTTAAGTGCTTGGAGCGGAGCGAGAGCAGCTCAAGGCGGCACTGCTGCAGATGGGATCCTGCCAGCAATCTCGCTGTATTCGCTGCAGTCTGCTGGGCTCTCAGGAGGCGTCACTGCTGTTCTTACATCATAGCTCTCTTCGTCCCCTTCATCAGCACCAATTCGCTATTTAATTTCCTTCATCAGGATGTTTTACATCTTTTTCCTCTTCAGGTTACCAGGAACTCTATACTTTTAAAAATCAAGAGGAGGGGGAAAAAAAAAAAAAAAAAAAGCCCTTTCACGCCCCAAAATCCTCAAGCCATCTGTCAAAAGCAAGCGCCAGAAACCAACCACAGCAACGGTGCATCGGCATTCCAGTTTGATGAGCCACTTGGCAGATTTCCGTCAAGTCCTTCCCTGACATACAACGGAACCCAAAATAACTACAAGCCGGTTCAGCATGTCCTCAGCGTGGTGGGTTCGCTGCATATTGTCGCAGCTTGTGACACACTAGGAGACAGGCCAAGGGGCCCCAGGAACAGTTTCAGCTGGAGATGGACCGTTGCCACCAACAGAATGATTCATTCTGGCTTTCAGCCTGCTCCTTACAGGGTCTCGAGAAAATGCCCATCGGGAGGAGGCTCAGTCTGGAGGAACTGGCCAGAAATACCTGATGCAATTAACTGAAATACCTATTACTTTCATGGGAAACCATGACAGATTTTTTTAAGACGAGGCACTTAATCTCGTTGGACAGAAAAAAGCTGTTTCTCTATATTTTCTTCTGTGCCAGAGATTCCCAGAGAAAACACGAGGATTAGGCAACTGTATGTCACAGACTTAGTTTCATCATTTCATCTAGTTGCACTTTGGTTTTTTTCTCTTAAAATCTTTAAATTTCTTGCTATCACAGTGGCAGGAAAAAAACATTCAAGACTTGAGGCATGTGCAAGTAATATAGGTCCATTTGCCTAAGTTTGCAAAGCACCTAAGAATACTCTTGAGATTCCCTTTCATGTCAATGCGGTAACTTGGATATGGGTGAGGGTGGTTTAATTTACAACATTCCATCAAAGCAAGGACAAAAGAGGAAAAAGGAAGAAATGTCATGTGTTCCCCAAACACCTGATGGGAGTGGTCCACAGAGAAGAAAGCGGGTGGAAGATGTAACAAAGCAGGTTTCTAATCATATCGAAGATAGGAGGGTAAAAGATTTCTATCAGTTCTCCCAAAAGTCTGGGAAAGCCTATGCTGCAGTGAAGAAAAGCTGGTGTGCTTATCCCTGTCTAACATTTAGGGCTCTAGACAACCTACGTCTCTCCTTGGATACTATAAAACCCCAGTATGCATCCTCTTATAGGGTCACAGGAATAACAGCATCTGTTCTGAAAGAGTCTGCCACTTCTGCTTCAAATTATATTTATAATTTGAACCCTCCCTTCTTGACAACAATACAGTGTTATAACTTCTGAGTTCCTGATATTATACTCTGGATTACCAAGAAAATAGTGAGCTCCACCAGATCAAACAAGGCACAACCTATATTGACAGAGAAAATTAATATAAAAGTAATGCTATAGCATTTAAGTCCTTAAATGGAGCCACTTAGTAAGGGAAATTTTGCAACTGCAGAATGGCTGTTTAAAAGGAACGGTGCTTTCTTGAGAACTCTGTGCAATGAGATAAGGTAACATTTCTAAAACCAGGAACCTAACTCCAGTTTTCATCTATTAACACTCTTCACCTCTGTGCATGCAGGTATAAATAATATAGTAAAAATGGCCGAATTGCTACTGAAAGACACAATAGCAGGTTACAGAGATCCACTACAAGCAAAGCATATGCTTGATGGCAAATCTTTTCCCCATTTCCTACATTAGATATTCATCAGGGTCTGACTTCTAATTGAATGCAAATAAAGGATAGAACAGGTTTTTGCATATGAAGTGAAGATATAGAACATCTGTCTCTTCACAGCCTTTCAATGTACCTTATGTGACATTAAGCAAAGAAGAGGTTTGTCTCCTCAGCTTGTAGGAAATGGTGAATTTGAAGAACAGTGTGACTGAATTAAATCATTCCACTGCTGCTGTAAAAGGTGCTGCTTTAGTCTCCCTGCACACTCTCAGGTGATAAAATGCCAGGTTGGACAAAATCAGTTTCAATGCCAAGAAGATGGACTACTCATGCAGAAGGTCACAAAACACTATTAATTGCCTTATATCATCTCAGTCTTGAAAGATGATCCAAAAATATAGGCTGGCGCTTTGGCATAAAGCACATATTGCTAGCTAGCACTATCCAAGCAAGCTGTTAAAGATATTTAAGGCATACCCTTAACGGCAAACGGTATACCTATCTTCTGCTCTTTTAGACTCTTACTATAGTAGTCATTTATGCTGGTTTTTTACTTCTTCAGCAGCCTAATTTAGTAGTTGTGTTTACTGGTACAGAGTAGCCATTTTGTGACCTTTTCAGAAAAAGCTACAGCAAATCTGAATGTGAAAGTCAGTGTCCTGAAATTAGTTTCCGTGTTTATATGTTATAGCATGAATGAACACTGAAGTGGAAATAAAATCCTGGTTAAAAAACAGGTATACAAAATACCTGCAGGGATTCCAGAGAGGAGCTAAAGAAGAGACAATCTCCTACAACCACTTCCTCCACTCATCACTCTTTTGCAGAATGTGTCTAAGAAAAGTGCATCTGAGGTTTCTTCAAACCTCTAATTAAAGGGCATACATAAAGTAGACAAAGTTCAAAATCAGCTCTAAAATGTGTATTGTAAATTCGGTTAAGGAACAAAGCATTCTAGTATCAAGGATGAAATTTGAAGGTGTCTGGAATAACATCAGTGATAGATTTCCACGCTTGATACTATTCAGTGGTGTGAGAAAGCTGGTACTCGTGGAGTCTGAGAATAGTAAATATTCAGCTACATATAATTCTGGCCCCAAACATACAGTACTTTGGAGACGCAAAAAGTAAACACAAAGAAGCTGACTTAAGTCCCATCAGAGTCAAGGGTCCTTGGCCAACTTCATGGGTGCTGAATGAGCGCCCAAATTTTAACAAAGCTGTTAGACTAAGTTTCCTGTTCTTCGAGGAACACAGAACTTCTTTCTAGCTTTCTTGGGTCTGAGTTCTGATAGTGTGGCAGGCAAGAGGAGAGCTTGCAATCAGCTGGTAGTAGGGTGGAAGGGAAGAGGCCAGCAGGTACAGACTGCATTGCCTGATTGTCTTTTCTTATGTGATAGGTTGGAGGCCAGAAGATGGAAAGGTGAATCTGAATCACCCTCTACAATGATGGACCAGATTCAAAGCTTCCAGGACTCACTGCAAATACTCAAGTGTGTTACAATGGGATTTTAATACTACCTCCTGGGCCACCTCTCTGCTTCACTTGCAGTCACAAGGGGGTTACCACGTGGATTCACATAATGCCTATGTGGCTACAACAGGGTTGTCTAAAAAGCTATTGATAAGCTAAATGAAGAGCATGGCAGTGTTTATACCGTATTTATAGTTGTCCTATAATGTGATCTAGACTTTGGAAACAAAAAGAACTGGAAACTCTTCGCAAACTACAAAGAGGCCCTTTGCTGGCTTTCTGCAGACCTCAGTTTGGGAACCACTGCCTTAAAAATGTCATAAATTACTGTCTTGGGAATAAAGTGATGTCCATTCAAAACTGGTAATGGGCATAACTTGTAAAGAACAGCTAATGCCAAATGGCTTTACCTACAACAGCGTGCATATACACAATCATGAAAGGCAAGTGCCACTGGAGTAGAGGGCATTGACCAAGCAGATGAGTGGAAAGGGAAAGAACTGGGCAGCCCCTTCTCTATGACAAGTTCCAGGGGATCTTTCATTCTGCCCTAAGCAGACAAGCATTAAGTTCTCAAAACTCTGTTGAAAAGACTCACAGCAGGATGTGCCAATCTCTATACCACGGAAGAATAAAAGACTATGATTTTGCTGCAGTTAGAATAAACAACTGTCCTTAATTTCTGTCAAACAGTAGATGTCTCCCTTTGCCAGTATTTGAAACGTGTGTAAAATGTTGTTAGGCTACACATCCACAGCCAGCATTATTACTCTTTTTTTCAGCCTCCATTCCCATCATGCCTCGTAGAAAAATCCACGGGGGATGAAAGATAACACTGAGTCCAAACCCTGAGAACAGAGCCCCATGAAAGCAACAAATTATAAACTCTACTGAAGAGATTTTCTTCAGAAAGATCACAGGTCTCAAGCTTTAGTCATGGCCCATTCCTTTGCCAGCAGGTTCAGCGAGAGTGATCTGTGAGAGCTAAGTGATTTCTTTCAAGTAAGCTGCTCACGATGACTACAGAAACCTCAAGGATTACAGTGCACAAACAATGGGAGAAAAGCTGCTTCAAATAATACACCCAGACAATGGAGTTGCCATTATGGTAGCAATGCAAAATATGGACAGGGATTTAAATGAAACGGGTGATATCTGTATACTTTGCAGGGCTCACGTGTGCCAAATTTGGCAGCATGAGTGTTCATATTGCTTGTTGCTCCACCCCTTGAACAATGAGGCTAAACCCCATATGTGCAGGAGTTGGTAGAGCACAAGCAGTTTTGCTAATCACACTGCATGCAAAAGCAAAAAGACAAAGGGAACTAGTAATGCTTAGACTAGCATTGGGGAAATAATTAAGCATGAATGAAATATTGTATGTGGATTTGAAATGAATGTTCTTGGAAACAATTGTGCTGTTTCAGTTGTGCTGCTTTCCCCCCTAAGTTTCACAAAGTAATTTGCATGTCATTTAAATAAATACCATAAATTATTGCAAACTTTTTGTTTTTATTTACATAAAATAAAATGCCCATTTCCATTATTGTTTGGATTACCTGACAAGAGTGAAATGTGGAGTTCTGAGAGGAAACTTGTCTCTCCCCAAAATATTAGAGATGTTTCATGCATGGGTGAGCTAGAAAGGAGGCCCCCACCTTTAGCTTTGCCTTACGTAGACAACTAATGCTCTGTAAATGTAACAGAGATACAGAACTGGATCTTTCAGTTGAGCCAAGCTGGAGCTGCAAGCTGGTGGAGGGTACTGGTATATGCTGCCTTGCACTTGTCAGGTCTTCATGGCCCTTTGTGAAAATAAGAACAGCCTCAGCACTGCTTGTCTGCTGGCATACACTGTTCACTGGCCATATCTGCTTTTTCTGGGGTAGCTTAGTTGTTTGGGGCTTAAGCACACACAGCAAACAATGACAACAACAACTCTACAGGCATACTGAACTCGCACAAGCCGCTTCAGTGCTCGACAGCATCTGCAGTGGATACTCGCTACAGCTTTCACACGCTGGGAGGTTAGGACACTGTTAATGCACAGCTCTGATGAATTCTCCATTTCTCTTTGAGAATTCATGCGATTTAACTTCAACCACCATAACTTACAAGGCCTACACTCTTCTTCTCTGATGCTCATATTGTTTTCACTTCCATTCATTGTTATCCACACATCACCAATTTGATCTCACCTCTGATAAATATTTGCCTCCCTTCCTGACTATATAATTAAACTTCCCTCTCAGAGTCCTTCTCAAACCTGCTTTCTCCTCTCACCCTGTCAGGGGTGGGGTGGGGTGGGGTGGTGTCAACAGCATCCAATTCAGAACCCTTGCATTCACAGAATTAAAAAGAAATAAAATGATTGAAATATGGATCCTGATCCAGAAAAAGATGAGTGCAAGGTAGCCTAAACAGTTAGGTACGTGTACATCCCTCTGCAGGATCATGCGGGGCCTGTTGGTCACTGAAGACTAAATACAGGTACTGTCACCTGAAAAACCAAGTGACTTAACCACCTGCAAAAGGAGGAATAGAATATCTAGCATAAATTTTAATGTTCTGGCCAGAAGATAGTAGATGATCATTTGGGCTTCTGACCTGTGAAGACTGCCTGCAGGTTTCCTCCACAAAGCTTTATTTACATCTGGTTGCTCTCTCCATGCTCTCTCCAGTCTAAAAGGGAACCCAACAAATATTCTCCTCTCTTCTCACACAATCCTGGGCTGGTTTTGCCCATGGTCTGTTGCAAAATACATCCAACATTAGATGCAAACCAGATGAACTCATTATACAGATGTTCTTTTCACAGAAGAATATCCTGTAGTCTCAATTTCTAAGGCTGTTTTTTGTTTTATAAACCAAGGGATTCAACCTGCTTCCCATCTTGGATACGAAGGCATTTACTTTCCTGGATTTTGCTTAGTGGAGTCCTAAGTTTTGCTTCACCACACAGGAGTTAAAATTGACTGGATCTAACTTCATGATTTCCAGATAGCACTAGGGTGTGCTGTAGATCATGAAATTTCAGTAAAGCACAGTTAACAGGGAAAAATCTAGCTGCTATACTAAATATTTTAAATTAATTACAAACATAGAAGCAACTCAACACTGACTCAAATTCCTTTTCAAACAACATGCACACTCAAGAGAGGTAATATAACACCTTAACAATTTAAAACATATTGGTTACACAGGCTTGGTAAACACTGTGGTACACAACAGAGAACTAAGTAAGGTCAGGCAGATAATCACACACCTAAACTGCACATAGATAACTAGAATCCAGGCACGCAGTCTGGTGGGAATTGAAAAAATGGCACTAGAACGAACATCCCTAACAAACCAGGTAACAAGCAATGACAGACTCTTTGTGGAAAACTTTCTTTGAAAAAAAATTATGAGACTACTTAAGTCACTGGAACTCACAAGAGTAAGGTCTGGGGATGCTTAAATGCTTAAAAGCTTAAATGGTTTGCTGCGCTGGCCCCAACTGTCAAGACATATCCACTATGCCATAGTTAGTGGTAACAGCAAACAGAATTATCAAGTGATGCTTCAGCAGGCTGTATGAACTGAGTTTGGTAGTCTTACACCATGAACCACGTATTCATTATTATAACAATTTGTATTACTATTTGCAGCATCTAGGGAACCCCAATCAGGGCTCTATTGTGTTACAGACTGTATAAGCACAGAAAAATAGGATGGCTTTTATAATGAGTACATCACAAGCCCCACTACCATAATTAACACTGATTAGCATCAATGCAAACAGCATGGGAAGACAAAGATTGAGCCAGTTTGGGAGCTGAGGTACTCTCTCACCCTTTAAGGTGGCTCCTCTGGTTCCCAAATGCAGAACAGACGGGAGGCTGTTTCAGTGGGGAAGGCTGCAGTCTCCAGTGCTCCTGGTTAGCAGCTCCCAGGAGCACATTCTAGGACACAGGATTCAGAGAGGCATCTTTGTCAGTTACTAATCCAGTCTCTATCACGGGCAACTACATCACACATCCTGCCCTTAAAATTACTGAGAACCATTACAAACCAGTTGAGTGCTTTTTCTTCCTACTCAGGGCATAAATCTCTCTGAAGACATAGCAGGTTGGCTGCAACAGGTGGGTTAGACTGTGTATCTATGCATCAACCTAAATACTAAAGAAAGCCTGCTATTTGCTGTCATAGATCAGTATTAGCATGAAATGCAATGGCTGGAGTTGACCTAAACCAAGAATAAGTCAGAATTCCAGAGTGTGTAAATGAACTGAAGTCAAAACACCAGTACCAAACCTGCTCCCTAATGTCTGAGTGGGCTATTTCCCTTGCTTCCCCAAGCACCCCTTTCCCAGCATTTGTTACTCTTCCCCAGTACGACTGTGAAGCTGTATGATTGCAACCACCACAATCAATTCTGATCAAAAAGGACAGCTGGCAACCTTTGATCTACTTACTGTATTAGAAAAAGACCCCCAAAAGCCAGATCCACTTTAAATGAAATCTCAAAAGAGTGACCTTAATGGACACGGGATGTGGAGCTGCATGTAATAAACTCCATCCCTCCAATATACAGCCCTTGCTAGATCTATAATTATCATATGCATCTTCTCATCCCAGGCCCATGGCATTTTCCCAGGCTTGCCTTGGGCCCTAAAGCAGTTTTTCCTTTCCAACTGTAGGAAAGGCTGTCGACAGCTCTGTAATGCCAGAAAAAAAGATAACATTTCAAAATGGATAGTGTGAAATTATAGGGCTGGATATTTTGATTGTGTAATGAAACTACTTTTATTAACCAAACGACATTCAAGATGTAAAGCTTTCTTATGAACTGTCCTATCCTCAAAAAGGTTTCTGCATGTTTTTATTGCATAACCTAACAAAATACAGCCAACCTTGAATTTCACTTTCACATCCAGTACCATGGAAAATATATCCACAGAAAATACATTCCCACTAGGAATTTAGATCAGTTTTCCATGATATTACTCATGTCACAACCTAACCTGCAATCTGGTGTATCCTCAGACTCTGTGCATATCTGAAGAATTCTCACATGCATTAAACTGAACATATATGTAAATATCTGCAGGATTATACTGTATCCACAATTTCAAATGCAATCCAGATATGCTTACATGCTCAATGGTAGTTAGGTTCTGGTGTTTTGCTACTTTTTGCCATTCTGGCAAAGTTTCTTAATTTAATTTTTTTTTTTTTTAAGATACGTCCTACAATTTCACTCACAGGGAAGTGAAAGATAATTCTATAAAGCCTAAAATAAACTTAGATCTGCTAAAAAATTCATCATTTCACTCCCAGACTTCCACCAGCTGGGCTTGTCTGCTTTAGGATTGACACCTTTGAGAGCTACAAGCACAACTTACAAAGAGGAGCAAGTTTACATGAGAACAATGAAGAGATCCATTTTTTTTTAATCTTTACTTTGCCAAAATACCGTCCAGGGCACTTATTACTGGAAGACATTTATTCTTGGCAATTTCTTGATCACTTTTAATACCGTACTTATGTTATTTGCAACTTTGGAGAGGTAATGTCCAAATACGTACACTTCCCTATGTGTACTTCTTTCAGGTTTGCTCATTACATTTGTTAAACTATTTAATTCTCAAGGATCTACTGGAGATACAGTGAAGACCCCCTGAACACCAGTTAAGAATAAACCTGTAATGAGAATAAATTACCCACACATATTAATTGCTACAAGTCCTGTAAGGAGTGAGACCTTTCTACATAAACATCTGCTGCAGAATTAAATCTGATACATTAATAAAAGCCCTCCCCCCCAAATCAAACAATGGAAGTATAACAGTTACCCGATCAGTTAAGAGAATAAACCTTTTAAATAAATAAATTTGCGCTACACCAATTTATGTCACTGTGGTACTTAAGGCGAAACCTTTTAAAGGAATAGATTTACTGTGCATACAGATCTCCACTGGGTATGTGTAATTATGCAAAGGAAAGGCATTACTTTTAAAGTGGATGAATGGCTGATACTTTTTGATTTACTGCTAGAAACAGGAAAATGGTAATGGCATGAAATAAGCATTTGCAAAACCGTTTATGGCAGACAGAAAATGTTTGATTTACCTAGGGCATCCATCAGGCTCTATACTTTAGATCAAAGTAGATAAATGGAAAGGCAAATGGATATTTGGAAAAAAAAAAAAAATCTACAGCTTTTCTGTCAGCCCTGCAAGTAAGTTAAATGTTCGGAGGGGGAAAAAGCCCAAGGCTTTTTGGATGGAAGGAAGTCATGATTCATCACTGCTCTGGCAACTACAGCTTTCTGTACTTACCTGGAAAGGTGAAAATGGTATGGAAGCAGTTGTAACTTTCTCATTCTGGGCCCGATTCTGGGAGGTGATTTGAAGGCAGCTGGCAAAGCTCAACATTTCCATCTGACACTGGAAATGGATAATGCATACCCTGGGTCATATTTTCCTGTCAACTCCAAGTTGTTCACCCTCTTTTTCTCTCCTCTTCTGGCTTGAATTCACATTGGTGAAGAAAATATGTTCCAGTCAAGACACACACACCCCCAAAATCAAAAACCACTTGCCTTCTCAGATCCTTTCGAAATCTGTGCAATAGGAAAGCACACTGAAGGTAGGACAAGGCTTACTGGACAATATCTGTGACAAGTCAGGAGACTGAAGACTTCTTCCTATGGCAGAATTCTTCCTAGAGGTTCCTAGTGAAAAGCATGATTTCTGAGTGTGCCATGATCCTGTTCTGAATTCCTTCTGTACTGAAATGGATCACCAGGAGCTGTGCAGTGTATGCATTGTGTCAAACCCTTAAAGCATCACTAGACCTGTGGTACACGTGTTGCACAGATGGTCCGAACATGCACAGTAAATCCAAAATGTTTGGGACACATCCAATTTGTTGTGCTTGTGAAAATCCACAGGAGGGCACATGCACAAGAGCCCCAGCCACATCAGATTTACTGCGAGTATGCACACCATGTGCAGTGGGCATTTCCAGTAAGTGTCAGATTTGCTATACATGCACAGTAGAAAGGACTTATGTGCCGAGAAAAGGCTGAGATTACTAGACATCTGGAAATCTTGACAAACATACATAATCCTTGAATATAACCTCTCGACAAAATGTCTAGCTGGGGAAGGACACGTCTGGAGAAATTCAACATATATCCCTCTGCCCACTTCATCAGGAAATAATGCAGAGTAGGGTTTGGCCTTTCCAGCTCTCTCCACATCATTATGAACATAAGCAGCAAATCCTTTAGCTACTTCTGCATCCATTTATTCTATGGAAGGGTTGCCCAGCTCTTAAGAGGCCAAAAAGCAATCAAAACTCACATCTTTTGCCCAGATAGGTAAAAAAGCCAGCAGGACTTATAATTACACAACAACAGAGAGCTGGCTGCTCTCTAGGATACTCGTTTCATACATTTATCATAACAAAATTAGTAGATATCTGCTCCTGCTGACTTACATGGCCTGTATTTTTAACTCAGTTGCTGATCTTTGACCACTGAAATACTGGAACAGGTTACCCAGAGAGGTTGTGGAAACTCCATCCTTGCAGATAATTCAAAACCTGTCTTGACAAGATCCTGTTCTAGCTGACTGTGCTTTGAGCCGGGGGGTTGGACTAGATGATGCTCCTTCCGGCCTCCACTGTTCTGCAATTCTGTGGTGAAGATCTTTCCCTTCAGTTTTGTAGATACACTTGTCTTCCAAGATGTAATTCATTGATCATACCTCTACCATAAGCCATGGTTATGACTGTATACAGAGAGTTCAAAGATGCTGCGTTTGTGGAGCGGGCCAAATCCTCTGCACTGATCTGCAATTATCAACAAAAAATGACCAAAAAATCTGAAGTTTTGCCAACAAAAGAGACCAAGAAGGACGATGCTAGCCCTCTGCTGCATTCGAATATCTGTGACTGGTAAACAGCCCTTATACATAAGGCTTTACATACAGAGGTCCACAGATGAGATGAAAGCCAATGCATCTTCAGACCAGGCTCAGCAAGCAGCAGCCAGACCTTCTGTGCCCATATGCCCTCCAATCTCCCCTCTCCCCAAGCTTATCTTTAGTAATGCCTCTCTGAAACAGCAATCCTGCTACAGACTTCCACATACATAAACTCTTAAAATCAAGACTCAAGACTGTAAGACCACCAAATGCAGGATGCATGTACACCTATAACAGTCAATTGTACCTATGCAAGCTGAAGAATTGTGAACATCCAGGGATATCTGGAAGTCATTGCAAACTTCCATGCAAGAAATAAAATGTGTTAAAATACTGAGCTAGAAGTAAGGCCAGACTGTATTTCTCCTCCTGTAATAAATCAGCACTATATGTATATATTAAATCCAATCCCTTGATGTGTCCAGTTTCAGTGATAAAAACTTAGCGAGCAGGGCAAAAGTTATTGGGTAGAGATCGATATGCTTGCTTGTTGTCCTTGATTGGCAATAATGCGACTTTCTCTCCTTGACTGTAAGAGGCGCTTTTGTGATTTGGGAGCATAAAGAAATTTTGTACTTGACAGATTTATATAGTAGGAATACACTAATGTCCTTTGACCCGCTTAAGAATAAATACGACCTACCAAATTGTCATTTTTATGGGTATTTACAACTGAGGCACTTTGTAAACCTAAGAACTAATATTTCCCAAAGGAAATCTGTGCTCTCGAATCTTGATAAATTATTGAAAAATACAAGCCACTACCAGCCCTACAAATTTTCTCTTCTATTTCTCCTATTTTTAGTTACACAGGAGTTGTCAAAGCAGATTGGACCACTGATCTATTTCACCCGGTATGTTGCTGCAGCCATGGCTAGTGCTTCAGAGGAATCCTATAATATTTTTGGCTACTCGATCAAGGCTGTTTAAAAAAAATTCTTTCCTGAAACTTGAAGGTTTTCAATGCCCAGTTGAAATATTAGTCATATAATTCTTTAAGCTCTCAAATTACTATTAGAAAAGTATTACAAACTATAATTTCCACAGCCCAAATGCCACCAGCTGCATTTGCTCTCATGATGCTTCAGCTGATACTTTAAACAGACAGTGCAAAGAGTAAAATAAGCCATCCCAGCTCACCCAAACTCTAGTGCTCACCACCTCATGGGTGTAGCGCAGATACTCTGTAATTTAATAACTCATTACTGACCAACTACATCCCTAGTCTCTTAATTCTGCAGGCCAGGTGACCCAGGAAGCCTTCACTTGATTGCTGTATCTCAGCTCCACTTCATCTCATCTACCCACCCACTTGCCACAAACTTCTTCCATCACCTTTATGCTGTCTCTGCCCACAAAGGCTTTCAGAAGGGACAAACTAACTTCCCGCACAGGGGAGATGGAAACTAATGAGATGACCATTTTCCATTTTCCTCGGAAGATGACAGCACATGACTATACCTCTATGGCTTGGTGTTAAGGAAACAGAAGTTTTTGGCATGAAACTGATTATTAATATTCTCATCCATAACAGAATGGTTGAAAGCTATTTCCTTTTATCCTTATTCTCCAGCTGAAAGTTGACAAAAAGTCAGCACTATTCAGGACAGTATCTAAGACATGAGACTTGCAGTATTTTTCCAGCAGAAGCTTATTGTTTGTCCTCTTGGTTATATCCCTGTACAACAGTACAGATCCTCTCAAAGACTTTCAACACATCAGATTTTGACTAAAGCATCATGACGTGGCACTTGTCTCTACTTTTACTCCATTTCTAAGGGCAGCTGCTTTTCTATTTTTCTTTGCGCATCTGTGGACAACAAAATCTTTTCTCTATCACAAGAATGTCTTCATTAAGTCAGTTTCTGCCTTCAGCTTATTCTTAGTCTTCTGCATACTATAATCTATGTATATGCACAAGAAAGGCTTGAGAGGCAAACTGAAAAAGCAGGAAGCTGGAATAAACAATGAGGCAGGAACTGCAGGAAACTTGAGCATCTTTTCTTGCCCTTACTGTGCTGCCTTCTTTTTCACCATTGTTTACTGCTGAATTTGGGATTCCGCCTACATTTGTATGAAACATGGTTTCAATGTCCTGTTTTGTGACCTCATTCTGATAGCAGTATGACATGGCGCAGCTAATACAGTGACTGCAGCACGAAGTCAAACAATTCTGAGTTTAACTGCTATTTTGAACACTTAATTTTGTATCAGATTTGGCACATTTAGATATTTAAAATTTCTTGTACACTTACCTTACACTTTTACACTTAATGTTGTTCACTAAGTAATAAAAAGGTCCTAAGTACCTACTGATTCATCAGCTCCTACCCCCTACACTGGATATTCCATCTCCCTTTGCACAGGTAGTAGGACAGAAGTAGAAGTTGCATTTTCATATACAAAACACCCAGTAACCCAGCGATCCACACAACCAAACAGCATCTCTGTCCCATTCGTTTCAAGGAGAGTGACATCCTCTGGAAAAAAAAATTATGAAACACTAACATTTTCTGTCTGACACTGAATTTACTTTGTGAAACAATGAAAATTTGACAGTGACAGGAAAGAGGGAAGTTAAACATAGACAGAGTAGCAGTTTCACCCCAAATCAGCAAAATCCATTTTTGACATCTTGAAAGAAACCTACCTAAGATCAACAGATTTTTAATCAAGATAATTACCCTCACACATCTTTTCCTACCCTTAAGTGTTTAACAAGAAACATCTTAGGCTCTCCTTACCTTTACTACTTCTAAAGCTTCAAACTGTAAGCAAAGAAACAGACTATGTTGTGAATTGCAACCCTTTTGCCTCATGTGAAAGACTTTTTTCTCCCTAAAATTATCTGTGCATTTAAAGATTGAGGTGAAAAAGCATCTATTACTCTCACCATTTCATTAGAAACCATCTGGCCTTACTTTTAGTTCAGCTGCTGCCTCTGTTTCCTCTATTTGCTGCAGACCTACAGAGGCTGACAGGAAGGAGCGATGGTTTTCCATCTGTGAGCAAAGCACAGGGGAGAAAGGGAGTCATCTATGAAGGCTGGAATGCTTCAGTGCCCCAAAGGCATTGGTCCGAGATAGTGCATAGACAAGTAGTAACTTTGCCAGCTGAAGAATAATCCAAGGAAAGTATTTAATAGGTCTGTCTGGACCGGAGTGAGTGTCAGTCTTTTTGACAAATGAAGTCAGGAATATGAATGCAGTCAGGAAACTATGCAACATTTTCAACTTAGTACTGACCAAGTATGGACATTTCAATAGAAGATTCCTAACCAGTCACCATATGAGAACAATGTGACCAAAGTTATTAGTCCTAACACAGGTCTTTAACAGACATCCTAAGGGAAATAAGCTTTTTATCCCTAAAACAAGTGTTTAAAGGATCAAATAATCCTTGGCACTAAGAGTCAAACAATGGTTAAGAGTAGGGGAGAAGAAAATGGAGAGAAGTTCCATAATACCTCATCATGAACAACTTCTTGTAAGCCCCAGTACAAGCACTGGTTCTTACAAAAGCACGGAGCCAATTGGGTAGGTTTCCCTGACACCTCTAAGGCAGGAATCCAGCTCTGTCTCTCTCTGAAGGATTTTAAGTTCTGATGGTATTTCTGCAGCAGGGACTGTTGAGTGGAGGGGAGGGTCAATTCTACTACACACCATGGCATGTTAGCCCACAAAAAGAATATCCCAGCCCAATTCTCCACCCTTTCTGAACAATATATTATTTAGGTCACACAGGTAAGTACCACAAATGTGCAAGAAAGCCATACACAGTTCTGTTTCTAAGCTCAACTTCTAAGTTCCTCAGCACAGCAAACACTGAGTGGATGTTAGGGCAAAGGTGCAGGAATTAAGTGAAGTTTTTGTAATGCAAACATTTAATGGTTTCTTTTAGAAGATACATCTAAATTTGCTCTTTAATGGTTTCTTTTTGAAGATACATACATCTAAATCTGCTTTTAAACCAAGGAGCTGTGAATTCCAAGCCTGGATTTTGCTACAGATATCACCCCTTATTGCCATCATTATATTGCAAAACTTCAGTTTTCATTTCAGAAGAAATGTCTCCCTAAGCACACATACCAGCAGAGATGATCTTGGAAACATAACCTAGGTGTGAACTCACAAAGTCTTAACTGAAGAGGCTGCAAACAACCTGAAACTACAGCAAACATCCCCATGCACTTCTCAAGAGAACCATGCAATGTAGCAATTTGTCATGGACTTTGAGATTTTGCTAAAGCTAAATATTTTGGTTTCCTTCCCCCTTCCTGCTCTGCCAGGACCTACCTGCAAGTCCTTTATATTCCTCAGTTTTCCCCCAGTGACAAGTTTGTCGAACAGGTGCAGGAAACAAGAACTGGACTCCAACTTGTAATCAAGGAGTCTGCAGAGTCAAAATAATGGGATGAAAGAACAGCCTAGCAGCTTGATCAGCTGCCTAAATGACACAGGGAAGAAAATCTCTGAAAATTATCCGTAAATCTTACAAGCTTACATATTTTCAGCACCAAAATAGGTAAAAAAAACCATTTTCTTATTAGGTCCAGATAAAGATATTTAAGTTTTATGAATTGAATGAGGGTTTATTAAGATTTATACATTGATTTAGACCACAAAGTCTATTATTACCAGTGAGTTTTATTTATCTCTAATTTCGCTAGAGACCCCCATTTTACTAAGTATCTTTCCTGTACTAAAGGCGTTACTGAATCTTCATGTAAAGTCATTGTGCTACACAAATGGACACTTACATTCTCTCTGCTGGTTCATAACTTAAAAGTGAGAACCACACATGAAGTTGAGGTGGGCACATTAAGGAACTGAGCTGTGGGCAATTACTGTTATATTTTCACAATCTATTTTCAAGTTTTTTCTGCTCGGCACAGACCGGACACGAGTAAGTACAGCAACTATGCAAGAGCAAAACCTGAGAGAAAGAAGAGATCCAACAAGGAAGGGAGGCCAGTATCTGACATTTTAAAAGGGCAAATCGAAAGCAATCAACACCCAACAAAATGCTCCATGTAGGATGAGGTGATAGCTTAGGATATACTTAGGATACTGTAATGAGGCTAACAAGTGCTGTGTGTTTTAATGTAAATTAACACAAGATAATCTCTTCACATATTTAAGTGATGCACTTCAAATTAATTAATACATATTTAATAGAAGTCTTCTTGAACAGCTGTTATTTACTTCTGGAGTTTCTACACATTAGCACTGCCTGCTTTGTTCTGCTCTGAAGTTGTTCATGCTCCAAAGTACTTTAACAACTTGGGCTGTATAAAAATTGAACAGTCTTCCCAAAAGAGACAGCCTTTCTGATAACTTAATATTTTTACATTAAATATTCAAACACTTTCTGAACAAAAGGTCAAATTCTACTTACAGCATCTGTGTGAAACAGGCAAGCAGATGCTTAATGCTGCTAGACAAATACTTTCAGCACAAAGAATGATAAAGAGTTGGCGATCAGTCACATTTCCAGGCTTTAAAATCAGCTTTCCTTTACTTCTGTTCCCTAAATTCTGTGCTTACCATTCATATGTAACAATATGGACCCAAATTATGGCCTGTTCCTTCCATAAATGTTGCACAGTGGTGTGTTAAATGACATCCTGACAGTGAAACTGCTATCTACAGTATTCGTTGCATGTTATGAGTATTACACCAACTCATTAAGGCTTTTGTCTTACAAAAACTACTGCGTATGACTACTTCATTTAGACCTTGCATAAAGCATTGAAATAGTTCTCCCTGACCACCCCTTTTATTCAGATGAAAGCCCATTTGAGTTCCAGTCACTTCTGAGTTTTTAGGACGTGAATGAGTAGAAACCAAATCAAGAAACATGCTGGTAACACATTATATTTTCACACTCACAGTGATGAATATGACTTTTGGTAACTGTAATCACTTTCTTTAAAAAGTATCATCATCACTGAACAATCCTTATCAGTGTATTGGTTGTAGTTTTCAGCTGACTACTTGAAGATGTTTACTGTTCTTATGGCACTAGAGCACTGGCTAGTGCTCATTGCTTACATGTCGGCCTTTCTAGCTTACAGGTTTACTGAAAAAAACTTTCAAAGTTGGTAACAATTGTATTAGAAAATATCTGTTGGGACAACCATCATTAAGTCTTCTGTGCAATGACGTATGGAAACACATGCAACTTGTGAAAGGCCTGAAAACAGTCCTAAATGCACAAAGGTGAAAAACAGGTACTGATTTAAGCACACTGATATCCAAATTAATTCTTTTTTATTTAATGTGGTGTTTTTCACAATAAAGAGGACATAAGATGGAACTCATTACTCAGGCTAAGAACTTAAAGCCTAAACCAGATCACAGAATCATAGGATCATTTAGGTTGGAAAAGACCTTTAAGATCATCAAGTCCAACTGTTAACCTAACACTGTCAAGTCCACCACAAACCATGTCCCTAAGCACCGCATATATTCTTCTTCTAACTACCTCCAAGGATGGTGACTGCACCACTTCCCTGGGCAGCCTGTTCTAGTGCTTGATAACACTTTCAGTGAAAGAACTTTTCCTAATATCCAATCTAAACCTCCCCTGGCACAACTTGAGGCCATTTCCTCTCATCCTATCCCTCGTTACTTGGGAGAAGAGACCAACACCCACCTCACTACACCCTCCTTTCAGGGAGTTGTAGAGAGCGGTAAGGTCTCCCCTCAGCCTCCTCTTCTCCAGGCTAAACAACCCCAGTTCCCTCAGCTGCTCCTCATAAGGCCTGTGCTCCAGACCCTTCACCAGCTTTGTTGCCCTTCTCTGGACACACTCCAGCACCTCAATGTCTTTCTTGTACTGAGGGGCCCAAAACTGGACACAGTAGTCGAGGTGCGGCCTCTCCAGTGCTGAGTACAGGGGCACAATCACTTCCCTAGTCCTGCTTGCCACACTATTTCTGATACAATACTTTACCTGGTAAATATGCTGTGGATGAATGAGAGTGTGGAAGACAGATTTAGAAAGCATCTTCACGATCCTCGACTAATTCTGCACTGCCTATACCAGCAGCTTGGAGTTAGAGCTGCAGATGCAAGGAATGAGGAAGATGACCTAAATTTTTTTTCCCCCCTGAGTGTGGCTGGTACAAGACTGGTTTAGCTTTCAGACAGAATCAGTTTCCTGATCCCTAAGAGGCCACATGAATGCTCCTGCTGGCACAAGATAAATGGTGGGGACAAGTGGTTGGGATGGCACTGTTGGTTTTGATGGAAGTCCAAACACAGTAGATTAAAATGCCTGTGGAAACGTGGACTTTGACAAAGTAGTGCTGGCCACAATAAATAGGCACCTGAAAGGATTTCTATGCATTGAAACTTTGTCAACATATTTAGGAGGAAAAGGGAGAAAAGCAGAAGAATGCCAAGGTTGTCATAGGGTCTAAAGAATCTTTTTTCCAGGAGGCCAGCACACCAAAGACATTTCACTGCTTTTGAGGGAGTCATGTGGGAGACAGACTAGTCCAGAAAAAAAGAAACCTGAGAAGACTTAATCTCATACTGTGATGTTCTGGAATCACCATCATGTTAACGAAACTAATTTACTGAAAATCATCTTGCCTTTGGAAGGAGGATGTATCTTTTGCTCAGAGAAGCATTGGCACTCTGCCAGCTGACACAAAGAATGTTCCCAGAGGATGGACACAGCTCCCAGTCCCAAGGAATGAAAACATATGCCCACATTTTATACAGCCATGACGTAACAGGTATTCTTTGGGTTATTTTAAACTTCCTTAGAGCTAAAGGATCAAATTCAAGAGAAATCTCTTCCAACATACACAGTGAGACTGTCACATTTTTCCTCTACATGTTACAGGAAAAATGAAAACCTGTGTTTACTTGTCAGATTTGGTAGAAAGGTTTCCATCATAATTACACCTTGTGTATTGGAAGGAATCTGGCAGTTTTTAACATCACTAATACTAGTCTGGAGAGGTACAACACTGTATGAGCTTGCTGAAAAATAACAATAAACCTTTATTAAAATTTCCAATTTTTGCAAAAACATTTTGACTAAATTCCAACTCTACTTAAAATGTAATTAAATATTTACATTTATTCTCTAATAAGTATTGTAAGTAAATCAATTTCCCAATTATCTTAATTTTTTGTATGGTATCCAATTACTACATTTTTGTAATAAATGCACAATTCTAATGAAAAAATAATGATCTTGAACTTTAATAGAGCCCTTCATTTGAGGAGATGAAAGTGCTGTACATTCATTCATTTATTATGTCTTACCACCCCCGTGTGATGTAGGTACTATTATCATCATTTTACAGATGGGGAAACTGAAAGGCTAATTAACTTGTCCAATTTACAATACTCTTAGCTGTAAACTTAGGGCATCATATTGTACTCACAGGCAAAACAAAGCTCAGCTCACCTGTGATGAATATTTACTACAAATTCTTAAACTCCATAAGCATTTTACTTATAGGAGAAAATACAATACACAAGTCTTGGGAGAGTTGGTTTTGCATTGGTGATGGCTCTGAGTACCACAGAAATGTGCTGCCTAGAAACAAACATCAGAGCACCAGTTTATTGTAAACTGTCACCATGTTTCCCAACTAGTTATGGAGATGATGTGCATTTTCATTTAATGTGATAAGCCATTCAAGCACACATTTGTGCTTTAATTCTGTACGATGTATCATACTGCGCTTAAACACACACACACACAAAAATACCGTTTGCTGACAAACTCATTCTCTCAGTTTATTTATGTGTTCCATAAACTTCTTTACTCGGTCAGGATCAACAGCATTTGCCCAATAACCTTCTTTCTTGAAATACGAACCAATTATTAGAGCGTTTGCATCCAAGTAATTCCTCACATTCTCCAGAGTCACTCCAGACCCAATCAACACAGGAATCTTCACAGCATGTTTAACCTCTGAAGAGAAGAAAACCAAAATTACGGTTATGTCCCATCTTTGAAACTCTATCAAGACTCTAATTTGCATAATTTTTCAACAATAAAGAAAGGTGAGTATCAAGAAACTCACAGTATTTCTTATTTCTACTACAGAATGAAACAACTTCTCTAGAAAAAAACACCTTTAGCTCTGGACAGCTGTTAAGAAAAATCTCGCTTTTATTTTATTTTGCATTCTGTTGTCATATGAAACGCTGCAGAAGAATATTCATGGCCCCATATCAGAGGATGGTTTCAGTGCTATGGAAGATATGAAAGTCAGGTCTTGGTACCATACCTGCACCCCTCTTTTTTCTCAAGGAACAAGATTTAAGCAAGTTAAAGTTGAACTGGCTGGCAGAGAATGTACTGCATTTTACTATATTCCCTCAAAAATTCATTTTTATCCCACATCCCTGGTAAGAAGAGATGCTGGATGCAGGAAGTTTTTGCACAGCAGGACCAGACCCTTTTACTTACTGTGACTGTTACCATCACACTTACAGGCTCCGTTGTGCTTGAGGTACTGTACACATTTACTACTGCGTCGCAGTAGCGCCCAGTATAGATTCCATGCAATCAGGTCCATTGCCTTGACAAAGGATTTACTGATGCTGGAGTGACCATGTGGTCTCCCATGCCCCATGTGGAGTCTTAACTGTATTCTCAATTTCCCTCACCTTAAGATGTGAATAATCACCTCCCCCAATCTTTCCACGAAGTAATCAAAATACCGCTACAAGAATAAGATGCCATTCTTGCTTCCATTCATTATATCAGCTCAGATTCTTTTTTGCAAGTCTGGTGAGATCATTACAGTGGCAGAACTATTCAGCAGAGCTGTGCTCATTACAATTCTTCAGTCATCAGTTTAAATCACAATAATGGTAGTTGGACTGGTGTGTATTTCTGCCAGGTCTCCTTGCTGAATTTATGCTATGTTGACAACTAGTTGAAGATCTTCAGTGAAGAAACAAGAAGGGCCTTATTCACAGGGAATGGAAAAGGAACGTGCTCTCTACTTCATGATAAATTTCAGGGACTTGGAAGTAGGAAAGCAAGCAGTGGTCATATAGACTACATTGATAGCTCCAGGTAGTTTACCAGAAAGCAAAAGATAGCACTGATAAAGACTAGTTCTCTTTCTATGAAAGGCAATGGAACAAAAAAGCCAATTATTTTTTCTATATACAGCATGTGTTAGAATCATAGAATGAATCATAGAATCATAGAATGCTTTGGGTTGGAAGGGACCTTTAGAGGTCATCTAGCCCAAGCCCCCTGCAGTGAGCAGGGACATCTTCAACCAGATCAGGTTGCTCAGAGCCCCATCCAACCTGACCTTGAATGTTGCCAGGGATGGGGCCTCCACTACCTCTCTGGGCAACCTGTTCCAGTGCTTGACCACCCCCATTGTAAAAAAACTATTTCTTACGTCTAGTCTAAATCTATTCTTCTTTAGTTTAAATCCATTATTCCTTGTCCTGTCACAACAGGCCTTGCTAAAAAGATTGCCCCCATCCTTCCTATAGACCCCCTTTAAGTACTGAAAGACCGCAATAAGGTCTCCCCGCAGCCTTCTCTTCTCCAGGCTGAACAACCCCAACTCTCTCAGCCTGGCCTCGTAGGAGAGGTGCTCCAGCGCTCAGATCATTTTTGTGGCCCTCCTCTGGACCAGCTCCAACAGGTCCATGTCCTTCTTGTTACTTAATTATCTCACCTTTTACCTGGTTCCAAAAGGAGAAATAGACAAAATATCAAAACAGGGCTCAAAATATTACAGATCCATTTCATCCCTCACGCACAGGGGTGGATTTCAGTCCATGGTTCAGGTGATCACGGTCACTGTGAAATGCATGCATTCTGACAGACCTGATTGTGCAGAAACTGATTTACAGCTCAGTTACTGTAGTTCAAATTTTTTATAATAAAAACAAAAGATGATGGCTGTTTTGATCATGGAAAGGTTCCCCACAGATAAATAAAAGGTTATTAGAGTATTTTCTGCAGAACTTGGGTCAGTACTAGCTCTGGAAAAAAAAAAAAAATTAAATCCCAGTTCAAGAATGACTAAGCATCCTTCTCATCCTTTCATTTGAAATTGACCATCCTAAAAGTCACTCATAGGACTGGATGCTTCATCCCTTACTTAGAGAAGTGTTGTGAGGCATTATTTCTGGCTTTTAAAAACATATGAATTGCTGTAACTGGTGATAAGCTGATGTAAGATGGTTAGAGCTTGAAGTAACTAGGGAAAGCATATACGCAACATATAAAAGACTGCTTCAAAACACTGTTTGTTTAAATAAAGTTTCATCAGAAGCCTAACTTATTAATAATACTTCAGGGAAGACTAATTATTTATCACCTTCCTACTTCACCGAAGAAAGGGGATCAATTAAAATGCTCTTGACTCTCTTTTTAGGTCACATGCCCTACCATTTTTTCCATCTAGGAACAATAACTCCTTCTTGTAAACATTTTAACACAAAAATAAAACCATTCCACATAGTCCTTATTGAAAATTTTAAACAAATCGGATGGATCATGCATATATGATTACAACTATAGTTATTTCTATGCATATTTTATATTCTTATAGTCATCCTGTTTATGGCAAAAAAATAATTAATTTTTAGTTATTTATAGCATTACTACTGAAATCCTATTCTAGAAAAATCAGAATTTTATTTATATAGTATCTACGTGCTCTTAGAAATATATCTGCTTTACATAGATGCCAATGCATAATTAAGGTGCTACAACTGACCAGAGATTTGTGCAACAGTACTTTACTGTATTCCCAGAGGAACTTCCTTCCAAGTCAGTATTTGTTTTTATGGCAAGTGCATAAGGCACATTAACAGGTAGTTGTTTTACAATTATTTCACATCAGCAGGAAAAATCAAGAGCCAAATAATTAAACAGAGCATGATCACATGGGTGTAAGACAATAGCTTAGCCCTACTAGGCAGAGTAAAAACCAGTGAAACCTGAGACTGCTCTAACACTAAAAAAACCCCAAAGCTTTCCAAAGTAGCAAGGTATCCAACTCCTGCTGTGATCCATACATGACACATGGAGCCCACACACATCTCCTGTGCTGAAGATTTATTCAGACTGACAATGTGAAGAATGGCAATGGGAGTGCTCAGTTTGCAATGAGACTGTTACTTAATTAAATGTGCTGCAGATGCTACTTTTAAGTAATTTCCAAGCACATCAAGGCCTAAAGTTGATTAGTAGAAGGTGATTTGTCTATTGGCTGTGTTAATACAAATTCTAACTTGTGAAAAAAAGAAAAATAGCAACAGTGGTGAGGTAGCTTTTGCAGGGCAATGTTTAGTCACTGTCAAGATGTCTCCAAACATAAGAGCTTTGCTTTAAATCTCTCCCAGCTTTCTTAGCTTTCTTCTGATTATATTTTTTCTGACGCAAAGAGAAAAGGAGACAATTTTGTGATGTTACAGTAACAAGATCCTAAAGTTTACACAACTTGCACATTTCTCTATTTCAATAAACTGTAACTAGAGGGCACTGTGCTCTTTCTTGTGACAGTAGATCTGCAGACATGTCTTTAATAAAATCAAATTAAATAGTGCTTGGTTGCAAAGCACAATGAAAGCATTTGAACTATGGCATGCACAAGTTACATGAAATAAAGGCCAAATGCTCCTAACTTGACAACAATGGCGAAGAGCAGCGTAAAAATAAGCACCACTGTGCCAATAACTTGCTCGACTACTCTTCTTTAACAGCTTTCTCATACGCAGTAATCACTGCAGTGTGCAGTACCATACACAACACTGTGTTTATGGTAATGCTCCACTGTAACGCATTTTAGTTTTTTAATTCAAAGGACTTTTTCTCTGTCATTAAATCTAGGGCTTATAAAAAGTACAGATCAGAGACTCACATCTCCTGTTCATCTCTACGAGGGTACCGCAAAGGCAGCAGCCTCTATTTTGACCTAAATGTACCATCAAAAGGTGAGAGGGTGATTCAATCTTGATGTCCCTTTTATGGACAATAACTAAGGAGGTGGCAGTCACAGCCAGCTGTTGAGTTTCATGATGTACCCCATTTTCCACTGCTTACTCAGCTGAGGCCATTTGCTTTGTTCACACAGATAACTAAGCCTAAGCAGTCATTACACAAAGCTTTGATCACTTAAAATACAGCCTGGATGTGAAGCAGGTATTTCAGCAGTTATACCCAAAGAGAAAACCTGATAGATTCACTCTCCAACCAAAGAACGTTTCACAATGTAGCAAACTGGAACAAACTTCTATAACCTCTTAAATGAAAATATGGTTTATTAAATAAATTAATTGTAATTCAAAATGCTTAGCTATAATCCCTGCTCCTTAATAACCTGAAGTCTGACTTTTAGTCCTTGTACTCTGTCGACCACTGCTGCCTGGTATGCCCAGAGAGCCCCAGAGCAAAGCCTGCCAGCTGCTGCAAGGAGCGATACTGATGGTTGCCTACGAGAAGGCAGCGACACAAACTACAAACAAAACCCTACTGAACACAGTTCTCTGGCTTGACAGGGAAACACTCATTTCCCACACGCCATCACAAATCAGTCAATTCAACACAGAGACACAAAGGCAAAAACACTTCTATATTACGGCACAACAAAGCCGAAAAGAAGACATGACAAAAATCTCATCTGTCTCTTGGTTCTGCTTTCAAGAGATGCTTTGCAATGTGATGAAAGGTGCCCAATTGTGTGTATCATTGTAATACAGCACTTCCAGGGCTGCATAAATTCGTGAAATGCAAAATTTCACTCACATCAACACCAACTTTGTAGACTGTATATCTGATTCCTTTTAAGAGTCTGCTGACATAGATATGCCTAATTTGTCATTTCCTTATACCTTGGAATATTGATTTTTAAGTTCTTCTCTTAACTGTTTTAAGACAACATCCTTCTTACAAGAGGGCCTCCTAACATCCAAAATCCTGTGACTTAAGTAAAATAAGTCTGTGATCCACAGATTCTTGCTTTCATAGCAGAAATCCAAACACAAAATTAATGTTTGTACCTCATTACAGCTGCCAGCTCTGACTCATTTTGTTCTTTGGACCCAGAAAGAGAACAAGATGGAGACTGACATGCTTGTTCACATGAAAGAAAAGCAGAAGCCATGGTGCTGTCTGGTTGGAGTCCTGTGATAAAAAAACCTATGGGCCTAGAGGTCAGGTTTTGCTCTCTGATACAGGAAATCAATGGAGGTTGCATGTGTGTAGGTGAAAGCAGAATTTAACCTAGGATTCTGCCCTAAGACTTAACAAATCCTTTTTGTTTATTATTTAATCCACATTAAGGGTGGTGGAGACATTAATTGCAGGCAGGGATGGAGCTCTAGAGTAACAAAATTCTGTAGTCTCAAAAGTATGCCTAGCTTTCAGGGTCACCTGTTCCATGTATCATTTCTAGTTTACTGTACCAAAAGACCCAACTAATTCAAGAGTTCAATATTCATACCAAACTATCATTTTAACATTGGCGATTGAAGCATAGTAATTTATAACTTAGTGGCAAAAATTTTAATGTGTATATATTAAGATTTATAGTTAGTCAGTTTTCCAATAAGGCTAAAGTAGCTTTTTCTTATATTAAGACTTTTTAGAAATGGAAGAGTCGATTTTTTTTTTTTTTACATATTTTACATACGTGTTTTCCTTTTTTTTTTTCATTTAGGCTTAGCATCATTCAGTGTTATAAAAGCTCGAAATAATTTTCATTTTTGTCCCGCCAAATTGTTGTTTAGAAACATACTACAGCCAATGTGAATAGCACCTCAATCACATTAGTTCTGCTGTATCAAATCAAATCCTACAGTGAGAGTTTCTTTTCTTCCCTCTTTTTTTTTCCTTAAGGAACAGCAGATATATAGATTTCTTTCTACATTAATCCAGAAGCTGATTCACTGCCTGTTGTCCGACCTTCGTATGACAGCTCTCACCTTTCAGCTCTTGGGGATCTGCGGGCAATCCGGTCGCTGTGCCAGTCAGTACAAGCCCATCAGCCAGGAAGAGCTCGGCAGCCGAAGCGGTCTCGGCCACGCTGACATCTGCCGTCAGAGCGTGAGCACTGTAAACAGCAGGAACGTACCCCATGGTTACTGTCGGCACACACATTTGTTATCCATCTTGTTGAATGTTTAGACTGCATTTCTTCATCTTCCCCGCTGTCAGAACAACCAAAGGCAGGCTTTGTGAGAGAGGGTAAGTGTCCTGTTTTAAAATGGGAAGTAAAACTGCAATACAAACAAGAGGGAAAAGCCCAGCCTTTTCCATCAGGGAACCATAATTGATCAGTCTATCACTCTGGGTCTCCTGTCTCTAAAGAGTGATTGCTAAGTGTGAACTACAAAGTGTCAACTGAGACAGCTGCTTACATGTCAAGCACCTGTATTTCAGAAACGTTGAGCACACACAGCTCTCTGACTTCAAGTGGGAGTTGCGGATGTGCAGTCATTCATAAATCAGGTTCTGTTGCCTAGAACAGAATTAACACCCTCCACTTCATTTCACAAAGTCCAACTAACAGAAAGCATAGTTATTACCTACGATATAATCACAGGAATCATCTTACACAGCAGTTACAAACATCACTTACCTGCAACCTAGCTTTTCAACAGCAGTCTTTGATATATGGGTGGTGCACTTTGTCTGAAACATATGTCAATAGCAGCTTTAAATTTAAATGGTTCTAAACTTTGAAAGAATTCCAGCCATTGCTGGTTCAACACCTGACTTTCTTGTTTCTATATTTCCATTTAAGTAGAAAACAATGGCTATGGCCAACATGTTGCACTGATGAGTGGTGATGGAGCCAACCTCTTTCCTGGATCAGCCTGGATGGACAACGCTCTTGGTGGTGGGCCATGCTATGGCCGTATTCAGAGGCAGAATGTGTGTGCAGTGCATTCCACTCATGGTGATGGATGCAAAAGGAAGAACGCTAACTCCTCTTCTGCAGCTGGAGAAAGGCAGGCCTAAGTACCTAATACATAAAATGAGGTTGAAACGGGACTTAAGAGTAGTAAGCACCCTAAAACTACCACATGGAGGGTAGCTGTAACGCAGCAAGTAGACTACAAAAATAGTTTCTCCCCATTTAAAGAACAGGAGGACTAGCACCTCTCAGTGGCAGGCATGTTTTTCTACATTAAAGGACTCAACAAACAAGTCCTTTAACATTTCCTTCTCAGCTTATGAATCTGCCTGAAACAAAAACCTCTTTTCCTTTCTTAAAAAGCAAACCCTTTGAACAACAGGAAGTATAATGCAAATACCAATTCATCAACTGTCAAGACAAAGGGGGGAAAAAAAAAAAATCATCACATGATGCAATGCATTTTTTTATAAAAAAGTCTAATGCAATGTATTTTATTTTTATATATATACACACATACATACATATATGTATATAAAGAAATCATTAGAAAGAAACAACTCTGAAAGGACCTTAAAAGCTTAATTTGGCCACGCTGCATTTGTTTCCTTTCTGTTTTGAAATTTATTACCTGTTTATTAGGTATTTAAGATCTTCCAGACTTGGTTATTCTCATGATTACCCACATACTACACAGAAACATTTTAATTAGGTTATTTAGCATGTATAATACATAACACTTGAGCAGTTCTTCTGGGGAGAAAAACCCAGAGTGACATCTAAATAGCTGAAAGTATCATGTGACAGATATGATAAAGTATCAGCAGAAAAGAAACTGGATTCATCTGTCGTAAGTTCCTTCTGTTTGGTAATCATAGAACATAATCCGTACATAGACAGCACTGGTTTAAGTAGAAGAAACCAGTATTACTGGCAGGAAGGAAAAAAGAGACTAGCTTTTTAAAATGCCAAAATATTATGATTTGGATGCTTTTATATGGCAACTGCTTGCATAACTAAAAATAACCTTGGATGCCTAGCCTCCAGAAACAAAATTTCTTTAAACGTAATAGGCATATACACAAGTATACAAAATCTCACCTAATACCAGATGCAAAACTTTTGCAGTCTGCATTTATAAATCCTGAAGGTTAAACAACTGCATATTTCACAGATGCAGCAATCTGCAACTTACAGGTGAAAAGTTATTTTTAAACGTATCCCCTAATAGCACTGCACGACCTTGCTTGAACGATAAAGTTCCTATATCATTAACTTTCCTGACACTAATTAGGCATTAAAATAAAAAATCAGAAAATGGAGAAAAATATAAGATCATTATTACATTCATACTTACATAAAATATTGCTTATATTTACCTATGTTTCTTTTTAATATCAGCAAAAATCTGAATGTTCTCTGCTCCAACTTGTTTTCTGTATCGTAGCAGGTTACCTGCACAGGCATTTATAATCCCTTCATCAGCAACATGAGAAAACACAAACCCTTCAGCCCGGATAAAATCAAGACCTGAAAAAAAAAAAAAAAAAAAAAAAAAAAAAATCAGCAATATCTTAGCTAAAACTGAACACTGAAAAGCAGAAATACTTAAACAAAACCCCACCTTACTGCCCCTCTTATTTGATCTCAACACAAGTTGTTCCATATGCTCTAGGACTAACCAATCTTGCTTTTCCACATATGTAAGTTTTACATTCTTTATTTTCACCCATATTCTCTCCAACTTCTTCTTTCCATCTTATTACCTTCAACGCCCTTCTCTCCCGCAGAGCCCACCAGTTTTCTCCCTATCCCCACAGTTCCCTTCTCTTTCTCAGCCCTTATCAGTTTGTTCCTGCGTGGCTCAGAACAGTGAGCTGCACACCCTGCCCTGCCTCTTGCCATGATGTGCCAGTGGGCACGTGCCAACAGAGGAGCAGGTAGGTCAAAACACAGCTCCTTTGTCCTAATGATGTGTCTTCTCTCCAAAAAGGGTCATTAACTTGGGTCTCTCCCCTCTTTCCAGATACTCTTTCATCGTATTACTTCTTCCCCAACATCTATTCCCCTGTTATATATGCCTGAAGTTGGCCATCAGGTCAAAAAGCATCAAGGACATGGACACAGACAAAGGAACAGCATTAAGTTTTCTTTCTTTAGGAAACTGGGCAAGAAAACACAGCCCACAACACATTATATACAGCCTGTTTGACTCTCCATCTGAATCTGGCTTGTGTTTTCTACACAGTACCACATCAACAAATTACTTCTAGAGCTGTGCCAAAGGTACAAAAAGATAAGGTTTAGGAAGAGTGAAACATTTTCCACTCTATTCTGCACTTAGTCCAACCATCAACTCTACCATGTCTTAGCAACACAGTTTCCACCATATTAATTCATTTTTTGCACTAAGAAGGTTTTGTGGGATGGAGGCCATTTGTCTACTACATGGCCATTCACACAGGCCATTCATCTACTCTCAGGGACCCCCTACACAGCCCTGAAATATCTGTGTTGAAATACTGAAGCCATGGTGTAAATAAGCCCACAGCTGTGAGGCACAAGACTGAATTCTGACTCCCTTATTGTATCCCCCTCTTCTCTCCAGCCATTCATTGCCTTGAAGTTTACTTCACCCATCACTTAACATACGTGTAAAAGCTCTGCATTCATCTTGTGCAGCTTTTGCTGTTCTTCCAGTTTACTTTAGAGGTCTCTTCCAGGCCCTTCTGAAGCTCTGCTGCTGCTCCAGCTCTGGAGTCAGCTGCACATTTAGAGCTGACATCATACCAAGGAAGCCACTGCATGTAAAAGCAGCCATCAAGAATGCAATCCCACCCACCAGAGAACTGCTTAGGTTACAGAGGCCTCACCTTGACGCATTTCAAATATAAACATAAATGATCTTTAAAATGTATTTACCAAATGACAAGGTGCCTGTTTAATTTAAAATTTCAGTTTCATTCCAAAAGCCCTGAAGTTGCAGAAACAGAAGCTTATGCCTGATAGAGAAGAGCCTGTATTGCTTAGCAACACAGACTCCAGCAAACAACAAACATCACAGATGGATGCCAAATCAAATATGAGCTGTCCTGTGCCTTGAGATTAGCGGGTGAAAAGCACGGAGTTCTCAGGATCCAAAGACAAGAGTGTGCCACAAGTATAGTTACAGGTGCTAGTAGACATTGGGTAATAAACACAGTGCAAATAGCTAGCTTGAGAGTTTTGCATCTAGGAATGAAAGCTATAGGTTCTGTTTAAATCACCCAAGTTTACAGTACAATTCAGAGCTAAATAAGAAAAATTACTTCTCCTGTAATCATAAGACTATCAATGAGTCCAGAGATATGTTACATTTTCACAGCAATCACAATGTCTAACTCAGGACAGGGGCTATTCATTGAGTAATTTCATTTACTGAAGTCACTGCTGACATGTTGTTTGTTGATGCTGGGTTTGTGTTTCCTTAACTGAGTAATTTTAAGACTTTCTGCTAAACATTAAGATTGTACTTAGTTTAACAAGGCTGTACTCTGTATCTAGGTTTTTGGGGGCTATGAAAATACATATTTTAACCAAGTGTAATAGGTGCAGGCATCAAACCATTACCCTTCTGTTTTATGAAGCCATAATCAGATTCTGCTAATGAATTCATTTTTACGCTCATAAAACTGTGAGAATGATACTATTGCTTACTTTCACATTTGGCAAGTTGAAAAGTAATAGCTGTTGAATAGTTAATAGGCAGTCCCCATTTCTGACTTGTATGGGAACAAAAAAACTTTGTGATCTCACTGGAAAACAAGAGCAGGAAATTTCCAACAAAACCTAATAAACAGAACTTCAAGACTGTATTAAGAACATGGAATCAAGTAACCAGCCACTGCAGTGCCTGTTCAAGGAACTAGAGCTTGTCTCTTTTTCAAAAGTTAGTGTTACTCCACTTACTTTAAACCTACTTAAACAGCTTTACCTGAACAGCTGTGGAGGTCTATCAACTGTAGAGAAAAGCTTTTTTTTTTTTTTCCTTTCCTTCCCATGATAATTCATGATTAAAAGGAAAAAAAATGACTGAAACACTTCTTTTGCTGGGTGAGAAAATATTGCAAGACTGAGATCATGGAGGAAATAGTACTTTTACTTTATCTATCTTAAATGCTGCAAATGTGCATATCACTGCATTTTAACACCACAAAACAGTGAATTGGATGCAACCATTGAGAATCCCATTCTCAGGTATGTTCCTTCCTTGAGTTATAAAGTTAAAAGGAGCTGGGAGCTAGGATTTACTGCTTTCACAGAAATGGGATCTGGCCTCTGCAAGGCAGCAGCTCCTGGTTGGTTCTGAATTTTAGACTTCAGGCAAACATCTTTGCCTTTACACAAAGGCAAGGTGCTGCAGGTAACTTTACTGGTGATACCTTGTTTTATATGCACAGTAAATCCTGGCTCCTAGCTCTTCTTGCCTTCCTAATTCAAAAAGAATCTGAAATACTGATTTTGTGCTGAAAATGAAAACTCAGAGGAGTATTGATGTTGCCTGCTATTGATGCTAGAGGCATACAGTCTCCGTGCTGCAAAGACCCTTTAGTACACAGGACATCGTCTTACAGCAGCCCCTTCCATGCTCAGCAGGAATTGCAGGCCTGGGAGAAGCGTCTCCAGCAGAGTCCGGAGCGCTCGCTGCCTTGCTCCACAGCACCCGTGCACACTCCCAAGGCACGCACACCCCTGCTGCAGTTCTCAGCTTAGCTGCTTTCCCCCCACCACAGCATTAACATGGTGGCAGTTAAAAAGAAAACAAAAAAAGCAGTATACAATTCTGCCCAATTCTATTCCACCTTAAACAGTATCACGGGCTGTAGCAAGTGAATTCCTGTGGAGAATATCTCTGCTGGTGGGTGAGGGAAAGGAAGAGTCACAGACAGCAAAACTGTATTTTATAAAAGAAATGGAGATGTCTGGGTACCTGGGATATCTTGTGATACGAAGCCTTACTTAATCAGCTACCAACTGTGTCATTATCATTGATGAAGACTAATTCAGAAATGGGATTTCAGTAACATCATCCTTAAAGAAAAAAAGGGCAGTTTCACAGTCAGGTGGAGATGCAGTTGGACTAGATGATTATTTTAAGTCCCTTCCAACTGAACTATCCTACTCTAAAATGTATGAGATGAGAGAAGATAAACTTAAAAACTCAGCCCTGATTCATGACAAGTGTAACAGAGGCTCACCCAGGTGTAGGGAAGTTGTACTCTACAGTAGACCCTACAGCCCTTGCTCCCAGGCACCCAGACCGAAGCTCTGGTCAGAACACATAACTTGCCTCTGGCTCATGTGCCTGGGTTTTCCACCCTGGGTAGTCAAGATACAACAGGGAAGGGTACCTGGAATATCAGAAGTGTTCCTGTGCATCACTACAGAGATGCAGCTATGGGGACTGTTTTATACCTCGAAGATCAGCAGATGTCCAGGCCAATATTCCACAATGGCAATATTTCTTGAAATCCCTCTTTTCACCATTAACTTTGTCTCCATTAGGTTAATGATGGGCCAGTTATTTATTTCTTCTCAATCACTGGCACATGTTGGTAATGGAGAGCATGCAGAATGTGCAAAATAATAAAGGGAATATCACCAGCATATACTCCCTGTATAATAAAGGCTCTGCATCTCCTCTGCAAAGACCTACAGTGGTAGATTAGAGCCAAGCAGAACATCTCACTAACACAAGGGAAAACACAAATAGCAGCTGGGGGCTTTTGGGCAATTACTTTAGACACAACAGTCCCCTCTACTATAATAGTGCTTCATAATTAGCAAACTTTCAATAAAAGAAAAGCCATGTAATTTGGAAGTAGATCAACAACCAACATGAGCACATGAAATTAACACAATGGTTAACTTCATGAAACAGAACACTGATACATAGCTAAGGAAAACCAAACACTATGCCTAAATCTGACCCCAACTTAGTGACCATACTGTGGACATTCCTGAGAAATATCTGAGCAATGATAACCAGCAATATTTGCTAAACAAAAACAAATAAGGGAGTATTTGTATTTTTAACTCCTCTACAAATGCTCATAGAACCTGCTTATATACATCATTCTGTTTCAACCTCAAGCAGATGTAGTTAATTAAATCAGAAACTACAAACAGGAAATTATACACCTCTAAAAAACACATGGTACACCTGTTAATAATGAACCAATTGAAAAGTAACCCTAGCAAACAAATTCTGACTTGCTTCTCCACAAAGAGCATTTTAGGAAAGAAGGAAGATAATACAGTCTTTGCAGGATGTCGTTAAAATGAGCTATTAAGAAGGGTTGTTTTTCTGAGAATAAGTATTCAAGATTAAGATGGCTTCCAGTCACAAATATAAATATAAAACTGTACTATTCTGTATTGCCTCTATGTTTTGCGGTCTACGGTTCCTTAGGGACATTACTGTATTTTAAATTAATATGCCTACTTTAGAAGAGTATAAAAATTGAGCAGCAGAGGACTTTAATATTAAAGAAAGGTGTGACATGAATCTCCCCCACTATTTCTGTATATAATGACACTAATTTTTGAGTGGGCTACCATTGCCATATCTGCCCTTAGGAACAGAGGGAAATCCGGCAGCTTTCAACATAAGCTCTTGAAGTCAAAAGCGAAAGCAAAAGATCAGACGGTGATGCTGGTTTGTGGGGCAGATGGAGGGGGAACACAAGCCCTGCAGCGAGGTCCACGGCAGGAGAACGCCACGGCCTGCCGGATGGATGCTGGGCAGCCGCCTCCTTCAACCCCCCGTGGTGGACCTGTCGGTGCGCTGAACCAAGGGCATTCAGCACTGGTGTATAACAGTCTGCAATAATCTTTTGGAGCTGGGAGGATGTTGACAACAACTGTTTTGGCTCAACCGCTGTTTTTTGGTAACATGAGGAACTCCTTGTTTCTGTCAGAAGAGTGGAGACACAGTGGTTCCCTTTTTCTTCAAGATCCCCCACTATCTTCCTACCACTGCCCCATACCTGTGCTGAAGCACCCCGCATGAACACGTTTTTGCTGGCATTCCTTCCTTCAGGTGCCTAATTGAATAAACAAAATAAATTAAAAAAAAAAAAAAAAAATCTCACCTTCTCAGACATCTCATCCCCTGATTTATTACTGTTATTTTCAGTTTTATCCAATACCTTGTCAATATACTAGGAAAATTCAGTAATTTCATCTGTTACTATTTGGCTACCCACAACATGTTTATTAGCATAACCACATGTTGCTGATGTTGAGCTCCTTCTAGTCACATTGTAAACCTGCTGACTTTTTCTCCCCCTTTACAAAACAAAATCATTACCTTCACCTAGAAACCACTTACGATTTCCCTGTGCAGTTCTCTTCAGAACGGTTATTTCTACCAAAGATAGGAACTTCCACAGGGAAAATGAAATGATTGCATAGTAGCAGGAGATGCTACATATGCTTTTTAGCTAAAACACCTTCAGCAAGTATTTTTGGTAGTGAAAGTATACAGGGCTTGCTTTATTAATAGCCACCTATTAAAACTGTATTGACATTAAAGTCACTGCTAAGTTGCTACTGAAAAACTACTCAAAGATTTGCTACCTACAAAGTAGCACTCACTTTATTATGGCTTTGCTTAAAGTGATTTTCTTTTATTTTTGCTTTCCTGTTCAGTGAACTTGAGACAATAATTTTTAGAGAAGTGCAGTGAAATGCATTAAACACAGGCCTTTCCTAGCTCGTGTTCTCCAGTTACAGACCAAATAGTGCAGAACAGTAGAGCTGAGCAAAACCCAAGCCCTCCAGGAATTCTCCCCCTCATTAATAATTGCTGAGAAGTAAGAGAAATACATTGTTCCCACACTATATCCCTTATTTAGTGATCAATTTTGCTCCTAAAAGGATGCATAACTCACTAACAGTTTGACTATTGCTTTTAAAAATAAGATATATAAATATTTTTGCAAATGCCTATGTACCTCAAGTATCCTACATGCATACAACCCCTAAAAACTAAAACTGGATTCTGTTAGCATTTTTATTTTAGGTTTTCATACAGGTTCTACTGCAGCAATAAAAAATAGATTTTGTCAGTTTGTCAAGTAGCTAGATACCTTGAAAGTGTCAACTTTGGATTTTAAAGCATTCAAAACAAATCTGAGTTCAAAACATATCTACTAACAAGAATTCCCCCAAGAAAAAAGGAATTTAAGACTTTTAGAACATATTCAACATAATTAAAACTGCCACTGCAGATAAGTTAGCCTTCATTATTTTACCTGAAGTATGGTTTTCATTTAACACCAGCACCTTTTAGTTTTGCATTCGGACAAAATTCTGCCTGTTTATAAAATTTGTACATTCAAAAAACTGTGCAACCTTACTGTAATCATATATGCAATTTGGACAAAAACAGACATTAACCCTCAATTTATGAAGTATTTAAGAAGTACAAGTCTTCCATATTAAAGCAACCTCCATCTTTAAACCAGGGAATGTTACACACGAAAAACTAAAATTGCTTCAGCAAGCAGTAGGAGCAGAAAGGTTAGCAAGTCTAGGATTCATGCAATAAAGATAGATTAATTTATATTTAATTTCCCCAAATGCAATTTAATTTTAAGTAGTTTGGGTAGCTGTACACTCAATTTTTTGTTATTATATAAAAAGCTTCATTCCATCCATTCATTAAAAAAGGCAATGAAAACTTAGTTTTAATGGATAACAGTAGTAGCAACAACATATAATTAGATGCTGAAACAGGATGCTTAACCACAGTGGGTTAAATTGATCCTCAAATATAATTTAACTGAAGTAAATAGAGTTACACCAAAGGTGGCTTTTAGACATGAGTAGGTTTAAACTAATCATTATATTTAGACAGGTTTCACCTAGAAAGCTGCAGCAGCAGCCCTGGGATTTTTAGCTGCCTCCTACTGAAGCATTGCGCAAGTATCATCTATTATAATCAAGCAGGCATCTTTCTCAAAATCTAATTTCTGCTTTTTCAGGGTACAGTGAGCTTTTCGTGTCTCATTTTTCATGGTATCTATGTTAGTACAATGCACAACTTGCAGAGAGTAAATGCCATAGCAAACAACAGTAATAACTGATGAGTCATTTCTATTACCTGCAGCAAGAGCAACTGCTATCGCCTGTTGATTTGCAGCACACAGGATCTGGACACCCAGCGCAAGATGGGGACAGGTTTGTCTCACTGCAGCACTGACGACTGTCATTGCTGCAGTTACTTCAGGCCCAGGACACACCGTGTAAGGAAGATCATGCATGTTTTCTACTATCAAGCCATCCTGTGGAGATTATTATAAAGAAATAGGATTAAACTGGAAAAAAAAAGGAACTTAAAAAACATGGCTAGTTTACCATTCCGCTGTTTTGTATTAAGGGACACAGGAGTTTAAAGGTTTTCCTTCAAAGGAAGGATTATCTACAGTAAATTGTGTTGATGCATACAACCACTTATAGAACTGCTTTCATCAACAGCATGGTATTTGCAGGGAAATCATGAAGAGAAATAAATGTGATTTTAATTATACATTCATCAATTTGGTTTCCTTTGATCCATCCTAAAATGTGAACTATAGGCAAATGAGTTAAATCTTATACCTCATTAAAAATAGTGTAAAGTCAAACTTCAATTATCCAAGTGGAATATAGGATATTGAGTATGTTTGGATAACGGAGGATTTAGAGATAATCAAGGCAATTTTCAATTCAATTAATGTCAGAAAGTAAGTGTTATTTTGGATAAATAAAGGAATTTTTTGTTTGACTATTATTGTGCCTATTTGCAGGGTGCCTAATACCATAGTATTAACTATTGATATTTCTCCCATTCCAGATTCAAAATTACTTGAAGGAAGATATTGCTGTTTATTATCTACTATACCTCTCACTCTACACAGACATACTCCTAGCAAACAATGGAGTGATGACAAAATACTCTGCTGATACAATTTATGCGATTTATTGAAAATCTTTATACATTATCTGGTACCTTGTACTTTTCTAATCATTGTATAGTATATACCAGAAAGTTTTCAACAACTGCAAATCATATATAATTTTGTCAAGGACTAGTAACAAGAGTAAAAGTATAGCCTTGAAACGTATTTCAAGCCTGATGTTTTGCATTTGCAGTGAGAACATTAGAAGAAGCTAGAAATTTCTCACCTGCTTCAATCTAAAAATACAAGAAGTTTAATAGACAAATTAATTGTATATATAGAAAATAAATTCTGCGCTTTCTGGAGTTTTATCACACATCTTAA